>NW_027460346.1:1860999-2233499 GCF_050947875.1 Dermacentor variabilis | reverse complement strand
TGCGCGGACCAGGTTCATTTTTTCTTCAACTAGGAAGCTTTCTTTATGAGAAACCCGCTGGTATTCCTCTGTATCTTCTTGCCACAATTTGTGGATGACAATTTACCCTTTCAGGAACCTTCCCCCACATTGCAGTCTTCCGTCGAACGGAGTCGTCATTTATTTAACGGAGTTTTGCTTAATTTTCCTCGATTTAGCTGATCATGCGCCACTGGGGCAAGGTCCATTATTGGTCAATCATCTAGAATGAGTATGTGCCACTGTGATACAAGAGGTACAGAATCATTAAGTGTCGTTCGATGAATGTCGTACTAGATATGTTTTCATGCACCTGTCCATCGCGATTCTCCCCTCGACAAGAATGGTACATCGCCTTCGTTTTCAAGACATCGCACTGTAGACTTTTGACACTGTTCGATTTGATGTTTGCCTTTCGGCATAGCTTGTGAGCAGTGTAGTAGATAAATATAAAAATTGCATGAGATTAAAGCTGTCACCTCTGTAGTGTATAAACGTAACCATTGAATGAGGTTGCACGCTGCTCAGGATGAAATTAAACACAGTTGCGCGGATCGCCTATGCTTGTACCCAATTGTGCGCACCGCTTGACTGAAGATTCGCTTCATATGATCGAATGCCACCATGTGCGTTCAATTTGCATGAATTTATCAATTTTTAGTTATTCTTGCAGCACCTGAGAAAAAAATCTTGGAGGACGCTTAAACTTCGCCTTTAAGAGTGGAACGCACTTCCCGGCAACTGCAGCTTACGTAGCCGTAATGTTTACCGAGACACGCTGGCTGCGAACGCTACGCAGGAAGGCGAGCTTTCTGGTGGAAACGCGGCCTCTTGCGTGGGCCGATTTCGGAGTTAGTCCACGGCCTAGCCCAAAAAAATTGCATAATTTGCAGGTTTCTGTTATTGTTTCGCATTTTTTAAATATTTAAGTATGAGAAGGATCTTACGTGAAAGACGTAAGCTGTCGGTGTTTTTGTTTCGTGTCATTTGTTTTGGGCCGCCATTCTCAAAATTATGAGGAATGACTTTGTCAAGAATGTAAGACAACATATTAGCAACATTAGTGAAAGAATGGTGCGGCAATATAACCCGCATATACCGCGTGTCATATAGCAAGGCGGGGCAAATACGTATACCTAAATATACACGTTAATTTACGCAAACAGACAACTCCGCCGACACCCACGTCAACACCGACACCGAATTTTCTGCGACACGGAGCCCTTAACTATACCGCGTTAAAGCTTTTTTCATCGATTATTGTACTTGCGGTTTTCCAACAGTTCCAATTTGCTGGACTGCAGCACTTGCGTGACCAAGTCTGTCCATCGGTATACCTCATGCATATAAAGTGTACTGTGCGGCGTACAATTGTTTTTATGCACCTTCTTTTTAATTTTAATTCTCCCGATGGGAACCAAACGACTGACGTGTATTCTCGCATGCATCTGAGAAAAGTCTTGTAAGCAATCACATCTCGCGTTGTTTGCTATTATTTCTTCTTTAAGAATCCTAGCCTTTCATTCGCTTCTTCGAGCCATAATTTTAGGCTATGAATAACGCGTAATTAACTACTTGTAATCGATTACATATTTTGGAAGTCTCGCAAATTTATTGCATCTTCTACTCGGTAACGCGCACTGTAATTCAGTTACCTTTTCGTGTAATGGATTATACGTAATCAGTTACCTTATTGACGAGACAAGCTGTAACGGGCGATCGACGTAGCTCTAAATATTTTAATGCCGTCATAACCGCAGTAGAATGCTTGCGGTCGTGTCACGCAGCAGCCTCGCGATGTGCCGACAAACAATACTTTTCGTCAATTAGACTCGCTACCAGATGTCGGCTGACGAACTGAACGAGCGCTGCTATGGTTCTCTAGCGATTAGCAGTTTGGACGTGGATGTCGAGAAATCAAGTACGGGTGATTTTTAAAGCGAAAGCTTTACTGACCGCGAACTTGCGATTTCGCCGTGGCGGTGCTCCGAGGAGGCACATGACGTCACAACGCGCACCTATAGCCGCGGATATTTCTCTCATAGAGTTACTATACTGACTCTAGAGGACAAGCTACCCATAGGGCCCATGCATTGAAATCGGGAACCGCAAGAGCGCCGCCATGTTGCTACGCGCCGAGGTTGCCAGCTCCTGAGACGCTTGCTAGACTCGGTGACAGTATTCAGTTTTAATCCGGCAACCGTAGCAGCGTAGCAGCATGGCGTCTCGCTTGTATTGTTGTGATGTGTGCGTGCAGCCGTGTGTTCGGGCTTTATAAGTTGGTTCTTTATTCTATGTTGCGGGACGGTGTGGGTGTGATCCATGTTGGCCGTACAGGTGGCAGTTATGCAACCGAGGGATGATACTGTTGAAGTTTCCGGCGGTATGCGGTTTTCAGCGGTCACGCCTGTTGCAGGAGTGTCACTCGACGAGGTTACGAGCTCGAAGCTGTGGTCAGATTCCTCGTTGGCGTTCCGTAATTCTCTTCGCATGGGCGCAGTATGTTGCAAAAGCCGCTTTCGCGATCTATCGTCGCGACGATAGCTCGGGTTTTTTTTATTATTGTAAGTACTGATCCAGCTGTAGGGCACATGTAACCGACAAACGGAAGTCTCAGGAGAGCACCTGAGATTATAATAAAGCAGGCGGCGCAGGAACTCCAGGGCATCCAGGGGACAGTGGGGGGATCAAAGCGCGAAGCAGAACGGCACGTAGGTTGGGGCCGCCGAGGCAGGTGTGTGCCAGGGAGTGTTCGCACGGACAGCTCCCCTGGCACGCGCAGCAATGCCTCGCAAGGTCGAGATAATTTAAAGGCACCTGCGCCCGTGATCTTTCTTTTGCCTCGGTGCAGTGAGCACGATTAACGAGAATAATATGGAGGGCATCCGGTGCAGTCGCGAATGGGTCATGGCAAATATAGCTCGCGTCGCCTGGCGTGTGTAGTAATATCAGAGTTGGTTGAATGAACTTTATGCATAATACGCTTTGTTACGGTACCTTAACGGAATGGGTCTCGCGGACGGTGTTGGTACATTTTTTCGTACCGCCATAATCCTATACCTCCCACTACAAACACACACATACCCCCCCCCCCCTTTTTTTTTATGTGTACATACAATTCCTTGCCATGAAGGATCATAGCCTCCTTTATTTTTGAAAAATAGAGGAGGCTATGGACGGATTGACCAGTTTAAGTTGCCAATTTGTCAGTAACTGTCATAGGAATCACTGTAATAAACACAATACCACGATCGGATTGTTTACTTTCATTTTTTGTTGTAACACTGAGGACTACATAGAACTTTATTTTGTATATGTGAGAGAAGTATGTGGATATCACGAGCTTAAGGCAATGTGCGATACAGAGACAAAGCAGCTGCTGCAACATGAACTGCATTGAGGGCCACACAACACATACGTAATTAAAGGTGCAAAATATAGGGGGAAGCTTCAAAATACGCTCTGTAGCACTGCAAAGTATAACATATATTGTATGTGCACAATAAATGTTCAAAAAAACAATGCATCAATGTCCCATTTGCCTTCAAGTTTATTATCAAGTTCAAGTTTACTGAAGTTTATTATGAGCATATGTACAACAGGAATCTACTGACACACCCGCAGTCAAGGTGGCTGTTCGAGGATTGCTGGCTGCCTCAGTGTAAGAAAAAGAAATTGGGTGAATGTCGACACCAGTGCCACTGCTTCTTGCCTCTGACCTGCACGTGCCTCCGCGGCATCTTTGTGCACAAGTGTGCTGGCGTGGCGAGGCGTAGGAGTCATCCGAGAGAAAGAGTATCGTTTACATGGAGAAGTGGCTGTTCACATTGCCTGTCGCTTTCCCTCAAATGTTTCCTTGGCGACTAGGGTGACACACCCGCAGTCAAGGTGGCTGTTCGAGGTGTGCTGGCTGCCTAAACGAAAGAAAAAGAAATTAAATGAATGTTGATACCAGTGCTATTGCTTCTTGCCTCTTACCTGCATTTGCCTCCATGGCCTCTTGGCTTGCGGAGTCTGCATGAGGGAGCTTCTGTGGCTAGGCATAGGCATTGTCTAAGCAAAAAGAAAACGTCATTCAAATGGGGAATTATGGAAATAAATGCAGTTATGTCTGCTTCTTGCACTCTTCTTGCCTAAAAGTTTTCAAACATAGTGTCCAGTACACACCAGCACTTTGACTGCTTCTGCTTTTTACCTGCAGGTGTTGCTGCGAGATCCTTAGTATGGCTGCGTGCAGCATTGTAACACTTGGTGGAGGCATTTGAAGTGGTAGCCAAAAATATAAAGAATCATCCTTGTCTGCATGAATACTTTCAATTTCTAAATGCAGTGGTAACTATCACTATTGGTGCAAGGCCCCCCACATCTATGCGGCAAGTGCCATAGCTCGAAACTGAATTTTTCCTTTAGTGTTTCACAAGGCATCTGATATGTCCACATTAGGTGTGATGTGTTTGTTTTTATTAACCAGTGTGGAGAAAGCATCATTAAATTGTTTTTTATTTTTGCGTGTCTTGTTTGTTGGTTTATTTCTGAATTTATCAAGCAGCAGTCTCATGATGCTAAAGTGACTTATCTAATGGCAATCAGCTTTTGTTTTGCAGAAAAACAACGCATTTCCTGACCCATTGTTTGACATCCCCTCACTCGCATAATTTTGCAGAGTATTCTACCTATATTGACTTGCTTGACCTCCACTAAAGAGTCTTGCATTTTCAAATACGTCTCTTTCCTTAAAATCATTCGACACTTCTCATAATTTCTGTACCTTGGTCTTCTGATACTCTGCATTCACCATTTTTGCTTGTTTCTGACTAGAAATGTCTTCTTTAATTTAGAGCTTAAATTTTACCTTTGGAACACACGGAAGGGCTTGCCATTGCATATCTGCATAAAAGGGAAACATGTTTCATTAAACATTTGCAAAATTCAATTGAAGATTGATGAATGCAGGTTGCAGTGTGATTTGACTGAATGAGCCATAAAAGTTACTCATTTCACTTGGTAAATTAAAGCACATGTTAGTGTGAGGCACAAGACACGTTACACTAACGTGGTGGGTTCTCTAGCTTATAGAGCGAAATAATCGGTGCGCGAGAAAAAAATTATTTTTGCGTACCCCTTGTACACACTGATTTCAGGAAAATGAGCTGGAGCTGTCCACATGATCTACTTATTTTACCTGCGAGTATGCAACAGGGCGGCACCCTAGAGGGTCCCACTTTTCCGGCCCAGCTTTTCCTCTAGAGTTGTTCTACTAACTCTATGATTTCTCTCTCTCTCTCTCGCTCCCTAGTCACTACTGCACATGCGCCACTAGTAGCACCGAGCCACAGGTGTACCGCCGCTGAGCAGCGCCGCGCCTTTCTGCCGGCGCCGTTTGGTATGACGTCACACCGCGTTCCTCGTAGTTGCGCTCGCCTCCGCTCGCTTCGCCAGCTGCGTCGCGTGCCTGATAACATATCGGAGGATTGAAAAGGTGAGCTCGCGTGCGCCGCAACTACAGTTGAGGCGGCAGTATGCACGGCGACAATTGTGATAAGCAGGAGGAGGCCTGGAATCGACATCGGAACTAGATGAAGAGGAAACGAATCGCCCAGAAAACAGACGAACAGCGCGCCGAACGACTGACTAAACGCCGCAACCTAGCTAGACAACCAGACTAACCTGGACTTGCAATAAAAAAATTAACCAAGGCTAACCATGCTATGCCTTAGCTTTCGCTACGTATATCCTGGCATAACCGAGCTAAGCCACTGCCAATTTTTTTCAGTCCGTCGCGCGGCCTACCGCGAACGCTTCCTACGAGCTCCGGGAAAAAATGAAGCGCTGTGCTACATAGACGCGAGCACCGCGGCAAAGACTAACCATTAATTCTTTGTAAAAGGTTTTGGTTGGTGAGTTTTCACTGTCGCTGAAGGAAACGAAGGAATATGACCGACGAAATTTTTGAAAAGTAGTTATTAAGGAAGATAAACAACGTGTGAAAAGCTACAGTGGACGTTTTGGAAAAGCCAGGCCAGCTGGTTCTAGATGCTGCGTGTGTGCAACATTAAAAAGGTTAAAAGGAAAGTGCTATCGATTGCATTTTGCTAATTACTCAGTTATTTTCATGGGGCAGTAAGGGCGCACTCTAATTAATTACAATTTTTAATGCGAAAACCTTTCTAGGCTCATGGCAAAGTTTGTGTTAGCAGACATGACCGCCAGTGTCCGCCGAAGCGTCATCACACCATATGAAGAAAGATTAAAGAAGATTAAAGAATGAAAAATGATTGATAGTGACAGTTAGTGAATGATAACGTTATAATAGATTGGTGGAGGTTAATAATGACTAGTAATGGCTAATAATGACTACTAATGACTTGTAATGACTACTAATGACTCCGAAATGACCAATATGTCAACGACGGCTTGTAATGACCATAATTGATTAGAAATGACTAGACATGTCTAGTAATGAGTAATAATGACTAAAATGACTAACAAGATTTGTAATGACTACTAATGACTACGATATAGCCAATATGTCTAAGGACGGCTTGTAACGACTACAATTCATTAGAAATGACTAAAAATGCTTAGTAATGACAAGTAATGACTAATAATGACTGAAATAACTTGTAATGACTACTAATGACTATGCTGTGACCAACATGTCTAACAACGGCTTGTAATGACCCCAATTGATTACAAATGACTAAAAATGCTTGGTAGTGAGCAGTAACGACTAAAAGAAAGAAGAGAAGAGGCTAAGAGATAGAGGCGAATGATAAGAGGAGAGAGAGCAGGCTTTCGCCATTCACCTCTTAAGCGAAATCTTAAGAGACCCTGTAAACTTCCGATGCATGCAGGCGCGTGCCGCGCCGAGCGATAATGTTGCACATTTGTTAGCCGCCGAAAAGTGGTCACCGGATAAACGAGTACACGTGTCCGTGTCCCACCTCTCAAAGAAAAGCACCGATACTGCAAACAAACACAAGAGCGAAATACAAAGGTGCCCGTGTAAAGAAGAAACAGCGACAAAGAAACGAAGTCCCGAAATTCGCCAGCGGGCGTAGAAAGGCTTAGAAAGACGCGCCAAGTTGACGCCTTCAGGTCGTGCGCGGCGCCGCTGTGATTGCTCAGTGCCGTCTGGCACGAGCTCAAAGTCCAGCGCGCCAATACGTGGGATGATCTTGTAGGGTCCGAAATAGCGCCACAAAAGCTTCTCACTAAGTCATCTTCATCGTATTGGGGTACAAACTCAAACACGATTGTCAGGCTGGTACTCGACGTAGCGTCGTCGAAGGCTGTAGTACCGGCGCTCTGCTGGTTCTTGATGAGCAGGCGGGCGAGTTGTGCTTCTTCGGCGCGCTGCAGGTAGATGAGAGGTTCTTCACGAGGACGTCGTTTTGCAGGAAAAACAAAGACAATCCTCGCCTAAATTCCCTAGGGTCAATGTTGGTGCTGCCTTCAAAGTACTCGACGAGACGCGCGATAACGTTGAACATGCGTTAACTGACGAAAAGCAGTCAGCGGAGAAATATAAACAAGTACAAGGGTCAATAAACTTTCTCAAAGTTTGGTACAGGAGGGTCCCGCACTGTGAGGCGCAGTCTTGCAGAGTTGTGACGCGACTATACATACATAAAAAATGTCGTGGGCAGTCGGAATGTTTGCTGTCTGCCGCTTGAGTAAATTCGTAGCGCAGTGTTCCTGACTGAAACCTTATGTGTTCTAATAATGTGCTAAATAAGTTCAGATGAGCATGACCTGTGCGACACCGTCGGGGCGCAAATTATTTATGAAACAAGCAAGCGAAATATTGCTCAGGAATGCGCGATTTTCATCATATGTAAGCTCTAAAGCATGTGCGCAGCCCTATAGAATCGAGTCTGGTGGACACGTTAAGCTAACCCGAAGAATATCCACATTTTAACCGCGACTATCCAAATGATATTCACTGGATACCATGTATATTGGTCACTGACTGTGGCTTACCCGTTTCATTCAGCTAAGGGATAAATAAGAAGTATTGACGTCGTCATCGGTAGTGGCGGAGGATTAATTGCCCTCCATGTAATTGAGCATGCCGTACCGTGAATTTTTATTTTCTTATAGCGGTAAAAAAAAAAGAACTCAGGTCCCCTGCCACCCTGAAACCGAAACCATCATGTCTCCGTACACTGAAAAATAATTTACACCGTTAAAAGCGAAAAAGGGTGTGAATGTGTCTATAACTCACACACTTAGGGTGTACGTTATATAAAAGAGTTATCGACACATTTACACCCTTTTTCACTTTTATTGGTTTAAATTATTTTACAGTGTGGCGGGCGTTTGGCAATCATTAGACAGATGACATGCCTCGTTCACGGGGAAAATTATTTTCGGTGTGACATCGCCCCATACACAGCACGTACAAATCTCACTATAATGCAATGCGTGAAATTTCAGCGGAGGCACATCAAAGGTTTGTGGTGATAAACCATTTCGAAACAGCTGTGAGTGTGTAAAGCGCGATAAATGTAATTTTTGGATGACAATCACTAAAGCGCGTTTCTAAATATTTTCCAAATTACATTTATACTGTTATAGCTTTATAAGACATATTTTGAGTTACCCTGCTTCACAGAAACATCCTGAATGTTCCGAACGCATTGTGACATTACGCAGCCGCTGGGCTGGCATATATGTACTTACATGCAACGGCCTGCATTGACATCGCTATGGGGCCTCCGCGTCCTTGAGCACTGTCATTACTGAGCGGCGAACAGACGACAAAAACGTATAATGCGAGATAACTGAAGAGCTAAACGGACAAGGCGAAGGAAATCGCACACGCGGTGCGTCCAAGATGTTTTATTCTTCTCGAAGATAGTGTTCGCGTGCGTCCCTTTCCTTCGCGATCGAAGGAGATGGGGTTGCGCAAGGCGGGCGCCCAAACGGAGAGCATAGCGTACACACACAGCGAGGGAGTGTGTGACCAGTGCATCTGGATCGTCCCCGCTTTTGCATGCATCCCGGCCAGGCCGCGCACGCTCGGCCGCCTTGGCTCGGAGCGTATAAAAGAGCCGCCGTCCGCCGCTGTGGACACAGGGATCTCGTCACCGCACCAGCAGCGGGAGCAGCAAGCAAGCAAGCATGTGGAAGGTGAGACGAGCGCCCTCCCGAAACCTCCGACTCGAATTCGGAAGTCTCGGACGTTGCGGACAGAACCTGCCACTATTATTATTATTATTATTATTATTATTATTATTATTATTATTATTATTATTATTATTATTATTATTATTATTATTATTATTATTATTATTATTATTATTAAGTAGGCAATGCCGCAATATCTTAAGAAGGCGAGTGTGAGCGTCCGTATATATTGCAACGCTCAAACTGCACACATCAAATCGTTCCTGCGAAGAATGGTTTCAGGAGATGCGGACTAAGATAGGAGTTGCGGAGATAACATTTGGCCATAAAGAGATGAAAGATTTCAGATGACCAATGCAAATTTTCGTGATCATGGAGCAATTGTTTGCTAATGTGGCTAACTTTAAATGAAGCGCGGCTGCTCCGGGCGTCGGGTAGCAGGCGCGCGTTGTTTTCGTTTCAATGAACTGTATATATATATATATATATATATATATATATATATATATATATATATATATATATATATATATATATATATATATATATATACAATTCATCGCAAACACGGTATACCGTGTTTGCGCAGTGCGTAAATTGTGAGAAGATGCCAAAGATGTGAGAGTCTGTGTTTATTTCCTTGTTCGCTTTGCTTTAGATTCAATACCTTTAGCGAGCTCGGTCATTCATGTTCAAATTCCATATACTAGAAGTGTAGTAAATCCTTTCCTGTCATATATAACAAGAAACTCTGCAACGTGCGCCGCAGTCCTGTAGACCCTTAGACAGTGGGGCACGTGATATTTATTAACTTTTAGGTCCAATGCTTTTACCTAAAATCCCACGCATCTATCGTGAGTTCCGTCGTTGGTTGTCGCTTTTCAGTGTCTCAAAACCCATACCGGAACTATCCAATTTCATGCTGTAATCATGACGCAATGTGCAATTATACGTGACGTATACGTTTGAGCGATCTACTGCTATCACGAACGGAGTTTGTGGATCGAAAAACAACTGGCTCTGCCACGTTTACGGTTGCGGATTAAGTTCTGCGCAACGAGCGATGGAACGAAAAATGTTAGGCCTAACGTTACGAGACGGAAATGCAGCAGTGTAGATTAGAGAGCAAACGTGGGTACAGCCGATGCTCTGTAGTCGACATTAAGAGAAAAAAAATGGAGCTGGTCAGACCATGTAATACGTACAGGGTAGCCAATCGGTGCTCCATTACTGATAGGTTGCCAAGAGAAGGGGAGCGCAGTTCAGGACGGCAGAGAATTAGATAGGTGGTATAATGAAATTAGGAAACTTGAAGGCATAACTTGGAATCAGCTAGCGCAAAACAGGAATCGTTGAAGTTCGGTGAGGCCTTTGTACTGTAGTGAATAAAAAAAAATGCTGATGATGATGACTGTGATGCCAGGTTGGCACCCTGTCCATGGCCGATATATCTGCAAAGGAAGAAATTGACATTAAAATATAATAATGATATAATAATAATCTTTATTTCAAATAACAAGGTCTCAGATACAAGGGCAAAGGCAGATGTGCTCTGCCTTTTGCGGTAATTCTGTCAATGACACCACTCATGTTGCGAAAAGTTCTATACTTTCCATCTGATAGGTGGCTGCAGAGTACTGCCACACAGTTCGTACTTCCCATGATCTGCGCAGGTCCACTGTACAATGTCGATAGGGGGCCTGCTAAAACTTTATGCTGATCTGCCCGTTTGCAGCCCAGCGTATACATATAAATAAAGGGACATGTAGCGCGCAGGCCTCACGTTAGCACTTTAATGGTGTTATTACATTGCGTACGATACTTGTGCACGTGGCTCTCGCTGAGAGAGGGACTTTCGACGCTACGCGCAGGCAGCGATCTCCTCCGCCCTCGTCTTCACCGTCCTCGCCAACGCCCGTACTCTCCACGGTGGATACGGTGGCGGTGCTATCGGCGGTCTCGGACCAGTCGGCGTTGGGATCGGAGGCGGCTACGCTGGACGTGGCTATCTCGCCGGCGGCGGTGGCGGATACTACGGAGGAGTAAGTGGACAAATAATTGGCGGACCATAGCGACTACACCACGGCGTGTTCCACCGGAACACCATATGAGCCTTTAAAGCACTTAGTTAATTTTTTGTTCCCTTTCTGCAATTGCCACTACTGAGAAAGACAATATCCTGTCATATGACGTGATATTCTCTAGCTCTCAAGTGACAGTTGCGCAACTTAGTTGTCTTTATGACGCATTAATTTATCGCCGTAGAGGTCGTGTTTGCCACGTTGTGCAGGATGTCTTAGAAAATGCGGTGGAAGTTTCCTAAAAGTAGTGAAGACGCCAAAATTAGGTGCTTTTGACAGAATTCCTTTTACCACAGAGGTTTACATTATAATTTAGCTACGAGTTGGGATTAGAGAAGTAATTATAAAAATTCGAGTAACTTTTCGACACACAGTCAGACCACTGATCTCAATGCAAGACTTGTATTCCGTCATTCGTAGACTTTAAAGCGGATTCCAAGATAAATAAATAATCCGTCTCTTTCCGTTAAAAAATTATTATACTAATTTTCAGTTACTCGTCTAATCACTACCTCGAGTCATCTTAAAATGCAAGTCCCTGCCGCACGTACAATCCCCCCCAAATTTCTTATCTCGTCTACGCACTTTTTGAGACACCCTGTATAATGATTCACTAGCACGCACAGCGTGTCGTAAGTTGAATATGAGGGGCGAATGCGCAAATTTTCGTTGATAAGTGCTCTTTGTTGTTGGATGGCCGCCTTCGCTAACATGTCCAGCATCAGAATTGGCTGTAACAATTCTAGCGTAAGAGTTCTTCGTGAATACGGGCCCAGTTCCGTCTGCTCCTGGCTGAGCATGTTCACAAAGTGACGCGATTTAACGCGCCGTGCTTCGTCCAGGGTTACAGGTCCTACGAGGACAACAGGCCGAGGCCGTACAGCTTCGGCTACGTCGCTCAGGGAGCGGGCGGGTCCAGCTCTCGCCAGGAGGTCGGCGACGGCAGCGGCAGCGTCCAGGGAGTGTACACCCTGAGCACGCCGGAAGGTGGCCAGCGGAAGGTCAAGTACACGGCCGACGCGGCAGGCTTCCGCGCCGTCGTCGACACCAACGAGCCCGGCACGCAGAGCGAGAGCCCCGCCGACGTGGCCCTGCGGTCGTCCTCGCCGCCGGCCTACCTGCTCGCCGCCAAGTACGGCGCCGCCGGGTCGTACGCCGGGGCCAGACCGCGAGTTGTGTACGGGGGCGCCGGCGGGCTGTACGGAGCGGGCGTTGGCGGCTACGGGGCTGCTGGCCTTTACGGGGGCCTCGGCGGCCGAGGCGTCGGTGCTTACGCCGGTGGAGCCGGTGTCGGAGTGCTCGGAAAGCACGGCGGTGGCGTCGGCTGGCACTAGTGAACCCGCCGTCTGCCTCTATACATATTCTTGTCTTTGGTACGGGAGCCTTTCCACGCCACCTCCGCCGTTTCATATGTAGGGCTTCCTTCCTCCATGGTTTCGGTGTGTCGCCGTCTGCTTGCCACTGGGGACTGAGCAAGAAGCCCCGCTCGCTGGATGCTGCGATTGCTCAAGGTGTTGGTGACAAATGGGTGATGTGCGCTGTTTCGCTGCTCGTTAAGAAAATAAACGTCCAATCGTTTGCAACAAGAAAACTGACTTCGTATTGGTGCATTTGCTGAGCAAAGAGCTCCACGTGAGGAAGTAGCAGGCACGGCATGAACCTAACTTAGTGCATATGAAAGTGCGATATAGACTCATATCTTCTCTTTCTCTTTCACTCCCCCATCCCCCTCCCCACGTGTAAGGTAGCAAACTGGACTCAGTCTGGTTAACCTCCCTGCCTTTCCTTCCTCCCTACTCTCTCTCTCTCCCTCACAGCACTGACACGTTTTGTGGAGTTTCAAGACAGTGCTAAGCTCTCAACATTGTCAGTTTGGGTTCACAAAAAGATTCAACATCGAAGAAAAGAAGCGCTGCGGGCTGGTGACCATTCAGTGAAACGTGACCCGTTTTCACATCGTATGAGGTGTCCAAGCTAATGGCCTTGGAATAACATACACAACTGCGTTGCTCCTTGTAAACCGAGCAACTCCAGCGAATTGACCAGAGGGCTTGTGCTCCGAGTCGTGTGACAGAAGACATTTATTGCGATAACAATTATATGGACACCATAGGCGGATTTCTGCCGTCGCCGTGACGTTCCGTGTAAAGTCCAAGGGCAATAACCTCGTCGCCAGGCGCCGTGTGCTCTATGTGCGAGTGGAAGCGTGCGAGGGCGAGCCGAAGATGGTGGCTCAATCTCGCGCGCACAAGGCAGGAAAGCGGGGAGGAAACGCGCCGTCTTCCATTGCGCGGAAGGCACCGAGGGGATGGAGGCTGTGGGGGCGTTGTACTCCAGCTGCGGCTGCGTACGGCGCGGCCGCGCGGGCCTCTACCTTGAACGAGATCTGCGATGGGAACAGAGTGCGCCGAGTACGGATAGCTTGTGTGCACTGTATTACAGCCGCTTGGTCCATGTTGAAGTGAGAGGCAGCACGAAGGTCGATTTGCTCGTTGCTACTGCCGCGCTTTCTCACTCAAGCATTTTGACAGCGAGTGCACGCGGTCTTTTTGTAAGATTTAATGATGTTTGCTTGTGCGCGTGTGACACGATGCTTATTAATTTAGTTAGTAAGCGAATGTTTACATGTTTATACGGACGATAAATCTACTATCCTGACGTGATATAGCTGTCTACTAATTTGCTATCTCAAGCGATGCTTCGCCTTTCGGGCGAAACTGCGAATTTCTTTCTTTACCTGCTTATACACTGACCCGCCGTGGTTGCTCAGTGGCTATGGTGTTGGGCTGCGGAGCACGAGGTCGCGGGATCGAATCCCGGCCACGGCGGCCGCATTTCGATGGGGGCGAAATGCGAAAACACCCGTGTGCTTAGATTTAGGTGCACGTTAAAGAACTCCAGGTGGTCGAAATTGCCGGAGTCCTCCACTACGGCGTGCCTCATAATCAGAAAGTGGTTTTGGCACGTAAAACCCCAAATATTATTATTATTGCTTATACACTCAATAGGTGCTTTTGCGTTCGCTTTTTGCCTTCGATTGCCGACACACCAACTGTTGACCCTGCTGTACACAATCACTAATGTGCAAGAGTTTTAAACAATACACTTATCCAGTCGTTCTAATCTGCAAAATCTAGTTATGAACTACCCAATCAGCTATCAGCTATCTACTATATTTTTCCAATGAATCCTATTGTTGTTGACTCGGCTGGTATAAAAAATAATAAACAAGCTTAGCTCGTCTTGTGGAGTAGAAGGAATAACCTCAAAGGTTCTGAAAAAAAAATTTGTGAATATTGCTCCATCATCCTAGAGTATATCTTCAGTCATAATCTGCTTCATAACCTCATCAGTGGCAGATTGGAAAGGTTGTGTGAATCTAGAAATCCGGCATAACTCACAATCCACTTAACTATCGACCCATATCTTTGCCTATAATACCTGATAAAATAACGAAGCATATTATTCTCACTCATCTGATGAACTTTCTTGAATACAACAGCTTCTTTTCCAATTTTCATCCATTCATTTCTCAAATCTTACTCTTATGAGATTCACCCGCTCTAATTCATTCACAATTTACATGTTTATCGTGATTGTAGCTCGCTGCATATTTATTGACTTCACTAAAGCCTTTGGTGAAATCAACCATCTGGTACTCTACCATAAACTAGGTGCATTAAATATAGACACAGTAGTCGTTAACTGGATTCGTGCGTTTCTTTGTCGGCTTCAGTTTGTCGCCAGTAATGATTCTTCGTCTAACATGGCCCCAGCTGAATCCGGCGCTCATCTGCGCTCAGTTTTGTGTCCTCTGTTATTCGTAATATATATGACTTCCCCAATAGCATTTCCTCACAAATTTGTTTATTTCCTGATGATTGTCTTATATATCACAAAATGACTAATACCGCTGAGTCAACAGCCTTCACATTCGCATGAACCGCGTTCACAACTGGTGCCGCACGTGACATATGGAACTTATTGCTCAGATATGTAAATATATGCGAATTTCACGTTCTAGCAAACTTTACCCTGCATATGGGGCAAATAATTTTTTCCGCTACATCACATCGTATCGTTGCCTTGGCATCCATATAACTAACAAAAGATCGTGAAAACATCATGTTGAACACATAATATCTAAAGCTAACCGAACTCTGGGATACCTAAAAATAACTTTTCGCGCCGTCTTCATTAAAATTACTTCTCTACACCACCCACGTCCGTCCTCCGTCCAGAATATGCCTCGTTGGTTTGGGCTCCACGTCACTCCATATTAATTGATGCAATCGATAAGCAGCACAAAAACATTCTGCCCGTTTTATATTAGCCAACTATCATCGTAAAGCTAGCGAAACTGAAATGAAAACGGCTATTAACATTCCAATACTAGCCGTTCGCGACAAAGAAAGCGACTTTTTCAGAAAATTTACTGTCTCAATGCACCTTTCCGCTCAATCATAATCCATCACTGACCATTTAATTACCCGCACTCACCATTTACCAGCGATCACAGGTGGATACGTATATATCCACCCGTGACACTGTCACGTGCTCACAGCCGTTTCTTCCCAAAATTGGTCGAATGCAACAATCTACCTGCGTCAATGGTGAACATACGTGATCTCATGCTCTTAAAAAAGTGATTTGATGTACGGGTGCTGCAACTTTGTGGTCCTTTGTGTGTGTGTTGCTGTCTTGTGCAAGTACCATCTAACGAATAACTTTACTTGTCACAATTTGCTTTTTTAATTTATTCCACTGATGGTTTGATGTTTAGGCTCCTAGTGTTGTTTATTATAACCCTCTAATTTCGCATTCTTGAACTGAATTGAATTCTGGGGCCAATGAAACCATGTGCCAAAACCACGATCTGATTATGAGGCACCCCATACTGGGGGACCCCGGATTATTTTTGACCAGCTGGGGTTCTTTAACGTGCACCTAAATCTAAGTACACGGGTGCATTTGGTTTTCGCCCTCATAGAAATGCGACCGCCGCCGCCGGGATTTGATCCCGCGACCTCGTGTTTAGCAGCACAACGCGATAGCCGCTAAGCCACCGCGGCGTGTCTTTGCATTCTTGTTTTCAATACTATGCTTTTATGTTGTATTCTGCTATGTTTTGCCCCTCCCCTCTATAGCTCTATAATGTACAGCATGTACCTTACATACATACATACATACATACATACATACATACATACATACATACATACATACATACATACATACATACACACACACACACACACACATACATACATACATACATACATACATACATACATACATACATACATACATACATACATACATACATACATACATACATACATACATACATACATACATACATACATACATACATACATACATACATACATACATACATACATACATACATACATATTGCTACAGGCCCTGGTCAGGCCCATGCAGGAGTGCAGAAAATGTTGAAAACGCAATTAACAGCATATTAAGCGTAAAATAACATCACAGAAAGGATCGTCGTAATAATTTGCAATGTCAATACAATGTTATTGTTGCAGAATGACGTACAGACCTTCGCACCCGAGCATCCAGCTTCGAAGCAAAGAAAGAGCAATAACAAAGCTACTGAAACTGTATGCTAGGTTCAGCAGTCATCGCCGCTAAAAGATGTGACTTACGTGATCCAGGCGACTATACCGGCGATCAATAGCACTGCCTTTAAACCAAGAAGGAACGCGAGAACCTCTCTTTCTTCGCCTAACAGCGCACTGCTGAAGCACTCTAAGCAAGAGTGTGGATGTCTGTATATACTATGAAAGTTGACATATGCCGAAGCTGATCTTGGAATAACGAGAGGTTCAATAGAAGCTTAGATGGTAGCTGCTTCCCGTAGCTTTTTATCCAGTAGGCTATTGCAGCCAGAGACGGAATACATATGATGGTTAATGTGGCGAATGGTTTGGTTGAATATTTTACCATTTTGACATCTCATTGCCATTTGATGCAGATTCAGAAGGCCTGCTGGCTGCAAAAACTATTGTCTTACTGTGATTCGAGGTTTTTCGGAGACCCTGCCTTTGTAGATATACTGGCGGACAACTTTCTGTGGCAATGAAGGGAAAGCTATGGAGGCAAAGCACGCACAAGTGAGAGCGGTTCTTAAAGGAGTCCCGTGTTTTCATCCACGTTAGTTTAAGCTGGGGAAGAGAACACATAAACACCTTATTAGCAACAGTTAAATAAGATAAAACACACCACTACGTGTAATAGTTTACTGATTTTGCGCCTTTTCCCTTCCGCGCCTGGGAAAACGCGAAGCCGTTGCACGTGGAAGCTGCGTCGATTCAGCGTCTGTTCCGAGCAACCAAAAGCACTGTCAAACACAGCCGGACTACTTGACGCGGTAACACATGTGCAGCAGCCACGCGCCCGCAGGTTTCCATTCATAGCCACAGAAAGTTGTCCGCGATTAGTGTTCTTTTAGGACTTGGGCTATATATCCGTATCACTATATCTTGTCTTTTTGTACTGGCAAATCGCTGAGAGGGCATGAAGTGGTGCAACGGCCAAGACACACATACGCTTGCAATGCGCTATCTGGCGGGCAACTGCAGTTCATGTTCAGCGGGCAGGCGGGCAACGTCATGCAGCTTTCACTTGCGAAGCGACGCGCTTGTTCATTGGCTCCGTTACCCCATTTGGGACACTTTGTCAATTGCCTTTATTAGTAAGACAGCTTTCCGACCCCTAAGTGCCGCCTATTCTTGGAATTTGTCGCGTCGTATCTGTTATAGCTGCTTTTCCGATGGTATAGTCGCCTTCGTGACACCGGCATGCACGGCAGACGTGACGACAAAATGGTGCCCCGCGATGAACAGAGTCGCGTTAGTGGCCAACATATGTGCGCCGCCAGTGAAGAATCTGCAGCCGGGAAAGTCTGCTGGACCGATGTCGAGGCGACGACCAACCGCGCCAGCCAATGCTGCTGCACCTGCGCCAACATGATAAGCAAGGGTGAGAACCCGCGCTTGAGCCCTCAACGGAAGTATATTGACACGTGTGCTTCTTTATCTTTTCCTGGTGGCCGCTTGTCACCACCTAACAAATGTTATTGTACAGCGCAGAACGCGCCTGTATGTATCGGAAGTTTCTGGAATGTTATCGATGGTTCCATCCGCTGTCTGTGACCAAACCTTGTGTAATCTGATTGCATGTATGCGCGACGCGAATAGTGCAGAACTTTGTGGAAGACACGCGGGCCCCAGCGATTACTCTGGAACATTCGACTAAATACGATGTATAAAAGCCGACGCGCTTGACCCGCTGATCAGATTTCCGGCGATCGCCGACTGCTTTCGCCGGAATCGTTGTGCTTGAAGTGTAACTTGCTTTTGTGGGCACAAGTTCGCCCAATAAAACGCTAGTTTCGCCATTCACCGTTCTCATTTCTTCACCGTCACTATCACGTGACAATATAGCACTTTTAGTATCTATTACGCAATACTTTCGTAAGATAAAAAATACCGTATTCTGTAACGATTACTTTCCTCTTATACAGCCTCTCCACCCGCCGTGGTTGCTTAGTGGCCTTGGCAGGCCTTGGCGTTGCGCTGCTAAGCAAGAGGTCACGGGTCACGGCGGCCGCATTTCGATGGGGCAAAATGCAAAAGCGGCCGCGTATACCGTGCATTCTGTGCACATTAAGGAACCCCCAGATGGTCGAATTTATTCCGGAGTCTCTCACTACGGCGTGCCTCATGATCAGATCGTGGTCTTGCCATGTAAAATCCCATAATTTAGTTTTTATTATATCCTAGCCTATTCTATTTTTCATCCGTGGCGCTGAAGGGCTGGTCCTGACGAAAGCGGAAGCATGCAGTGGTGGCTGGCAAACCACTGATGAAGAGTGGGAAGGATAAAGAAAAGAATCGTTACAAAATAATGGCCCTGCATTCATTCGCAGCGAGAACTGCGAAGGGAGGGATAGTTGCTAACTGCATATTTCCGTTCGTAAGAAATATGCCTGGTATTATGCGGGCCCGCGTGGGAGGAAGCTTTCTACGCACGAATGGCTTTCGCATAACCATATGGAACGATTGCTGCCTCACACCACGAGCTAGCCCGGCGAAAATAGGGGCGAATTTCAATGGAAAGGCAATAGGTCCCTATCTATTAAAATTTTGTATATGCCATCATTATTATTTTCTGTACGCTTCGGTACTGCTCGGCATATTTCTTTCTGGTAGTAAAAAAAAAAAAAAGGGCGCTGCACACGTCAACTAAAAATGAATAGAACTTTCCTTCCTATTTGGTTTAACGCAAACTTTGCTGGAAAACGCACTGGTGAGCGTCTTTCAGCAAAATTTTGTGTTTCAGCAACGATCACTAATTGTCAATAAATAAAACTACATGGATAGTCTCTCAGCAAACGTTACAGCCTGTCTGGAAACAAGCTTTCCAAGAAAATATGACTGCTGTATTACTAGCTTACCAAGAACGTTAAACAAGTGGTTGGGGAAAAAACAGATCAGACGTTATGGAAAAAATAAAAACGCTGCTGAAGGACTTGTGTGCCATAGACATCGTTGCAATAGGCACTTTTACAAAAGTGCCCATTGCAACGAAGTCAGTTTGTGGCGCTAGAAATTAAACTGGCATATGACTATAGACTGTCGAAACCATAAATGACAGACAACAACAAAAAAATCGCAGGTTGTCATGTGGACTTCCGCCATGAAAACGGAAACAGAGCTGATACAAACTTGTTTGTAGCTGTTGTATTGGACCCATGCTTTGACTATGGATATATTTTTTTCGCTCTACGCATACAATCGCGCTATATCTGCGCATTGCAATTACGAAGTTTCAATTACCCCTTGCATTCATACCGGTAGGCGTGCAAAAAAAGTTCAATGCATGCGTACCCTGAAAATCTGTCCAGCGTCCAAGCAAGTCCATTAGTTCCACCCATAGCTTGAGGAAAAATTTTATCATACGCGGCTTACGCTCTTCATATCTCCATTCTTTTTTGCAGGCCCATATGCGATATTGTGTTCTGCCTTCTGTGCCCCAATGGAACCACGTGGAGCTCTGTGACAGAGAACTGTTGCCGATGCACTCCGAGCTGAACGCATGCGTTCTGTGTCTGTATATTATAGGCGAGCTGAATAAAATAGGTCATGCCCTAACCTTCTTCGCTTTTGCTGCATTATTTCCGTACACCAGAGTCACTGCTTCGTGTGAAAGCTCGTGATCTGGTTAAGTGTATGTTTAATATGTGTGCATGACAAATACTAAATTTTCCCTACGATTTCTTTTAGTCATTTATCAATTTTTGAGCAGACCAGTCAGAAAATTTACATGAACTCCAGTTGACATCTAGGTTATGCGAAGCACGTTTGGTTTCGCAGAGAATGGTTGTCATCAATCATGCAACCGTTCTGCAGCGAACGGTTAATGCTTTTGCAGCGCATGCTGTTGTTCGTTGTTGTTCTGGTAGCCAGTCACCCAAGCTGGCGTCTAAGAGGCTCATTGAAGAATGGCGCAAATGTAGTGGCCCATACCCGCGGGAACGGCCCACGTTTCCTTTTTTACTGCAGTACCTTCGGGATCAGCGCCCATGAAAACGGCCAGATGGTTGTTACACAAAAATGGCTTCAACTAGCCAGGAATGATTCACATTAAAAAGGCGAAAACTTCGCTTGAAAAAGTGAGTTCGTTGAACGGCGCTCTGCACTCAGGAAAAAAATATGACCAATGATGTTCTAGCCTTTAAACGACGGTGATTCAGCGCGTTATTCTTTTAACACGAAGACTCCCCCACTAACGTAACAGTTCGCGCGTCTTGTATAGATCTTTCTTCGGCTCGGTGCGAGACTGGGAAGGCAGCGCGTGCAGCTGTTTAGCAAAATTCGGTGACCTTGCATTGGATCTTTTATTCCGCCCTTTGCCCTGTGTCTCTTTGCCTGGCATGTCGGGGTATACATCATCATCATCATCATCATCATCATCATCATCATCATCATCATCATCATCATCATCATCATCATCATCATCACAACCACCACCATCATCACCATCACAACTACCACCACCAGCAGCGCCTAATTTATGTCCACTGCATGACAAATGCCTCGCCCTACGATCTATAATTACCCCTGTCCTGCGTCAACCGATTCCAACTATATACGCATTACATGAACTGGCCGGCTCCATTTTTTCTCTCAATGTCAATTAGAATATCGGCTATACACATTTGCTGTCTGATCCAAACCGCTCTCTTTCTGCCTCTTAACGTTATGCCTAGCATTCTTCGTTCCATCGCTCTTTGCGCGGTCCTTAACTTGTTCTCAAGCTTCTTTGTCAGTCTCCAAGTTTCTGCCCCATATGTAAGCACGGGTAAAATACACTGATTGTAGACCTTTATTTTTGAATGATAACGTTAAGCTTCCACTCACGAGCTGACGGTGTCTGCCGTATGCGTTCCAACCCAATTTTATTCTTCTGCAAATTTCCTTCTCATGATCAGGGTCTCCTGTGAGTAATTCACCTAGGTAAACGTCACCTAGGACAATGTCATCTGCAAACTGAAGGCTGCTGAGATATTCGCTGTTCATCCTTACTCCTAAGTGTTTCCAGTTTAATAGCTTGAATACTTCTTCCAAGCAGTCATCAGTCGAAAAGTATAATAATAATTCTGAGGTTCTTAATACTCCTTCCAGGCAGTCATTAGTCGAAAAAAAAATAATTCTGAAGTTTCACGTGCGACAATCACGATATTATCATGAGGCGCGCTGTAATGGATGCTCCGAAACACCCTAGGGTTCCTTAATGCGCATTCGATGTACAGTACACGAGTGTTCTTGAATTCCACCCCCTTCATCAGAATGCCGCCGGCGCTCACACGTCATTTGTGGCTAAGGCCTGTGCTTACTGAAAAAAAATGTTTGGTCGCTTTTACATCATCAATGGTTGCGGGCAACGTGGTCTCCCTGGCTCGTCTTTCGCCATTTCGTGGCCCACATCTTATAATTTATTGGGAAACTTTACCACCCCAAATTAGCTGGCGGCGCCAAGTGCCCTTGCAAAGTCTGTCACCACCCTAAAACGACTTGCATATATATAAGCCTATCAAAAAGAAGAAGACAATAGAGACATGGACACCAGCGTACACGTCAACACCTTCATTGCGAAGATCTGAGTATAGAGGCAGGCGATGAACACGGATAGACTCTCCTCAGATATTTTTGTTGTTTTCTTCGTCCTACGATGTGCATGCTGACTTTGTTCCTTGGAAAACCAACTGAGGCCACTGTACTTCAGAAAGTTACGTGAAACGATATATATATATATATATATATATATATATATATATATATATATATATATATATATATATATATATATATATATCATACTGAGACTCCGGGTGAAGAAGCTATAGGTTCACAACTGTTTCTGTGGCAGAGGCGTCGGGATAAAATTATAGCGAACAGGTGTTTCACCGTGTTCACCGCGAAGCTTGTCCAAAGACCTCCTGTCCTGTTCCACCCTCACCCACTATATACGCGTCGGTGATTGGGTTGTCCCGCGAGGCAGTCTTGTCCGTCGCCTACAAGTTGGCTTAATGTGTCTTTAACCCTGGCGCAGACATGTACCGGCGTCAACTATGTGACCTCTTCATCAAAGTTAAAGTACAGACGCATACCGTGCGACAGTAACCATGCAGCCTCCCGGTACAGCCGCTGCCACGGCCGATAGCCACGAAACCATTAAATTAGCTCAACAGCAGCCACTTTGGCACCGCCATGCACCAGCCACACACAACGCCACACGCGCTTTTCCAATGCGGCCCTCATACCATAATCGTCACCTCGCAGTTACGATGACCGTATCACCCCACAAAGCGACTCGGCCCTCGCTGGCTGTGCTGCAATCTCTTGAGTCATCATGTCTTCACTTGAGAGAAGTGCTTTGTCGTGGATTCGGCAGGGTTGGTGCGGCAGCTCATTCCCCGTTTACGCGCGTGATGTTCATGAATGTTTCTTCTTTAATTTCAAAAAATAAAAAAAATAAAGTGCTCCTAGCTGTCAAATAAGCTTGATCACATTGTCATAGCTTAGCCATACTGTGCCCGATCATTGCCTCCTCGATCATTTTAGAGCGCAGCTTTTAGGCGCCCGTTCCTGCGGCGAGCATCGGCGTGCCTCGGCTCGGCGTCGTAGCTCGGCGTAATCGAGCGAACGAGCACAGCGAAATATGAAAGCGAACGCTGAGCGCCGCAGGGGATGAAAGACGCGAGGAGGAAAGCGGAGAGGATGGTGCAGCGGAACCATGAGGCGGAAGGCGGAGGAGGGTATGGCGAAAGCGTGCGAAGAAAAGCGTAGTGCGGCGACGACGACTGCGATATGACGCCAGAGTAGTGCGCGCCGTGTGGCAGGTCTGTCGCTGGCGGCAGCTGTGAATCGCGCCCACGAGTCACCCGCGCGCTGCCTTTCGCGATCTCCAGATTAGCGAGGCAGTCGCGCCGCACTTCGCTCCATCTGCAACGTGCCACGCTAGACAGATTTTCTGCGCCAGCCAGTATATCGCGAAATGAAAACACTTATAGAACTGCGTTCAAATTTCGCATTAGGGAGTATCGTAATCGTCGCTGATCTTTTTTTGTTTTGTGCCCAAGTTGGAATATGCGCGTTTTAAATTTCAGCTGCTTTTGTTGCTGTACACCTAGTATTAGATTAAGTTTTTCTCGCTGCAAGAACTATTTACTCTAAAAAGCTATTTAACAAATCACGTGTCATTCCACTGCTATGAAGGTGGATTACCAGCGCACTGGTGGATTACCAGCGTTTAGCGCACGACATATATGTGACACAGAGTTTAGATCAAAGGTATGAGCAAAGTTTACTTCTCTTGAGAGGTGAAGGTAGTCATCCCGAAGAAAGGCACGCGCGCACACACTTTCGCTTCATTCGATGCAAGAGCTTATACGTCTCATCACTTGGATATGTATTTATTATCCTGATCGCTGGTAACTATGACGACAGGTATGCACACATATTCTCGTATCACCTCTGTTATTAAATGCGTTAGCATTTCTATGCCTACCCAATGAAAAATTTGTCCATCACGTAAGACAATGAATGGCTCATACCCCCTTAAGCAATGGCTCATATCCCCGTAATCAAGCAAAAAAAATTATCGGCCTGAGAGTCTACGGATCTTGAAAATGGTGCCTATTGATAACTAACCTGCTGATTGCATGTCCAACTGATCAGACGTATAAGCTTTTGCATAGAATGAGGCGATTCTGCATCGTATATGCGCGAGCTGAATTTTTGCACCCGCAGATTTGTCGACGGGCGCGAAAAATCCACGGAACCCTAGCCATAAACAGCTTCGCTGTAAAATGCGCATCACAATACTTATGGCGTTACCCGCCGTTTTTGGCGGCCAAGTGGCTTTGGCATTGCGCTGCTAATCCTGAGAGCGCGGGATGAAATTCCGCCCATGACGGCCGTATTTCAATGAGAGCGATATGCAAAAACGCCCGTGTAACGTGCATTGGGTGCACGTTAAAGAACCCCAAGGGGTCAAAATTAATCCAGATTCCCTCACTACGGGCGCGCCTCCGAATCTGAACTGAAGAATTTCATCAGTTTTCCCTCTTATAGTGTTATAAACATGGAGTGAACACAACAGTTGTAGATAATGCTTCCTAAAAATTTTTAACCAAGCCTTTAGTTCTCTCGGCTTTTTCACGTTAGCTGCAAACTGGCCCAGTAAAAAAAAATAATTATAATGTTTTATTGCCACTGCAATGTTTGTAACGTCCTTATGTATACCACCAAAACTATAATATCTTTAAGACACGTACGTACACGAGTTCCTTCACTGTGCCCACGTTGGACCAGGTCGTACATGCGCAAGCTGGGGCTGGGTATGGTCATTGAGGCACGGGCCCGCAGGCCGGGACAAAAAAATCAGGCCCACGCAGTGCTCTATCGTTAGGTCTGTCTTCGTCTTCTCGCGACTCGCGATGTACGCGCTTGCGTTGTCGCATGAACTAGAGTCCAAACGTGTTAGCTGTGTTCCTCTAAAATATACA
The DNA here is from genome assembly GCF_050947875.1 of Dermacentor variabilis. Lineage (NCBI taxonomy): Eukaryota > Metazoa > Arthropoda > Arachnida > Ixodida > Ixodidae > Dermacentor > Dermacentor variabilis. The sequence continues at coordinate 2,208,164 of NW_027460346.1, read as the reverse complement.
GGGTGCTTGAGCGAACACTTTCAAAACCATTTTTAAATTGCCTGTGGCAGATAGCATAATTCTAGTCCATGAGCTGGTCCACTCGAAGCGGCGGACATGCACAAAAAAAAATTGAAATGCGTAATCGACCAATTAAGAAAGACTCACTATTTAAGTTTTTAACTAATGACCTGATGGCACATATTACAATTTACAAATTCTAGTGGGTGAGACTGCAAGTCATGTCCACTTGAAAATGAATTGTGTGGATGACGCCGTTTACGAGATATGCGCCGTCCAACTTGCGGTAAAAATGCACTGTCGTTCCACTTCCTTTCTCAACAAAACGTCGTTTTATGCATTGAAGCACAAAAGTAACTGGAGCGCCAATGCATTTCTCCGCAAAGTATGGGAATGAATATCTCGGAACTGGTGTCATCCTGTGAATTCGTTCCATGTAGATCCGCCTTGCGAACTTCCAGGCTAGAAGTTGTAGTCTGATTTCGTGACTTGATTGCTTTTTGGTACATTGACTTTAGTGAGATGTCCGAGTGCTATGTATGCAAGAGCATCAGCTTCGTTATTTTCAGCAATGCCAATGTGAGAGGGGATCCCCTGAAACTTTGGATTGAAGCACCTTTTGTTGAGGTTTTTGGCGAATGACAGTGACGTGCGCTGTCAGGGCGGCAGCGCAGTCGTTGGCAGCAAATTCGCGCCTGCGATTGGTCACGTGGGAGGAATCCGCAACGTCATCGCGCCGCCCTGCAACCTGCTTGCAACTTCTGATAGGCAACGAAATGGGTTTAATAAGCGCTGTTCGTTCATACGCAGGTATTACGTGGGTTGTTCGCATATTTCGGAAGCGTTTCTTGTTGCATGTAAAATTATTTCGTAACATGTAGTAAGGTGTAGTAGCATGTAGTAACATGTAAGTAAATACTGCTGGGTTGGACATTCTCTAGAACCCAGTGTACAACTTTCTTATTGAAAGTTTTTCCCTAAATTTATTATTTACGAAGATGGAGTTGGTAGCGTTGACAGATTATGCGTATAGTACAAGAAATAGTACGGGTTGCTCCATATAGTGAGAAATAACTTGCTGTTTTTCGCGTATTCCTGTATAGTGCACCGGGAGGTTTGAAAAAGTTGTTCAAGTTGGCCTGGAATACCTTGTACCTTTGGCATACTTTCTCAAAACTTGGCGCGGGAGAGTGCTAGATTCTGCCACGCAGTATTGCAGAATTGTCATGGGACTGGAGAAAACGTATAGTGGGCAGTCGGAATGTTTACTGCGAGCCTCTTGAGGGAATTCATAACGCAGCGCTTTTGGGCGTATGCGTTCTAATCATCTGCTAAATTAGGTTCACGTGAACATGGCCATGTGCCAAACCATCACGACTTAAACCCGGTGCGGTGGCTATCGCGTTGCACTGCTATACGCGAGGTGACGGGTTCAATCCCGACCGCGGTGGCCGCATTTCTATGGAGGCGAAATGCAAAAACGCCTGTGTACTTAGATTCAGATGCCCGTTAAAGAATCCCAGGGGGTGAAAAATAATGTATTCCCCTACTGTATAGGGCGCACCTCATAATTATATCATGGTCTTGGCACGTAAAACCCCATAACACTTTTTTTAACAATTAACAAAAAGTCAAATGGTACTGCTCGGTAGTGACGCAATTTTAGTCATGTGTATATGCACTGATGCGTGCGTGCTTGCTTACGTGTGCGTGTGTGTGTGTGCGGGACTTTTTTTCCGTGTGCGTCCAGTTCTCACCGTCATCGGTGATAAAGGAGGATTTTTCTTCCTCCGTGTAATCGACGATGACAGACTGGAAATATTTACTTTCTTGGAGGAAAAAAAAATAGAGATAAATTCTGCTGCTCTGTCGCCCAGAAATGGAAACCGATCCTTCTATCTACGGCACCGTGGCGGGCTTTTCGAACGACAACATGTCTCATTGACGGAGAAAATTAATTATTTTCGGTACGGCATCACCACCTGCAGCAAGTACAAATCTCCTTCTACCTTCTACACATTCCGCTTTTCTGTTCCCCCAATGAAGGGTATACCCAACCAGACACTTTCCTGCTTAACACCCCTGTCTTTCTTTCCTTCTGTCTCGTTCACTATATTGAATCAGGCACCGCGAAATGCCACCTATGCGTGAAATTTGAGCGAACGCAAGTGAACGGTTTATTATAATGAACCATTTCGTAAAACGAGTGCGTGTGCATAGTGCGGTATCTGTCATTCTTGGATGACAATGAGTACAACGCGGTTCCTAACATTTTTCAATGTATATTTACTTATTCATTGTTATAGCTTTAACACACACTTCAGTTAGCCTGCTTCACAGAAACATCCAGAATGTACCGAAAGCATCGGCACATTATGCAAGCCGCTCGACTCGCGTATCTGTATACTTACATGCAACCGCCTGCATTGACATCGCTATAGGGCCTCCGCGTCCTTGAGCATTGTTCGTTACTGAGCGGTGAACAGACGACAAAAACGTATAATGTGAAATGACTGAAGAGCTAAACAGACAAGGCGAAGGAACGCACACGCGGCGCTTCCAAAATGTTTTATTCTTCTCGCAGATAGTGTTCGTGTGCGTCCCTTCACGATCGAGGGAGAGGTTTGCGCAAGCTGGGCGCCCAAACGGAGAGCATAGCGTACACACACAGCGAGGGAGTGTGTGACCAGTGCATCTGGATCGTCCCCGCTTTTGCATGCATCCCGGCCAGGCCGCGCACGCTCGGCCGCCTTGGCTCGGAGCGTATAAAAGGGCCGCCGTCCGCCGCTGCCGACACAAGGGATCTCGTCACCGCACCAGCAGCGGGAGCAGCAAGCAAGCAAGCATGTGGAAGGTGAGACGAGCGTCCTCCCGCATAGCACGGGCACTCGCACGGCGGCTTTACGAGCCATGATCTGCGAAACAACTTCCGACTCTTCGGAGGTCTCGGGCCTTGCAGACAGAGCTTGTCACGAAATTTAGGCAAAGGCTGTCTTATTATTATTAATGTCATTAGTAGTAGCCGTTGTTGCAGCAGTCTTTCGAGGTTGCGGGGAAGATAAAAGTGGGCTAATTTCAAACTCCGAGCGATGTGCTGCTGCTCAGAGCGTCGGGAAGCGGGCGCTCTTTCCTTTCGTTTTAATGAACACCTATACATGTCTTGTTTGGGCGGGGAGTAACTTGCAACGAGATGCCAAATATGTAAAAATCTGTGTTGAAGGCCTTGTTTGCATTGCTTTTGATTCAACACTTTTAGCGAGCTCATGTTCTGATTCTATACCGGAAGTGTAGTAAATCTTTTCCTGACATATAGCAAGAAAGTCTGCAATGTGCGCCGCAGTCCCGTAGACCCTTATAAACAGCGGCGCAAGCGATATTTATTAAATTTTAGGTCCAACCCTTTTAACTACAAAGCCAGCTCATCTATCGTGAGTGCCGTCGTTGGTTGTCGCTTTTCAACGTCTCAAAACCCGCTCCGCAACTCTCCTATTTCGTGCTGTAATCATAACGCAATGCGTGCTGGTAACTATACGTGACGTATTCAATCAAGATGGAAACAATGCAGGCTCAGGCACGTTTACCTTCCGCAGTAAGTGCCCAACCGTGTCTGCATTTTAAGTTACACGCTCTAAGAAATTAGGAAACCAACTTCTTGGCTCAAGACGTGTTCATTTCGGATTTCGACCAAATCCCGCCAGCGGTCTCGATCACAGAGAGGTGCGACTTTGATATATACTATACATTTTTTTAACGGTCCGATAACGGACACCACACAGAAGACACGACACACACAAGCTCCATTACCGCCTGCTTGATCAAAGGGAAAAAACAATAAAAAATTACATTATGGGGTTGTACGTGCTAAAACCATGATCTGATTATGAAGCACGCCGTAGTGGGGGCCTCCGGAAATTTTGACGACGTGGGGTTCCTTACCGTGCGCCTAAATCTATAAGCACACGGGTGTTTGCGAATTTCGCCCCCATCGAAATGCGGCCGCCGTGGCCGGGATTGGATCCCGCGACCTCGTGCTTAATAGCCCAACACCATAGTCATTAAGCAACCACGGCGGGTATTAATCAAAGGAAGACGTCAGAAATGTGAATAGTATTCGCGCATGCGCAATACATAAAGTATGTCCCACTTAATTGAGCCAAACTTTAGAAATATGCAAATGCCACGTAGCTGGACAGAAGCAAAGTAATGTTGTTTCCCGTGGTTTGGAGTACTCAGATGATTTGTTGCATTTCATCCAATTACATAATTAGACTTAATTATTCAACGTCTCAAATATTATAATTAGAAGAAAAGTGTCAATGAGAAAATTGTAGAGCAACATAGAAAACTCCCGATACAGCTTTTTGTTGCTCAATAAGTGCTACATAAAAGTGTTATTCCAAGTGTGAAGGAAGTCCGCGAATACACGAAATAGTGCCCCGCGACTGGCCGCTCGAGGCACTTTGCGTGTATTCGCGAGCTTCTCGCATACTTGAATAAACACTTTTAAGTAGCACGTATTGAGCAACAAAAAGCTGTATCGGGAGTTTTTCATCTAAGACTTTACGCTGAGCTGTCCGTTTCTCCAGCTCAGCGCAAAGGAACAGAAGGCTTCCGTGTGAATAGTTTAATGATGTTATAAATTGCGTGCGATACTTGAGTACGTGGACCTCGCTGAGAGAGGGACTTTCTACGCTACGCGCAGGCAGCGATCTCCTCCGCCCTCGTCTTCGCCGTCCTGGCCAACGCCGGTACTCTCCGCGGTGGATACGGTGGCGGTGCCATCGGCGGTCTCGGAGCAGTCGGCGTTGGTGTCGGAGGCGGCTACGCCGGACGTGGATACCTCGCCGGCGGCGGTGGCGGATACTACGGAGGAGTAAGTGGCCGAATAATTGGCCATATAGCGCTAAACTGCAGCAGAACTGATAGTTGGGCGAGTTCGTACGAATTCACAGTAAAATATTTTTGCGCCCACAAGTGACAAGGACACAGTGAAGGGGGACACAGGAGCGCTTTCTAGTTGTGAGAAGGCGCTCGTGTGTCCCCCTTCACTGTGTCCTTGTCACTTGTGGGCGCAAAAATATTTTACTGTGTGGCCATATAGGCCTTTAATGTAACGCATGTTCCCCCCTCCCCCCTTCTTTTTTTGTAATCGCCGTTCCTGAGCAAGACAACAAGTCGTCGAATAAATGAACTATATTTAAAGTGACAATGACGCAGGCTAACTTTATAATGAAGCCATAATTTATCGCGTGTGTAATAATTAGCGGTGGCCATGTTTGTGGTATATTGCAGTTTGTGTCAGAAAGCGCGTTTGAAGTTTCTATGGATTCTTCAGAGACACCCTGTCTAATGTTTCACCTGCACACTCAGCGTGCCGTGAGTAAACATCATTGTCCGAATTGACGAATATTCTTGTTAGTAAGTGATCTTTGTAATTGGATGGCCGCCTTCGCTAACATGTCCACCATTAGAACTGGCTGTAACAATTCTAGCGTAAGAGTTCTTCGTGAATACGGGCCCAGCTCCGTCTGCTCCTGGCTGAGCATGTTCACAAAGTGACGCGATTTAACGCGCCGTGCTTCGTCCAGGGTTACAGGTCCTACGAAGACAACAGGCCGAGGCCTTACAGCTTCGGCTACGTCGCTCAGGGAGCGGACGGGTCCAGCTCTCGCCAGGAGGTCGGCGACGGCAGCGGCAGCGTCCAGGGAGTGTACACACTGAGCACGCCGGAAGGTGGCCAGCGGAAGGTCAAGTACACGGCCGACGCGGCAGGCTTCCGCGCCGTAGTCGACACCAACGAGCCCGGCACGCAGAGCGAGAGCCCCGCCGACGTGGCCCTGCGGTCGTCCTCGCCGCCGGCCTACCTGCTCGCCGCCAAGTACGGCGCCGCCGGGTCGTACGCCGGGGCCAGACCGCGAGTTGTGTACGGAGGCGCCGGCGGGCTGTACGGAGCGGGCGTCGCCGGATACGGGGCTGCTGGCCTTTACGGGGGCCTCGGCGGCCGAGGCGTCGGAGTCTACGCCGGTGGAGCCGGTGTCGGAGTGCTCGGAAAGCACGGCGGTGGCGTCGGCTGGCACTAGTGAACCCGACGGCTGCCTCTATACATATTCTTGTCTTTGGTACGGGAGCCCTTCTACGCCACTTCCGCCGTTTCATATGTAGTGCTTCCTTCCTCCATGGTTTCGGTGTCTCGCCGTCTGCTTGCCTCTGGGGACTGAGCAAGAAGCCCCGCTCGCTGGATGCTGCGGCTGCTCAAGGTCGTTGGTGACAAATGGGTGATGTGCGCTGCTTCGCTGCGCGATAAGAAAATAAACGTCCAATCGTTTGCAACAAGAAAACTGGCTTCGTCCTGGTGTATTTGCCGAGCAATGAGCTCCACGTGGTGAAGCAGCCGGCGCGACATTGGCAAGTTCAGTGAGGTTTGGAGGCATTTCTCAACATTGCCAGCTTGTGCTCTCATACAGACCATCCAACTTCGAAGAAAAGAGACACTGTGACATGAAGTCAAATGCAACAGGTTTTAGCAGAAGGCCGACATGTTGTGAGCAAAATTAATCTCATCGTGACCCTGCACCTCGTGCCCCCACTCACGGCCACAACGTTGCTCCTTGCAGCGCCGAGCAACCACATGAAGTGACTAGATATCTATTATTACAATTGGCTCCCGTTGCCACACCTACCCCACGTACAAAAGCTCTATGTACTGCGCAGTAGTTAATTAAGCGTCAGGCAGAGCCATATATACGCTTTGAGGTCAGGCACAGATACTTCACTACCTGACGATGCTATAAAAAACTACATTGACCTCAGATCAAGCAAAGAGAGGTGTTAAGTACGTGGAAAATACCCCAACAGGCTACATACTTGAATTTGAGTTTGATGAAATCTCGTCCGGTATATCAAGACTGATCATGGCGAAAGACAAAAGAGACCAAGGTGAAAAATTATTTAAAACTTGACGTTTCGGGCCCCACGCGGGAGCTTTGTTCATAATAAATCATTCGGTTCTTTGTGAATAAAGGCTCTCGTGTCGGGGCTGAAAAGTCAAGTTTTAAGTAATTATTCCTCTTGGTCGGCGTCTGTTTTGTTTTTGACCAGGCTGCATACTTAGGGGGGGGGGGTATTCTCTAAACATTGAAAATCGTTGCACCCTCGTTGCCGTAGAGGGGACCTGCACCACTACACCGCAGGAACTGTTCCCAACATTCTCCATGCAGTGCGAGACTTTCCCACGCTTCTACTCTCTAAGTCACGGCGTGTATATCTGCCTTTATACCACTCGTTGCAGATTACATACGCATTCTCAGTGCTGTTGTAAATACGAAGGTCCTGCAAATTTGTCTCCGCAAAGACAGTAAACTTAAACTGACTTATTTCGTAAACGTATGCTTTAATTCGGTGGCGTAACCAGGAATTTTTTTTTTTCGGGAGAAAGACGGCCGGGGAGACTGATATTGTCGCACGTCGTTTATTGCCAGGTATAGCTTGGTACAAAGAAATTTCTAGGGGAGGGGCACGGTGCCCGGTGTGCCTGGACTTCTAAAACATTGCTAGGTCGAGTCGCTTGTCCGTTTTAACCTGTCCTGAGCAGATGCTGTCCAACTCTCACGACGTCACACGAATCTACCACAGGAATTCTAAGTCCGTAATTTGTTTTAGAGCGCACCTCTTGGGTGCCCTTCCTGCGACGAGTGTTGGCGTCGTCCCTCGGCGTGCTCGTAACCGAGTGAACGAGAACAGCGAATGATGAAAGAGCGAGTGCGGAGACGGCGACAGCAAAGAGAGCACGAGGAGGAAAGCGGCGGAGGAGGGTAGGGCGAATGCGTGAGAATAAATGCATAGTGCCTTGCAGGACGGGATTTGCGGCAACAATGGCTACGAGATGGCATCAGAGCAGCGCGCGTCGTCTGTTCATCGATGACGCCGCTGATACCATATATGGAAAGAAAGCGCTGCATCAGTGGAGCTCTGTCTGTGGCAGCTGCTGTGAATCGCGCCCACGTGGCACTCGCGATCTGCCTCTCGCGATCTCACGATGAGCGAGGCAGTCACGCCGCACTTAGCTTCGTTTGCAACGTGCCGCACGAGACAGATCGTCCGCGCCAGCCAATATATCGTGAAATGAAAACACGTACACAGCTGCGGTCATTTTCGCAAATTTCGCATTAGGGAGTATCGTAGTCGTCGGTGAATTTTTTAAACTAGTTTTCGCAGGAAAGGTGTGCAATGAAATCGCTAGGCCCTCCATATCCTCATTCACATTTGTGTACTTCCGCGCCAAATGTCTCAGACACTGTGCTCGACCATCTGCCACTTCTTTAAAAGATGTTATAAACAGTCACTTTATGTCATAACCCAATGCTTCTCCTGGCAAATCATGTTTGGTAGAAAAAGAAAACACTTTTATGTGTATAAGTGCAGTCTGATTATCACTTAAACTACTGAAAGTTGAACAAGTTGAGCAGATACAATAGTAGAATTTAAAAGCGTTTGGGCAGTCCTTTTGGTTCCTACACTTGCATCCGTGTTCGTGACCAAGATCACTGTAGCGAAGAAAAACCAGCAAAAAATTCAGTACCTTGCCGAGCCCTTTCATGATTTCCTAGTAGCGAGAAAAGGCACCCTTCTTGCACAGCCAGGCTCATTAGGGTCCCTTAGTTTCTTTTACGGTGTGCTTAGACGTGATCGAAGCACTGCCGTGAATGCTGAATGTTTTTGATTTTTTTTTACAAAAATTTGCACGCTTTACAAAACCCATCTGACCACATGTTTGCAGTGAAGCTGTCTATGGCTAGGGTCCCGGGATTTCTTCGTAGCGTTATGTCGACAAGAAGCTATCATTATGTATGTCTCATACCCCCAAATGCAATGGCTCATACCCCCGTAAAGCAGAGGCTACAAGCACTCAACAAAGTGAAGGGAACAGTGCATACATTCTTTGGAATCAGGCATACAACGTACAGAACAGTATACGTTTCAATAAAGAACAAGCTCAACGCAAGCATCCGAAGCAGATAATTGATGATAAGGCACTCCTGGGTCTACACGCAACGCGAAGCACGTAGCGCTTCCCGCTTACGTTTCCCGGTAGAGATTACTATAGCGCAAGCTGTCGCGGCGACGGCAGCTTGACTGCAGGCACTTTTGTACGTAAAAGAAGAACCCGCCTAGTAACTGATTTGTGTCGTGACAGCACTATGAGAAGTCCACGTATAGGGGGACGACTCCGGAAGAGCAGCGTGCATACGAGGCGCGGTGAATTTCTCTTCTCTCTGGTCCACTCTTTGTAGCTGCACGAAGTAACAGCGCAAGCCAAGTTGCAGGCCATCGAAGCGTCTTAGGCTAATAATTAGGAATAGTGCATGCGAATGTCATCACGTGAATAATTTCAACCTACGTCGCAATGGGTAATCGTTCTAGTTGTCGTTAACAGTTTCGCTGTTCAACCACCTTCACAGCGTGAATTGGAGAAAATATTCTGCCGCGAAGCTTTCTTTGGCTCTTCGACTTTCCCACTGCTGCTGCTGCTGCTGTCTGGCACACGGCGTCGGGGCGTGGTACATGACATGACAGGACATGACAGGAGCACGGCAGAGAGGAAAGCGACGCGAGAAACTCCTTTGAAACTTTGCACTGCGTCGAATGTGCAGCCCTCTGGAGCTCCCTGGGTGTCGCCACGTTAGCCTCCTGACAGCTGTAATAATCCATGACATCCCGCAAAAGCATTACAGAAATTGCAGCGCTTACCTTTCTACTAACGTGCAAGACCAGAGGAAAGCTAAATAGAATGGTAGAGAGGAAGGGGGAGAGGAGGCAGAAACCGACGCAGTCGCGATACGAGTGAATAACAGCCTTGCCACACTTCACTTGCAGTTCCCATACAAGAGGGGGGGGGGGGGAGGTGACGTGAGAAGGCAAGGAAACCCTACTGCTAGAGACACGACAGCGGTTGCGGCAAACAGGATAAATTTAAGATCAAGGCACAGTACGGTACCGTTTCTGCTATTTCTGAAAAATAAACACTCTGCACATTTCTCAATCGGACAACTTACGCAGGGCGCGCAGAAGCAGATCCACATTAAAGTGCACCGTAGGGTCTAGGCGACACTGCGGAAGTGGTCATACGTCAACTCAAAACTTCTGTGCCCGCCGCGGTAGCTTTGTGGTTATGGCATTGCTCGATGTTGCGGGTTTGATACCGACCGCGGCAGCCGCATTTCGACGGGGGCAAAAAAAAAAAAAAAGACGCTCGTGCACTCAGGTTTAGGAACAAGTTAAAGAACGCCACGGTTTCAAAATTAAGCCGGAGTCCGCCACTAAAGCGTGCCTCATAATCTAATTGTGGTTTTGGCACGTGCAGACCCATAATTCAATTAAAGTTTAATTCTTTTGCCACCATAGGATGCGCCATGTGAGGCAATGAATACGCTCAACCCTCTCAGAGATTGTGAAGTATGGCGCACAACGCCTCAAGCAAACACCTCTCCCTGTGTGTTCCGTGTACTACGCATACAAACAGTACTGGTGCCCGCAAGGTAACGTTTAACGTCAACTCGCCACTCTCGTGTTGGGCTAAACGTTGAAGAAATTAGTCAGCGTCATCATCACCGCTAATTATTGTCAATCAACGCAAACAACACAGGAAGCTTCGCTTGCATCGATTCCCATGGTGCGTGGATTCTGCACAATTTTTTTTTTCAATTAGAAAGTAAGTCATACAACTGTAAAGTAATCTGCTTGGATGAACAAATAGTATCGAAGTAAAAACGGGCCGCAAAGTCGAAAAAAGTGCGAAAGGCAGGCCGATTCCAACGTTTTATTTATGTAGTTTAAGTAAAAATATAAAATTGCGCACATTTGTTAGATAATGCAAAGAAGCTATAGTTCTAAAAAAATTAATCAGAGTACTTGTTGTACTAAACGAACAAGCCGCGGTTGCTTAGTGGTATTGGTGTTGGGCTGCTAAGCACGAGGTCGCGGGATCGATTGCCGGCCACGTCGGCAGCATTTCGATGGGGGCGAAAACGCCCGTGTACCCGTTAAAGAACCTCAGGTGGTCAAAATTTCCGGACTCCCTCACTACGGCGAGCCTCAAAATCAGATCGTGGTTTTGGCACGCAAAAACCCGTAATCTAATTTATCTGTTCTTTTGTACTAAACGAGAAAAAAAGAAATCGTGTTGTGCGTTCGCCAAATCCTCAGGCGCTAGGGCGTAAGTGCGCTTCACTGCTCGGCACGCCCTGCACGACCGCGCACGACAAGGAAGCACGCTTTGTCGCATTCTTCCCGCGTTTACGGCCTCAAAACAGCGTGTCGACCTGCACTAGATTCCGGAACTGTACGTTCGGCGATTTACTTACTGTTGCTCGAAGCAACCAAATCAGCGCGCATCGTTAGCCTCATGATGGAAACCAATGCGTGTGTCTCCGCATTACAAAGAATAAAGTGGCCTTCACCCTTATCGGCGCCCACATCTCCCCATATAGTCGGCTCGACGGCGACCGACTGCGAGACATCCTGACGGCGACTTCTGGACCCTGGATTATCACGGGAGACTTTAATGCTCATCACTTGGCTTGGGGAAGCTCCAGAATAGATTCCAGAGGCCGGAAACTTGTGGAATTTGCTTCCGACCATGAACTCAGCATTACGAACGATGGCAGTCCAACGTACATGCGTGGTTCGAACTATAGCAGTTGCTTAGATTTGACTTTGGATGTCGCGGTAACTTGGTCAAAATGTTCGATGGTTCTCTGACATCGAGACTCATGGCAGTGACCATATTCCCACCTACTTAAGAATCACTGGATTTGGAAGCTTCTCCTTTTCTACTTCCTGACAAGTATATATAAGGTGGTCAACATATAAGACAAAGGTGGAAGAGGCATGCAAAGAAGGATTTACCGGTACCATTGAGAACCTTATTACAAGTGTACTGGAATCGTCTAAGTACACCTTTACATCCGCTAAAAAACGTGCGGATTTCGACATGGAACTTGAGCGACTTCGAACGATTCGCAGAAGGGCCGAGAGGCGATACAGACGCACCAAGTCAATTCATGACCTTAGAGTCGCTCGACGTATACAGAAGAAAATCCAACGTCGTATGGACAGGCTGGAGAGAGAGAGAGTAAAACACCTTTATTAATAATATTTAAATGTAGAGAGCAGTGGTGGGAGGAACCCTCAGTCCAGGGTCCCTAAGATGATTCCGGCGATGTTTCGAGCCCGTTGAATCACAGCTCGGAGGACCTCGGGAGGTCCGTCGCGGAGGGCATCGTCCCACAGCTCTTTGTTGCGTAGGGGGTAAAGGAGAGTTGGCAAGGGAGGAAAGAGGTTTGCAGTGCACTCAATCGTGACTTGGAAGATTTTGGGCGAGCTGCCACAGCCAGGGCAACGATCTGCATAACAATGTGGGTAGAATTTATTGAGACAAGATTTGGAAAAGTTGCGGTTTGTAACTGGCGTAATGCCACTGCTTCCTCCTGCGAGAAGGACGGCGGTGGTGCGGAGTGGGTGCGACGAATGCGTGTATAATGACGGAGTATGTCTTTGTAACGGAGCAAGGGATCCCCCCACTCTGAACTAGTCGCCTCACCACGCCGAGTCGCCCGGAGGGAAATTTCTCGGGCAACCGCATGTGCGCGTTCGTTACCCGGCAGCGAGGTATGACCAGGGGTCCAGAGTAAGTGGATGCGGGGAGGTGTGGTTGGTGTATTTTGCGGGATCTGTTTGAGAATTTGGTGCGCTGCTCTCGGGATGCCATGTCCTGATAGGAACGCCCGGCATGCCTGTTGCGAGTCCGTCAATATATACACTTCCTCAGAAACACGGATGGCGTATCGAATTGCAAGAGCAACACCGAGAATTTCTCCGTCAGCGGCATTTGTTCCTCGCATTGCAGCAGAGTCTCTCAGGGATTCGGTGCCATCCAAGACTACCGAGGTATAGCCCTCTTGAGTGCGTCATGTGTCCGTGTATAAAGTATGTGTTTCCGGGATGTTTGCAAGCATGCGGCCAATGTATCGTACACGGGCTTTGCGCCGCCCTTTGTCATGCTCGGGGTGCATATTACGTGGCAATGAATGAATACTTAGTGCTTGGCGTATCGCTGACGACAAGATCGTTGGACGGGTTTCAGACTCAAGGGGTGGGACAGAGTATCCTAGCCGTGTGAGAAGATGGCGGCCAGTAGGAGTGAGTAGGAGGCGCTGGCGATGGCTGACCCAATGTGCCTCCAACAGCTCGCCTAGTGTGTTATGTGTCCCTAAGTTAAGGAGACGGCGTATGGAAGTATAATTCAGGAGGCCATGGGCCAGCTTCGTCGCTTTGCGAATCATTGCGTCTATGCGAAGTTGTTGCGCTTGGGTGAACCGCTCAAATGGGAGATGGTATGTAAGGCGGCTGATCATGCATGCCTCCACCAAGCGCAACAGGTCCTCTTCTCGAAGGCCCGAGCGCCTGTTGGAGACCCTCCGGATCATGGCCCGAATTTGCTCAATCTGTCTGGATAGAAGGGAAACAGTGTAGTTTGACCTGCTATCCGCTTGGACGTGTAGGCCGAGGATACGAGCACGATTAACCTGTGGTATCGGTGTGCCATCCACGTGCACAGTGATAGGGTAGTAGAGGAACGGCTCCGGGGGCGAATGATTATGAGCTCCGACTTTTCCGGAGCACATCTTAAGCCGCATTTTCACGCGTACTCGGAAACTGTATCGACTGCTTGCTGCAGTCGGTCCTGGATGGCTCCGTTGGAACCCCGTGTCGACCAGATAGTAATGTCATCCGCATAAATAGCGTGGGCGACATCGGGGATCTGGTCGAGTAACCGGGGCAGCCCTGCGAGAGCGATATTGAATAGAGTAGAGGAAAGCACTGAGCCCTGGGGTGTCCCACGCCTTACAAGGCGAATCGTACCGGATCGATGCGGTCCCATTCCTACGGTGGCTGTGCGATCTCGAAGAAATGCGCGGATATAGTTGTACATACGAATTCCACAGTGTGAATGTGCAACACTGCGAAGGATGAGGTCATGTTCAAAATTATCGAATGCCCTTTTTAGATCTAAAGCGATGAGTGCTCTCGTTTGGGCGGACGACGGAGGTCCTATGACTACCTCCCGCAATTGTAAAAGCACATCTTTGGCAGACAGATGAGCCCGATATCCGAATTGAGAGTTAGAAAAGAATGATTTTCCTTCGAGGAAGGGCTGCAGACGCCGCAAGAGTACATGCTTCATGAGCTTACCAATACAAGATGTTAGGGAGATGGGTCTTAAGTTTTCAACCTTAACAGGCTTGCCCGGTTTGGGGATCAGTGTGATGTCGGCGTGTCGCCATGCTTGGGGATGCATGCCCTTGCGCCAGCAATCATTGAAGATATGGGTCAGGTGGTTAATATCCGCGTCACTGAGGTTACGAAGGGTGGCGAATCGGATGTGGTCGGCTCCTGGTGCCGTGTTGCGGCGTAGGTCTTGTAGGACCACCCGCACCTCGTCAGATGTGATGTCCGCATCTAGCAATTCGTTCGCCTCGCCTACATAAGGATAGTCAGGGTACTGCGGCGGCGGGCCTGTGGGTATGAAATGCTTCTCTAGCTCTCTGAGGAGTGTCGAGACATCGTCCCTGTACTCGTGCATTTGTGCAGCTGTCGAAATGTTTTTCCCTTTGTTGGGGTGGGATCTGTGAGTGAGCGAAGAATCGACCACGTTTTTGCTGTGCTCAATGTGCCTGAGAGGCGATCGCAAAATCCTCGCCAGTTATTTCTCGTAAGGACCTCTGCATACTCCTGGGATTCCCGTGTAATTTGATCTATACGTTTCCTAAGTTTGCGGTTGAGGCGTTGTTGTTTCCATCGTCGTGTCAACCCTCTGCGGGCATTCCAAAGATGAAGTAAATGCGGGTCTATGTCTGGTGTCTCGGTTGTGGTGCGCAGTGTGCTCGTGGTGGCCTCTAGATTTTGTGCGAGAGAGTCAAGCCAGCGTTCGTACCCTTGGCACTGAGGTGGGTCCTGGCGACGTTCCCTGAATTTCGCCCAATCCGTTATACGCACATTTCGCTCGGGCCTGCGCGCACCCCGTAATGACAAGGTGGTCGCCACAATGTAGTGGCCACTACCAAGGTGCTCCTCTAAAGGCCCGTGCGCAACGACTGGGCCAGTATTGCACACGAAGGTAAGGTCAGGGCAGGTGTCACGAGATACGCTGTTGCCTATCCGAGTTGGGTGCTCTGGGTCGGTAAGCAGTGTGTATCTCATGTTACAGATGGCATTCCATAAGCGGGTCCCTTTAGCCTGCGATTTATCCGTATTTATTAATGATATGCCTAATGACATCACTGTACCGTTGCGCTTGTTTGCGGACGACTGCGTCATTTACAACAAAATTCAATCGAGACAAGACCAAGAAGAACTTAACTCAAATCTGCAAAAAATTAAGAAATGGTGCGACGATTGGCAAATGGTCATAAACCCTCAAAAATCAGTGTCTATGTCTATTTCACGCCCTATGTGTACCCTTAGTTACTCGTACTACATTGATGACAACAAATTCGAGAACATTGAAAAACACAAATACTTGGGTTTAACGTTTACATCAGATTTACGCTGGAATACACACACAGAAAATGTGTGCACCAAATCGCTTAGAGCCCTATGGTCTTTGAGGCGGAACCTCAATCGGGCAACCCCTGAAATTAAATGTCTTGCTTACAAAACTCTAGTTAGACCAATTATTGAATATGCTAAATAGTTTGGGACCCACACACCATAACTAACTGTTCTAAACTTGACCGAATACAGAGGCTAGCCGCCAGGCTTATATTTAATAAATATCGTCGCATCCATTCTCCAACAGAGTTATGTCAATTAGCTGATCTAGCACCACTTGAGCAAAGAACTAAATACGACAGATTAAAATTCCTCTTCGAAGTTATTCACAATCAAGTAGACATTAAACCAGATGATTATTTTGAGCTTCCTATGAACGCGTCAACAAGGCATCGTCATAGTATGTACATTCCTCCTCCACTCGCCCGCAATGATTGTTTCAAGTTCAGTTTCTTTCCTAGGGCGATAAGAGACTGGAATTTGTTACCCGGCTCTCTTGTAACCTCGATGTCCTTAACTACCTTTTTGGAAAGTCTTAAAAGCACCATCTTTTGTAATAACACATAGTGAATTAACCAATATGTATGCATTTACTTTTACATGCGTGACTCCCATTGTGTCTATGACGATGCGGTGCCAAATTGTGAATGGTTCTTTATTACTTTCCTTTGTATGTTGTAGTTCATACTTTTCAATTTTAAGACAAGCTTTGTGAGCCAAAGCTTGTAGCTCGGTCGCATTCTATGTATCTTTTTGTTGTTTTTATTCTCCATTCCTGTAATAACCCGATGAGGGCTGACAGTATCAATAAATGAAAAATTTAACGTAACCCCATGCAGTATGCGAAGCGTTAAAGTCGCCGGCCACCACACAAACCCGTGAAAACCTACCAAATTTTGTTAGTAGGTGCTGAAAACAGTGCGTTCGCGAACGGGGGGAGCTGTATGCATTGAGTATAAACAGACTCTCGCTGCGTTTACCTTGCGTAATTATTTCCAATCTTTGGTGAGGAATGTCAATGTTAGTGGTAGGCATGCGACATGTAACATGTTTCGAAACTAAGGCTCCCACAAGAGGAGAGACACCCGAGAGCGTGCTGTAGCCGGATAAAGAAGGGGTGCAATTGACTTCCTGTAAGAGGATGACATCGGGAGGGTTCGTGGATGTGGCGATATACTGCTGTAGGGAACCTCGTTTTCGGCGGAATCCCCTACAATTCCACTGCCACACCACTAGTTGCTCCGCGTTACGCGGCGCCATCATCATCGCGAGAGGAAGCAGGCGGTCGTGCATAGGGATGCGGGGGCCGGGTGCCCACTGTTTGAATCCCACCGATGGCAACGGTTGTTTGGATCGCACCGCTGGTACGAGTTGTTGTGGTCGTACCCGCTGGTACGATTTGTTGGGAACTCGGCGCTGACGCCCGTTGTTGTACCTGGGTCGCAAGCCCCAAGGGTAGCGTTGGCCTGGCGGCCTGGGGTACAACTGGAAGCATCAGAAGGTCCCGGCAAAGCATGAGTCGACTGGTAACAACAAAACAACTTGTTTATTTTAACATCGCAAAGAGTTGGCGGTCAGGTTGACCGGAGTAGAGAGACGGGAGAGCACTTTACTCAACAGAAGAAATCGGAGCCCTCCTTTTGGCGTCCGGGGGCAGCTGTTTTTATACTCTCGCAGTTGAGGGCAAGAAGGAACCCCTCAATAGACGAGCACGTGATTGTACAATGGGTTAAGGTGACGCATACTGTCGTAGCGCCGCTGGTCGGGCACAAAGACTGGGAGGAGAAGGTAACTTCTGCTCTCGTAGCGCCTCTGGTCGGGCACAATGGCACATACACTCACACACGCACATGAAGACACGTGGCATCGGAACATGCCTGGAAACGCCTGGAAACGCCTGGAAACGCCTGGCGGGGAGCGTAGCGGCGACGCCGAACGGGCCAAAATGTCTGCCGCTTTGTTGCAATCGCGCCGGCTAAACCGCGCGTCGTAGGTGAAACGTAACAGACCGCCCCGCCGGGGGAAGGAGATCCCGATGGGCAGGGGACTGCATCCGCTGTCCGGAGGGATGTCGCTCGATGATGCTCATAACCGAAGTCGGGCGTCCCTCGACGTTTCTTGAGCGCAGCGCACAGAGAAGGCCTCGTTCTCTCGTTCAGGTTCGCACAGGACACTGCAAAGTGACTTCGGGAGAGTTCACATTCTTGTTCTCGTTCCCGGCAAGCGTTAGAACTACGCTGAAACTCAACCGCTCAGTCAGCAAGCACGGCACAACCCTCACTAAGCCCTGCCAGGCTCTATCCCTTTTTATACCACTGCCTAGTTCCTTACAGTAGTCTAGCATCACTCAGAACGCGTCCACAAATTGGAAAATTGCACTAGAAAGCATATCATCACATTGAAACACTAAACAAAAGCAATATGTTAAAAAAAATCCTGCCTCAGGAAGAAAAACATCAGTAACAAACAATTTTGAGGCTGATTCCTACGTTAGGGGCTTCGACTTAAGCCATCGGCGTTACCGTTGAGACTCCCCTTTTTGTAACGCACCTCAAAGGAATATTGTTGCAAAGCGAGGCTCCAGCGCAGGAGGCGGCCATTTTTGGGAGAGATGGTCTGCAGCCATTGGAGAGGGCAGTGATCCGTCTCAATGATAAACCTCGAGCCGGCTAGATAGCATGACAATGTCTGAACGGCCCACACGAGACATGCACACTCTTTCTCGGTGGCGCTATACGCCTGCTCACGACTGGTCAGCTTACGACTAGCATACAGGACGGGGTGTTCTACTTCTCCATTTTCCCGTTGGCACAGTACAACGCCCATGCCTCGCTCACTAGCATCGCACTGAACAACGAACCCTTTTGTATAGTCTGGCGATCGTAGCACAGGCTGGCTTGTTAGGGCACTCTTTAGGGCGCTAAAAGCTCTTTCCTTTGTCTCGTCCCAGACGACTGTTTGAGGCTCTGTCTTTCTTAGAGCATACGTCAGGGGAGCCGCGATATCAGAGTACCTGGGAATGTACCTCTGATAGTAGCCGGCGACACCTAAGAACGACCGAATATCGGTCTTCGTGCGCGGTTGCGGAAAGTCTCGCACAGCGGCCACTTTTATTTCAGAGGGGCGGCGACGACCCTGACCAATCACGTGACCGAGGTAGACAACCTCGGCCTGTGCTAACTGGCACTTAGGAGCCTTTACTGTCAAGCCCGCTTCGCGCAGGCGGGTTAGCACTGCCCGCAAGTGTGCCATATGCTCAGACCAGGATGCGGAGAATATCGCTACGTCGTCTAGATACGGTAAAGCGAATTCTTGCTGTCCCCGCAACACTTTATCCATGAGGCTTGAAAAACAGTATGGCGCGTTCTTCAAACCAAAACTCAATACTTTAGGACGGAATGTTCCCATTGGTGAAATGAACGCCGCATACCTACTAGCCTCTTCTGTAAGTGGAACCTGCCAATAACCCCTGACAAGATCTAGGGTGGAAATAAACTGAGCGCTACTAACTTTCTCAAGGCGCTCCTCGATGTTAGGGATCGGATAAATTTGATCCTTAGTGATGGAATTAAGCCTGCGGTAGTCGACGCAAGGACGAGGTTCCTTGCCCGGTACCTCAACTAAAATCAAAGGGGAGGTATAATCACTCTCACCTGCCTCAATAACACCGAGCTGTAGCATTTTCTTTACCTCAGCCTCCATAATATCGCTCTGGCGGGGTGACACCCGGTACGCCTTGGACCGTACTGGCTCTGGGGAGGTAAGTTCTATGTCATGAGTAAGGACAGAAGTCCTACCAGGCCTCTCAGAGAACAGACCTTGAAACTCTTGTAAAAGCTGATGTAGTTCGGTTTTCTGCTCAGGCGACAGCGATGCTCCACTGACTAAGTCACTAATGACTTGACCGGTGTCTTCCCTGTTCGTCACTGAGCCTAGTCCCGGAAGCTCGACCGGAAGCTCTTCAGGAACGTTTACCATCATGCACACCACTGCTTCGCGTTGTTTATAGGGTTTGAGCAGATTACAGTGGTAAACTTGCTGTGCTTTCCGCTTTCCTGGCAGACTCACCACGTAGTTAACGTCCGACAGTTTCTGAACAATTCGTGCTGGGCCCTCCCACTGCACGTCTAGTTTGTTGTTTAGCGATGTGCGCAATATCATGACCTCATCGCCCACCTCAAAACGACGGGCCCTGGCTGTCCGATCATAATAAACCTTGGCCCTCTGCTGGGCCTTTGCCATTGCTTCACCTGACAACTCCTGTGCCCTTCTTAAGCGTTCGAGGAGCTTAAGCACGTACTCCACCACGACTGGGTCGTCGCCCCTGCCTTCCCACGATTCTCGAAGCATGCGAAGCGGAGACCGAAGCGAGCGACCGTACACCAGCTCAGCTGGCGAAAACCCCGTAGCTGCATGCGGCGCGGTCCTTAATGCAAACATCACCCCAGGCAGACACAGCTCCCAGTCAGTTCGATGTTCAAAACACAATGCTCTCAACACGCGCTTCATGACGGAGTGGAGCTTCTCAACGGAATTCGACTGTGGGTGGTACACTGAGCTGTGTAGCAGCTTTACCCCACACCTTTCGAGAAAAGTTGTCGTCAAAGCGCTAGTAAACACTGTGCCCTGATCTGATTGGATTTCCGCAGGAAAACCAACTCGCGCAAATATGGACAGAAGTGCATTGACTATCTCAACTGAGCTGAGTTCTTTAAGCGGCACTGCTTCAGGGAACTTTGTCGCTGGGCAGATCACAGTCAAAATGTGTCTGTACCCCGTGGCTGTTACCGGCAGAGGTCCCACTGTATCAATAACGAGCCGTCTAAAAGGCTCCGTAATGATAGGTACCAATCTCAACGGCGCCCTCGATTTGTCGCCTGGTTTGCCTACCCGCTGACAGGTGTCACATGTCCTCACGAAATGGTCTGCGTCCCGAAAACACCCTGGCCAATAGTACTCTTGCAAGAGACGGTCCTTAGTTTTCTTAACTCCTAGGTGTCCGGACCACGAACCCCCGTGTGACAAGCGCAACAGATCCTGACGATAGCATTGAGGAACGATCAGCTGATCGAACTCCACTCCTCTGCGGTCTAGATACTTCCGGTACAGGACTCCACCTCGTTCCACAAAACGCGCATTTTTCCTGGCGATACTTTCCTTGACATTGCAGCGTATGTTTTCTAGGCTACCATCCTTCTTTTGCTCGGCTATCAAAGCCGACCGGCTGACTTTTAGCAACCTATCAAGTCCGTCTGACGTAGGCGCGATGAGCAAATCTGCAGATAGCTCTTCTAACTTTCCCTTATCGGGCATTTCCTCTCCAGTATCTGGCGCCTTCAACGCTACCGGCTCAATTTTATTCAGTTCGGGCGTGCTCTGAATATCGGCTTGCTGCGCCTCTGACCCTTTTTCATTGTTTGATAACGTCGGCCCCGCAACTACCGCCTTTGCAGCGAGCTCCCGAACCTTCGATCTGGTTAATGCCTGAACGCTAGCCTCACCAAACAAAAGCCCCTTCTCGCGCAGGAGGTGATCGGACCTGTTCGAAAATAGGTACGGGTACTGGGGGGGCAGCATAGATGACACTGCCGCCTCCGTCTCAAGCGCTCCGAAAGGTCCTTCAATAAGCACCTTTGCTACTGGCAGACACACGCTATGAGCTTCCACGGCTTGCTTGATCCATGCGCACTCGCCCGTGAACATATGGGGTTCTACGTAAGACGGGTGAACTACATCCATCGTAGCTGCGGAATCGCGAAGCACTCGGCACTCTTTCCCGTTCACGAGGAGGTCTCGCATGTAAGGCTCGAGAAGCTTCATGTTCTCGTCAGTGCTGCCTATTGAAAAAAACACAACTTTTGGTGTTGTTTCCGGACACTGCGCCGAAAAGTGACCCGGCTTCTGGCACGTATAACAAACGCGCGCTCGCCTCATCTCGAACCGCTTTCTGCGTTTGGCTGCCGCCGTCTCTTTACGTTTGGTCGGACTGCTTTCACTCGCATCCTCACTACGCGTGTCCCCTTTTAATCTCATGGGCGTGAACTTCGGCCTCTCAAACTTGGAGCCAAATTCACCCTTTTGACCGTCCTTAACTCCGCGAGCTCGACGCGTCACAAACTCCTCGGCTAGCTCAGCGGCTTTAGCCACCGTACAAACGTCTGGCCTATCCAAGACCCAGTACCGCACGTTCTCCGGTAACCGACTATAAAAATGTTCTAGCCCGAAACACTGTAGAACTTTATCGTGGTCACCAAACGCTTTGTCTTCTTTGAGCCACTCCTGCATGTTTGACATAAGCCTGTACGCAAACTCCGTATATGACTCACTTCTGCCTTTCTCATTTTCCCGAAACTTCCGACGGAACGCCTCCGCAGACAGCCGGTACTTTTTTAGCAGACTCGATTTCACTTTGTCGAAATCCTCTGCCTCCTCTCTATCCAAGCGAGCGACTACGTCGGCCGCCTCGCCGGGTAACAAAGTGAGCAAGCGCTGTGGCCACGTTTCCCGAGAGAACCCCTGCTTCTCGCATGTTCGCTCAAAGTTAACCAGGAACAAACCAATGTCCTCTCCAAGCTTACACGGCCGCATCAGGTCAGTCATTTTGAACAATACGCGTTCTCCTGCACCGTGTGCCTGACTTCCATTACGAGCGCGTTCCATCTCTACCTCAAGACGCTTCATTTCCAAAGCGTGTTGACGGTCACGCTCTTGTTGCTCTCGCTCTTTCTGTTCTTTAAGTTCGCGCTCTTCTTTTTCTTTTTGCTCTTTAAGTTCGCGCTCCTGTCTTTTTGCAGTCTCCCTCTCTTCAATGGTCTCAAGGCATTCCGACAGCTCGTCATCCTCAGCCTCTAACTCAAGAATAGCCTTTAGCAGTTCTGGTTTTCTGAGTTTGTCCGAGACATCCAGACCCAACTCTCTTGCAAGCTCCAGCAATTTCGGTTTGCGCAACGACTTCAAATCCATGGCTGCTCTGAATGCTGCTTTCTCTACTGCTTACTATTGTCTTGCCGCAAACTAACCCGGCAGCAACGACAACCACAATTACCAGCTCTGTTTCTGACACTAACAAAAGCCTGGCAAAGCTCAGAAGAAGAAAGTCCCGCACTCACCAAACCTCGCAGCCAAGAGTCCAGCGCAGTCGTTCCGCTGCAGGCAACCAGTCATCACACAGGGCTCGTTGCACTGCTCCCGGATCGTTGTTGAGCTGCTCAGCATACAGTCAACTGCATCTCTTTGCTGCTGGCCTCCGTTGTCGCGATCTCACCGCTGGCAGACAGTTGTTTGAATCCCACCGATGGCAACGGTTGTTTGGATCGCACCGCTGGTACGAGTTGTTGTGGTCGTACCCGCTGGTACGATTTGTTGGGAACTCGGCGCTGACGCCCGTTGTTGTACCTGGGTCGCAAGCCCCAAGGGTAGCGTTGGCCTGGCGGCCTGGGGTACAACTGGAAGCATCAGAAGGTCCCGGCAAAGCATGAGTCGACTGGTAACAACAAAAGAACTTGTTTATTTTAACATCGCAAAGAGTTGGCGGTCAGGTTGACCGGAGTAGAGAGACGGGAGAGCACTTTACTCAACAGAAGAAATCGGAGCCCTCCTTTTGGCGTCCGGGGGCAGCTGTTTTTATACTCTCGCAGTTGAGGGCAAGAAGGAACCCCTCAATAGACGAGCACGTGATTGTACAATGGGTTAAGGTGACGCATACTGTCGTAGCGCCGCTGGTCGGGCACAAACACTGGGAGGAGAAGGTAACTTCTGCTCTCGTAGCGCCTCTGGTCGGGCACAATGGCACATACACTCACACACGCACATGAAGACACGTGGCATCGGAACATGCCTGGAAACGCCTGGAAACGCCTGGAAACGCCTGGCGGGGAGCGTAGCGGCGACGCCGAACGGGCCAAAATGTCTGCCGCTTTGTTGCAATCGCGCCGGCTAAACCGCGCGTCGTAGGTGAAACGTAACACCACATTTGAAGGTTGCGTCCGAGAGCCTTGTTCGGAAAGCGCGCTCTCGTTGTTACCGCTGAGCTCAGGAACTTGCATGCGTGTACGAAAGTGCACTCTATACATGATTTCACTTGCTCCATAATCCCTATTTGAAGGGCCTCCATTTGGTGTTCTATCCTGTCCAGAGCCGCCTGCATACTAGTGCTCATGTCTGCCACCAGCGCGTCCATTTGTTTTTGCAGGCGCTCACAGCGCGCCTCCATGTCACGACGTAGGCGGGCTATTTCTACTAGAGGATCGGGATTTGATAACGAATTGGTTATATGGGAAGGGGTAGGGAGAGATTTACGGGGCGGAGCGAGCTGTGGGGGACCCTACGCCCGACCTACCTCCCGAGGCGCCTCCATTGCTGTTTTCTTCTCCGGGGTCCGCTGCACCTCTGAAGGGACCAGGGTCACCTTGGCTGGGGCGTTGGTCTGCAGGGCCTTCTTGTAGGGTTGTTGGGAAGATGGGGAAGGAGGGCGCCTCTCTGGGAGGCGCACCGATGCCTCGCGGGATCGGGACCGAGACTTGGATCGTTTCCGGGACTTGCGACGGGATCTCGAACGGGTCTCCGACCGGACTTGTCTGGTCTCCTTCGTTGGGGCGCGCGACGTTCGGGTCACCGCCGTATCTGTGGTAGTGGTCGGGTCACTGGAGGGTTGGAGTTCACGCTGCTCTTTCTCGAGAGCTTTCCACACCCAAGCTTTGTTCAGTGTCTGCCTAGCACGCCGCGGGCAGTTTGGATCCGCTGTAGGGTGAGTCCCGTCACAGGATCTGCAGTGGGGGGAGCACGGATGGGACGGGGTAGGGTTTTCAGTCCCGCACGTCACGCAAATGACCACGTGCGGCGTAGGACAGTAATCAGCCTAATGGCCGAGCTTGTCGAACAACGGTGGAAGGCGTTCTGCGAATCACTTGAACCCTGCAAGCCACTGTCTATCATATGGAGGACGGTGCGCGGCCTTGGCTCGTCTCCACAGCAACGACACCCATTCTCAGCCCTAGCCCTCCATCAAGGCCGCTCGCAGGTCGATATAGCCGAAGATTTCTGTGTGAAGATTGCGGGCAGAGGGGTCACCACCAATAGCGAAATTCTGGGTGAGGTTCCTGCGACACGCTTCCCAGAATTGAATGTGTCCTTCTCACTTGAGGAATTGGACGCTGCTCTGGCCACATGCAGGAGCTCATCGTCGCCAGGACCAGACGGCATCACCTATGCTGCTTTATGTCACATAGGTGAAGATGGCCGAGGTAGACTTCTGGAGTGTTATAACCAGTCATGGGAAATGATGGCGTCGTTCCTGAGCGGTGGAAGTCCAGCCGCTTGATACCACTCCTGAAGCCTGGAAAGTCGCCACTTGACCTAGCGTCCTACCGACCCACTGCGCTGTCCAGCTGTGTTGGGAAGGTCATGGAAAGAATGATTCTGACCCGCCTAGAATGGTATCTTGAGCGCCACAACGTATATCCCGAGGCCATGGCTGGGTTTAGAAGAGGCCGTTCCTCTATTGACAACGTCATCGACCTCGTGACGTCTGTACAACAAGAAAAACACCGCAAGCGTATATCCGTTGCACTATTCCTCGATGTGAAAAGCGCCTATGATTATGTAACGCATGAAGCCATCCTTGATGCCCTGGAAAATAATGGGATTGTTGGACGCATGTTTCGGTGGATTCGGAGCTATCTATTCAAAAGATCCTTCTTTGTGCACAGTGCAGATGGCCGAACCGCTGACCATTACACTTGCCGTGGCGTCCCTCAGGGTGGGGTTCTTAGCCCCACTTTGTTCAACCTTGCAATCCTTGGACTTGCTGACGTTCTACCACATACAGTAAACCTTTCCATATATGCTGACGACATATGCATATGGATCTCGGCAGTTACACGTCTCCAGGTGCGTGCACGGCTCCAAAAAGCAGTGACCCTAACATCATCGTACCTGCGTTCTCAAGGCCTGAGCATTTCGACCGACAAGTGCGCCTTAGTCGCTTTTACCCACAAACCCATGACCTGGTACCCCATTTCTATTGACCACCAACCAATTTCCTACGCAAAAACTCACCGATTCCTAGGAGTTATTATCGACAGAGACCTTTCATGGAGCCCCCACATCTCATACTTGAAGAAGAGGCTTACTTCTATCTCCCATATATTAAGGTTTCTTGCCGGTAAAACGTGGGGTACATCCGTGGCATCTATGCTTCATCTATACAGGACGCTCTTCCTAGGATACTTGCGATATAGCACACCAGTGCTGTCCAATGCTAACAAAACTAACAGCCATGTCCTACAGAGCATTCAAGGCCAAGCCCTTCGAACATGTCTGGGGCTACCTCGAAATGCTTCAACCGTGGCAACAATTGCCACCGCGAGAGACCACCCAATAATGACCTATATAGCTATCGACGCACTCCGGGCGCATGTTCGCCATATATCCAGAGTTCCTGACCACCATCTCGCTCGCTTGCCTGAGAAAAGACCCAAGGCAGACCCAGATCAATTGCGGCTAACCGGCACTCTTTGTCCTTGAGGCACTCACCCGCAACAAGAACGCTATCCCATGTGTGGTGCTTGAAAAAGCTTCCTGTGTACCTTGCTGTTCCAGGAATAGTGAAGAAAGCTAGCCTGACCGCCGCGGCTCTCAAGCAGATCACATTGGAACTTCTGCATTGTTCATACGCTAACCGAATCCATGTTTATACGGATGATTCCGTCTCGGAAAATTCTACGGGTGCCATTGTTCGGCCATCCCAATCGGTCATCATCAAGTTTAAGACTGCGCACGTAACGCACATCTACAGGTTCCAAATTGGCCGCTCTTCGCGCTGCTGTCGAATGCATTGAAAAAGAACCGCCAAACAAATGGACAATATTGTGATTTGAAAGCAGCCCTCCAGAGCTTGCGAAGTTTACGACGTGGCAATTATGAACAGCTGGTGTCACAAATCAATGAAACCTGCCATTGCGCTTCTGAACGAGGACATGATATCATATTTCAGTGGCTGCCGGGACATTGTGGCGTCGTTGGTAAACACCTCGCCGATGACGCTGCCCGACGTGCCCAGGCTGGGGCACCGACACTCCTTATACCTTTAGCGAGAGTCGACGCTGCAAGAGAGCTTTGCAGTCTCGATCGTACCATCACGTTAAGTTACTGGCATACACCACAGAACTCTAAGTGTCGTTTATGTAGCCTCGACCCACCACTGACACTTAAATTACCAGTGAACCTTTCACTACGTGACGCAACACTGCTGTGTTGGCTGTGAGTAGGAGTAGCATTCACCAACTCCTACAGCTATCGTATTGGAATGGCGGATTCACCAATGTGTGCTAAGTGCAAGTGTGAAGAGACCATCAGTCATCTTCTGTGCCACTGTTCTCGCTTCGATCATCAACGTGAGACTCTCCAGTGTGCCTTGAATAGACTGGATAACAGGCCATTTACAGAAGCGAAGGTCTTGGGAGCCTGGCCTCCCAGTTCGTTAGCCCAGAAAGCAGTTCGAGAGCTTTTTCACTACCTGAAGGCAACAGACTTGAGTGCCCGACTATAGACATCCTACACCTAAGTTTTATCTCTCTCTCTCTTTCACTCCCCATTCCCCTCCCCACGTGTAGGGTAGCAAACTGGACTCAGTCTGGTTAACCTCCCTGCCTTTCCTTCTTCCCTTCTCTCTCTCTCTCTCTACTGCGGGTGACAACGTCGATATAGGCTCCAGTTATCTGCAGAGGTGTACAAAGGCTTTCATTATTTTGTTTCTACCCCTCACTTTCACGAACTACCATCCTTATACTCACGTCGTAAAATTTGACTGCCCTCCCTCACCCTCACGCTAAAAAGGCTGCCATCCTTCTCTTACCTTCCGTTTTCTACAATTTCAAATAAACCATTAGCGCGGCCCGCGAGCTTTTTAGCTTAAAAAGATTGTCTAGTGCCGTACCTATTGTCAAAGCGTTCCCCACTGCTTTGCTTTTAGGCGCTTGAACATAGGCCGGCAAAAAAATCGGCGCTCATTCACAAACTATATTTTAAAAGCGAAGGTCTTCTATGCGAACATCGCCAGGTTTCGTGACCGTGCCTGCGGGCGGGTTGTTCCCTTGCCGAATAGACCAACCAATCACGGCGGAGTGTGCGCGCAGCACACGTGCTGGGTTCCTTGAGTCGCCACCACATGGCGTTCGCCTCCGCGCATCCGCGCGGAAGCGAGCCCTTGAAGCCCTTGGTTTCAGTGAGAGTAGGCGAAAAGTAAATATGCCTGCAATAGAGATTAGTAAGAGGCGATTGGAAGATTGGTGGAGGAAAAGTAGGGAAACGACAAAAAAAAACGGAGGCGTACAAAAGCATAGTTCGTAATAGGGGGTCAGGAAATTTGGTTGTGGGAGTTCATAGTGTTCTTTTTTCTTTTGTTCTTCTTTAACCTAGGTAGGACATTAGTCAGTGTAATAGCAAGAGCTTGGTGGCGCAATCCACCGCCATGTTCCATAGGGGACGCTCACAACATCCATCCATATATCCATCCATCCGCGGCAGTGGCGACGCCGGTCGTGCGGGAAAAGAAAGAACCAGAAAGCTCGCCTTCGCGCATCCGTGACTGCGCGGTAACGAGGTAATAAACGCTTATTGCGGATGCAATGGATTCGAATTGCGCTACGTACGCCTGCGCATGCTGCCTCTGAAACCATGGTGCGTTCAAGGCGTCCGTCGTACTCGCTGGCAGTCAGCAACTTCGCTTAATAAAAAGGCTCGGTAAAATTTGTGAAATATGCTGAAAATCTGTTGTCGAAATCCAGATTAAAACACGCCCTAAACATTGACCAGGTCAGATTCCTTGTGCCACAGAATCGTCGTTTGAAGGCTACCTTTCTTTGCATCTGAAATATATTTGAGGTTTGATTTCTTGCAACACAATATCACCCCTTTTGCAAGGAAGCTCTGCTTCCCTAGTCCTCCCCCCGTTTCAGGATTCGTTATAACATTATGAGCCGTCAAAAAAGTCATAGATCTTGCGGGCGAAACTCTTCTCATTTTTACTGCTGTTAAAATTGTGTCAGCTTAGTCGGGTGCTAGCGCGGTCACCAACATTTATTGGCGCTGCTCTGTGAGGCCGAATTTGTTGACGATATAGTCTTGGAAATGCTCTAGCTTACTGACCTTGCAACACACTTTGCATGGTTGGCACCGTAATGCAACATCGCTTTAGAGCTATCAAGAACAAACTAGATATTTCAATATTAAACAGTTTGCGTTGCTCTTGAGGAATTTTCTTTGAAACAGTGCTAATTTAAAAGCCCTACTCGCGTGTCTACGATACTTTTTTTAACATTTGCCGTCTTCTTCTCCATAGGTTTAAGTTGAACTCGTTGCTTTTGTCTCTTCTACAATGAAAAAAATTCACTTTTTATCCCAGCATCGCCGATAGCGTACAACCTACAGTGGTTCGCAGGTAGTAAACGAAAAATTGTCACGTGATTAGAGCAGGATATACAGCCGCATATGGACTCAGAAATGACTTGGTTTGAGTGAGGAAGTGACGTCAGAGCAATCAGATACCTGGTCTCCCTAAAGCACGAATACAGAGACATATATTTGAGTTTTATGACTTACTTTATAATTAAAAAGTGTAGTCGGTTTGACTCTGTAAAGCATGTAGATTTCTGGGACAAAGAAAAGAAAGAAAGAAAACCCTCGGTTTAACCCTAATGCTTCTCCTGTGTATTCCACCACGTAATTTTTACTTGCACAAATGTGGTCTGACGACGTCCTCGCTGCAATGAGCCGGAATCCACTAATCA
Organism: Dermacentor variabilis; assembly: GCF_050947875.1. NCBI lineage: Eukaryota > Metazoa > Arthropoda > Arachnida > Ixodida > Ixodidae > Dermacentor > Dermacentor variabilis. Next base: position 2,178,768 of record NW_027460346.1, on the reverse strand, counting down.
TTTTTTTACTATTGTGTTGAAGGTTTTCTACTATACGTAAACGATGTTCGGAAATTCCGCTTCGAAATCTAGGATTGACTTTATGCAGCACAGTTATACTTTCACTTGGAGCAACGGTATTAGGACACAGCCACAGGAACATTTGACGGGTCATTTCAAATTACCTCTGTGACACAAAAAGATTGCCTTGTTAATATTTCCCATTTCCATGATTAATTGATTTCTCCGTCAATAAATTATCAGTTTAAAAAATTCGAGTCACAATAACAATTCACAGTTCCAATATTATTAAATTTAAGTATTCAAAGCTTACTAATTCTTTACGGCTACCCTTTATTTTACGTTGTGGTATAAAGGTTATAAACAGGGATAAAGTGCCTCAGAAAGGCTGGCCGACGTTTCAATAGGTGGACCTATCTTCACCAAAAGCAGGGAAAATAGGTCCTCCTATCGAAACGTTGGCAAGCCTTTCTGAGGCACTTTATCCCTGTTAATAACCTTTATACCACAGTGCGCTACTCCATCTGTCAGCCCCTTTTTTTATTCTTTATTTTACGTATTCTTTACATTAAGTTCATGTTACTATTCCTATCTATGCAAGGTTAAGTTATTGTACACTTCTTAATTTCATTTAATTTCGGTTTCTTTCTCATCCTCGATTAGTCATTTATATTCCTTTCTTTTTCTAAATCCTTTTACCACTCGGTTCGTGGCCTACCCCCTACAATGGTTTTGCGCCGTTGAATAAGACATCATCATCATCATCATCATCAAGCACACCATAAAACGAAGCTATAAACAGTTCATGATTTCCTAGCACAGCTAGGAAATCATGAAGAAACTCCACAGGGTACTGTATTTTTGTCGATTGTCTTCGCAACAGTGCTTTTACGTCCTTGCCGCCTTAATCAAACCGCAGTAAAAGAAAATATTTCTCTGCCAAAGGTACCAGCAGTAAACAGCTCTAGGAGTATGTTAATGATTGGAAAATGTAGAGAGGTCGGCCGGATATTGGAGCATCTGGCCTGCTACTCTACGTAAGGGAAGGGGAAGAGGGGAAGAAAAAGGGTCACAATAGGGGATGATAATGGGAGGAACGAAGTAAAGGACACATTACACAGCTGGTATCACAGGCGTGAGTCCAGGCCCGTGTCACCTAGGAAACGTGAAAATGCACGCATTGTCTCTGTCGTCTGCCAACTCTGTGGCCATGCGCCTAGCAAGAGGTCCTCCGACAGTGGTCTATTTTGTAAATGTCTCAGTGTATCTTCCATTGTCAGTCTTTCGCGCGCATACTCAGGGCACACCACGAGCACATGTTCTATAGTCTCTACAGTACCACACACTGAACAGTCCGGGGAGTCTGTCCGTCCAATAATGTGCAAATAATTGCGCGTGAAGGCGACGCCTAATCGCAGTCTGTGTATCAGGCATGCATGAGGGCGTGGAATTCCACGCAGAATAGGAAATTGCATATCGGGATCCAGCCTTTTAAGGCGGACGTGACGAGCGTCTGGCTGGGCCCAGTATCTTCTCGTCGCACTCCTCATTAATTCCGACAGGAGGCATCTGATGTCCGGTCTGGAGAATGGCACTGCAGTTCGCAGACCATTGCTGAGGGCGCGCCTTGCTGCAGCATCGGCCATCTCATTACCGTTGAGCCCACAGTGTCCCGGGATCCATTGGAACACTATGCGGTGGTGTTTTTTTTTTTTGAGCGCATGAAAGTAGCTCGGTGATCTGCAGTGCCAGAACCTGATATGCGGTGTGGCGCAGGAAGCATCCCAAAATTTGCAGCGCGGGTTTTGAGTACGTGAAAATGCACCACTCTTGAGGTCTTTCCCCGCAGATGTGGCGAATCGCTTCCCGAATAGCCACAAGCTCTGCAGCGGTTGATGTAGAATTATGGTCTAGTATGAAACCTCGAGTCATCTGTTGGGCTGGTATCACCACAGCTGCTGTCGATGCCTTTGGTGACGCGGAGCGGCCTGTGTAAACATGAACATATGTCTGGTATTCTGACCAGATGTACGCGAGAGCAAGTTGTTGTAGTCCACTGACGGGAACCAATGATTTCTTTAGTATGCCGGGGACATGTACGCATACGGAAGGTTGAACCATCACCCATGGTGGTTTGACGGGGTGATATGGAAGGGCATAGCCTGATGTTATGTGGGGTTGATGGCAGCGGAGTGCACTTGTGAAACTGCTGTCCGACCGCTCATGTAGAACCGACGTCAATGGATGGCAATGGTGTCGTGTCAGTAAGCGTAAGTACACACGAAGTGGTTCGTTGGACAGGTATATCGATAATGGGCATACGTGGGCTTCGTCAATTGTGCCTTTGTTGGAGGCACGCCGTGGCAACACGAGGCATATTTTGAGTGCCTGCGCTTGGACGCTCTCTAATGTCCGTAAGCAGAAAATGCTCTAGTTTGAGAGTATCGGAAGGCTGTATCGAATGTAGCCTACGAAAAGAGACTGATAAAGTCTTAGTAATGAGCCTTCCGTGGGGCCCCATTTGATGCCTGTTACGAAGCGAAGAACATGGCAAAACAGATTAAGTTTTTGCTTCAACATATTAACATGCCTCGTCCATGACAAATCGCGGTCGATGATAATGCCCAAGAATCTGTGGTGGGAGACATAAGGTATTATGACACCGTTAATGGAGATCGGGTAGCGGCAGACGGATTTGCGCGTGAATGCAACCACAGCACATTTTTCGGCAGCTAAGCGCAAACCCTGACGCCGTATGTATCGTGAAGTAGATGACACAGCCCGTTGTAATTTCGCACGTAGTTGTGGGCGTGTTGTACCAGAAGCCCAGATGCAGATGTCATCTGCATATGCACTGATGTGGATGTGAGGTGGAAGTTCGCTCACCAGGCCAATCAGTGCCACATTAAATAATGTTGGGCTGAGAACTCCTCCCTGAGGAACTCCACGGCATACCTGATGACGGTTAGTCTCCCCGTCAGGCGTGGACATGTAAACGAAACGGCCGCTGAGGTAGCTCACAATCCACAGGTAGAGCCGGCCGCCAATACCCAAGTCATCTAGGGCATCGAGAATGGCTTCATGAAGTATGTTGTTGTAGGCCCCTTTGATATCGAAGAAAACAGCGGCGACGAGTCGGCGTTGACGTTTTTCATGTTCCACTGTCGTAACGAGGTCAATGACGCTGTCAATTGAAGAACGACCCCGCCGAAAACCGGTAATCATGTTCGGATAAAGATCATTTCTTTCCAGAAACCATTCGAGCCTCGCCAGGACCATTCGTTCCATAACTTTTCCAACACAGCTGGCTAATGCAACTGGGCGGTATGAGGTAAGCTCATAAGGAGTCTTTCCAGGCTTCAAGAGAGCAACCAGGCGGCTGATCTTCCACTGCTGTGGAACAATACCGGAGACCCATGTGTCGTTGTAATAATTGAACAGCGAAATGCGACCAGCCCTGCCAAGGTGAGATAGAGACGAGTACGAGATCCCGTCAGGGCCAGGAGCAGATGAATGCCGACACGACGCAAGAGCAGCCTCTAATTCGGGCATCGTAAAGAGCAAGTCGTAGTAGTCACTTGAGGAAGGTCGCGCACAAACTTCGAATTGGATTGAGGCTGGTTGAGTTGCGCCCACAATCATTTTGCAGAAGTCGTCCGCTACCTCTACATCATTGCGGCGTTGGAAAAGGGCCAGAGCTCTGAAAGGGTACCTTTCTTGTGGGGGAAAACGTAGGCTCCTGACTACATGCCAAATACGTGACAGCGGCTTGCGAGGATCCAGTGATGAGCAGAACTTTCTCCAGCGCTTCCTTCCTAATTTCTCGAGATGGCGCTTTATTTGTCGTTGAGCTCGGCGACAAAGGGCGAGATCGTACGTGGATTTCGTCCTTCTATATTTCCTTTCAGCGCGCCGTCGGACTGCGCGGAACCTCTCAAATTCCACGTCGATAGGAGACCCCGGTGTAGGTGCACATATGTTCCGCGTGGCCTCACCAAGGGCGGACGTGATCAAGTCTTCTATTTGGGTTGGTGACTCGAGATTCGCACAGGAATTCTCCACGAATGTCTTAAAAGTGGGCCAGTCTGTGCACCGCACATGAGACGAAGTGGTAGGTGCGAACCACTTTACGCAGATGTACGTTGGTATGTGATCACTGCCATGTGTTTCCACATCACTGAACCATCTAATAGAAGACTGTAGTCGTGAGGAAACAAACGTCAGGTCCAAGCAGCTACTGTAGGACGTGCCACGCAGAAACGTAGGAGAGCCATCGTTAATATTGACGAAATACTGTGAGTGCATAAAGTCGGACAAGGCTTTGCCTCGGTTATTCATTACTGTACTTCCCCATTGGGAGTGATGAGCATTGAAGTCGCCCACAATAATATGGGGAGCTGTGCAACTCTGGATTGCTGAGGACAGATACGAGAAATCAATGGGATCTCTGGGTGGAATGTAACCGCCGAGTATCAAGAAGACCCGTCCTTTAAGCGTTAACGTCAAGCAAATGTAGTGGTTCGTGTTATGGGGCTGGAGGGCATGGCGGTAGTGTGGAATATCTCGGCGTATGCACACTAATACTTTGCTGGTTTCATCAGCTTCTCGAGACCACAGCAATACATATCCAGAAAGGCGGAAAGCAGAAGGCATGTTGGGCTCACATATAACAATCACGGGGAAGCGGTATTTCTGGACGCGCTGTCGGAAGTCACTTAGGCGACCACGCAGGCCTCGGGCATTCCACTGCATCACTACACTGCGACGTATGTGCATCGACACAGAGGAGGGGCTGTGTGGTAGCGCCATAATGAATTACTGCAGTGCCGCCAAGAGCGGCTCAATTGCATCCAAAAACTGAACAACAACCCTTGCTGTTGGCGTACTGAGGCCTGAAAGCAGCGTGCGCATGAAATGTAAGAGTTGTTTCAGAAGAACGTTCACCTGCTGGCCTTCCGGCTTGTCCTTATTGTCCGCTGGAACGTCACGTAATGATGGACGCGTTGGTTCGACGACTTTGGATGACAGAGCAGGCCATTCCCCATCAGAGGAGGTGGATAATGTACCCGCATCTTTCTGAACCACCGTGGTAATATGGGGCGCTGCAGCAGGCGGCGTCTTATCATTCTGCGGCTCAAGACTTTGAGGCAACGGACCTGAGAGTTGCTGTGACGGCGGCTGAGACAGACTAGTGACGTGTGACTCTGGGCGTCGGCGTCGGGAACGACGTTTGCGGCGACGAATAGACGCGGCCGCTTCTTGGTGACTTGAGTTGTCTTTTACCATCTTCTTCAGGATAAGCCTCTCGTTCTTCATCCTGGGACAGTCTTTAGCCGTCGCCTCATGAGCGCCGAAGCAGTTGGTGCACTTGACTGTCTCCGTCTTGCAAGTGTCATGCTGGTGTGATCCGCCGCATCGACGGCAGGATATTTCATTTCTGCAAACAGCACTCACATGGCCAATCCTGTTGCATTTGTGGCATTGAACAGGCTTGGGAACATACAGACGGACAGGATGCCCCACATAGCCCACCTTGACGTAGGATGGGATAGAGTCGGCTTCAAAAACTACCTTAACACACTGTGATCGGCCGAAACGATGAATGTCGACTATCCTGGCCGTAGAATTGATGAGTGTCCGCAGGTCGCTGTCCGTTATTTCAGGGTCTACATCTGCAATAACTCCAGCGGAAGTCCGTTTTCCGTGAGAGAGATAGGGGCGGACAGGCATACCGCCTAACACTCCAATTTCTTTCAGTTTGTCCACGGATGCCCGAGATTTCACATCTACCGTAAGGACATTCTTCCAAGCGTTGATTCTGACCTCTTGGACTTGTCCCGGAATCAGCTGGTGGAAGAATTGGGACAGCCGCTGTCTGTTGATAGTATTCAAATGAGCCGTCTCCGTTGTGGCTACGAAAGCCACAGAGAACCCGTCAGATGCGTCAACATTCTCTGTAGGCAACTCCCTCGCTGCTGATGTCCGGCGTAACGCGCCAAGTTTGTCAACAGTCTTTGTAGTCGACTCACCAGCTGTTGATGTCCGGCGCAGCTTCCTTTTCAGGCGGCGCGATTCAACAGGCGTGAAGCTGCTACTGTCGGAATCCATCTCAGTCACCGTGGAGTCATCTGCCGAATCTGGAAGCTCCACGTCGGTGACGGCCGTAGCACAGAAGGCATCAGGCGGCTGAGCAGCAGCTGGGTCAACTGCGTCGACGGGAAGCTGCACGGGACGTGTGCCCGCCATCCCGAAGGATGACGCGATCACTGTGTACACACAAAATTAAAAAGCTACAGAAAAGTGGAACAGCCGAAAACACAGACGTTCTCTATCGTCACTTCTCAAACAGCTCTAAACAACAGGACGAAGATAGGGACACAGACCACAGCGCTGACTAACAGGAGCCACACAGGTGCACAGGTGATAGGCAACAACAACAACAACCAAGTGCCTTTATTCTTTCAGTCAGCATATATATATATATATATATATATATATATATATATATATATATATATATATATATATATATATATATATATATATATATACTTTACCACTACCTCAAAGCACAAAAGCAACAGAAATTCAGCATCCACAGGGGCAATAAATTGCAATCAGTGAGATAGGAAGCTATCTCTTTCGGAAGGAGAGAAATGGAGGGGAGGCTTACACATGCTTCGCCGCTATTATGAATGTAAAAGGCTTCGGAAATAATACGTGCGCGGTCGTCACGGTATTTTGACAAATAGGTCACATCTTTAAAAGACGGCTTGCAGCCGCATTCATTGCAATGCAGGGATAGTTGACAATCTCTAGCTTGTTTTTGAACCGTGTTTGAGTGTTCGCGCATGCGGTCATTGATGCATCGCCCCGTTTGACCGATATAAAAACACTTGCGTGAAAGGGGAATCTTATAAACTACACAGTCTCAACAGTCAACAACAAACCTCTGCCTGTGCTGCTTTTTACAACTTTTGTTGTTGTTCTCGGTTACTTGTTTGACTTGGTGGCCCAGTCTACCTAACTTATTTCTGGCAGTGAACAACAACCTAACGCCTGCCCTGTTGACAACCTTTTTGAGATTATATATATGCTCAACCTGGTGCACATATGGTATAACCGCAGCCATTTGCCATGAGTGATTCTCAGATTGAGCAGCTGCCGATTGTTTTCTTTTAAGGCTTCTTGCGATGCTTTCAGCGATGCTATATTTAAACGCGGTAACGGGAAACCTGCGAGCTTCGGCTTGGCCACTTACAATTCGAAGCTTATATCTATTTGGCGGTCACAAGACCTGATAAAGGCTGCATTCAAGCAAGATGTTGCAATACCGCGCTTAACTATCTTTTGAGTGCGCGGAGGAAAAGGGAAGAAGGCTCTTATGAGACCGACGAGCATAACCCCAACATACATGGTTGCTTGAGAACGAGAGCTCTAAGTCTAAGGAATGCAGCTTAGTGTCTGACGGATGCTCCGTGACCAATTCAAAGGAATCTAAAACTGTGCAGAGCACGTCATATATTATAGAAACAGCAGGCTGCGTGTCAGGAGTGTAAGTATTATAAAACTTTAAAAGTCATCAACGTATCGCACGACTTTTACAGTGCTCGTCTGGCTGAGCTTAGTTTTAGGTTTGCAGTCATAGCTGGCCAATAAAATGTCAGAACAAGGGAAATACATGAACCGATGCACACACCTTCATTTTGTATAAAATGCGTATTTTCCATGCTGATGAAAGTGGAAAGCATGTAAAACCTTAAGAGCTCTTAAAACCTGTCGGCATTGATATCGCATGCATTCTGAAACTTAAGAAGAAGAAGTAGTTTAATGATTGGAAAATGTAGAGAGGTCGGCCGGAAAATGGAGCATCTGGCCTGCTACTCTAAGTAAGGGAAGGGGAAGAGGGGAAAAACGAGTGACAATGGGGGATGATAATGGGAGGAACGAGGTGAAGGACACATTGCATAAATGTTATCACATTCCAGGCCCGTATCGCCTAAGAAGTGTGAAAGAGCACACATTCTCTCTATTGTCTGCCCACTCTGTGGCCATGCGTCTAGCAAGAGGCCCTCCGACAGTGGTCTATTCTATCAATGCCTCAAGGTAGCTGCCATTGTCAGTCTTTCGCGCGCATACTCAGGGCACACCATGAGCACATGGTCTATAGTCTCTACAACGCCACACACTGAACAGTGCGGAGAGTCTGGCCGTCCAATGATGTGCAAGTATATGCGCGTGAAAGTGATGCCTAATCGTAGTCTGTGTATCAGGCATGTATGAGGGCGTGGAATTCCACGCAGAACAGGAAATTGCATATCGGGATCCAGCCTTTTAAGGCGGACGTGACGAGCGTCTGGCTGGGCCCAGTATCTTCTCGTCGCACTCCTCATTAATTCCGACAGGAGGCATGTGATGTCCGGTCTGGAGAATGGCACTGCAGTTCGCAGGCCATTGCTGAGGACGCGCCTTGCTGCAGCATCGGCCATCTCATTACCATTGAGCCCAGTGTCCCGGGATCCATTGGAACACTATGCGGTGGTGTTTTTCTTGAGCGCATGAAAGTAGCTCGGTGATCTGCAGTGCCAGAACCTGATATGCGGTGTGGCGCAGGAAGCATCCCAAAATTTGCAGCGCAGGTTTTGAGTCCGTGGAAATGCACCACTCTTGAGTTCTTTCCCTGCAGATGTGGCAAATCGCTTCCCGAATAGCCACCAGCTCTGCAGTGGTTGATGTAGAATTATGATCTAGAATGAAACCTCGAGTCATCTGTTGGGCTGGTATCACCACAGTTGCTGTCGATGCCATTGGTGACGCGGAGCCGTCTGTGTAAACATGAACATATGTCTGGTATTCTGACCAGATGTACGCGAGAGGAAGTTGTTGTAGTCCGCTAATGGAAACCAATGATTTCTTTAGTATGCCAGGGACATGCACGCATACGGAAGGTTGAACCATCACCCACGGTGGTTTGACGGGGTGATGTGGAAGGGCATAGCCTAATTTTATGCTGAGTAGATGGCAGCGGAGTACGTGCACTTGTTAAACTGCTGTCCGGCCGCTCATGTAGAACCAACGTCAATGGATGGGACTGGTTTCGTGTCAGTAAGCGTAAATATACACGAAGTGGTTCGTGGGACAGGTATATCGATAATGGGCATATGCGGGCTTCCTCAATTGTTTTGAAACTTAAGAACCCCGTATGTGTCAATGCAATGGCCAACTTAGATGCATACATCTTCTTGAGGCAAACAGTAATATAAGTCCTTGATGTCCATGGAACAAGCTCGGACAGCCTTTGGACATTCTTCATGGAGAAAGCTGGAGACAGTATCTGGCGTCTTCATGAGGAGGGGGTCATCGATGTCGAGGAGGCACAAAAACTTTTGCAAGTACACTCCCACTTGTTGTTGCCAGGTTCCGCGCTCAGAAACAATGGCCCGAATAAGGCACAGTTCCTTGCGACTCTTAGCCCTGAAAAACACAGAAAGGCTGGTTCCTTTGCAGGCCTTTATGGAGCAGGCCAGCTTCGAGGGTCCGGCCTTCTCGCAAAGCTGAACAGTCCTTCGCAGGAGCTATTCCTTGCACTTCCTTGAAGTTGCCTAGAATGGCAGAATCTGCTTTGCTCTTGTACAAGGCACCAGGCACCACGACAAATCCACCTTCTTTGTCAGACAGGAGCAGCTTGAGCCCGGCTTCTCGAAAGACGGTCACTGCTGTGAGGAGCCGAACTCTGTTGCCTTATTTTAACCAGCTGAGGCAGGCAGTCAACATGTTCTCTGATACATCTATAAGCTTAATCTGTTCTTGCTCTACCAACAGGTGTCCTGACGAGGCTGAGCAGTTCCGTCTGGTCCAGAACAGGATGCTCACAAAATTTAGGACAAAGCTTGAGTAGATCAGCAACATTCTTCGTGATTGAGGCGTCTCCGAGTATCGCTACCTCTCGGTCTTGCCCTGGATTCCGACGTCCTCTCCTAGGCAGTCAAACCACCAAGTTGGCCCACAGGAAGTCGGCTGTCTGAGACGCCAGTCGCAAACCTTGAAGAAGCAAGCTTCTGAGCCCTGTGGAAATGCAACTCGTTCGGGTTCACAACCTGCAAGCTGTGGGTGTAGAAGTGCACCTGCCGAAATGCTTCCGAGTGCAAAATTTTGCACATTCTCTTCATGTGGCCCTCTGAAGGCATCAGCCCCCGACCAACACGGCGACTTCCGGCGGTAGGTAAGAATGCTTGAGCGAGTAAGTGTAGTAAGTGTAGAGGCGAGCTGTACAAGTCGCGGTGGCGAGCAAATGGCGCGAACGACTGAAGGACGGAAACACGGGAAAGGCGTACACGAAGGAAAAGAGCCCGATGTAGTAGAAATAAACGGCAGAAGAGTACGCATTTGGGCTGGTTGGTTCATGATTACGAGCAGTAAACATCGCTAAACAACAGGACGAGCAGAAGGACACACAGACCACAGCGCTGACTAACAACCAAGTGCGTTTATTCTTTCAGTCAGCATATATATACTCTACCATTATTTCAAAGCATAACAGCAACAGAAATTCAGCATGCGCAGGGGCAACAAACTGCAATCAATGAGATAGGAAAGCTGTCTCCTTCGGAAGCAGAGAAATGGAGGGGAGCTTTACACATGCTTATCGCCGCTATTATGAAGGTGAAAGGCTTCGGAAATAAGACGTGCGCGGTCATCACGCTATTTTGACAAATTTGTTACCCGTTACCGCTTTTAACTAGCATCGCTGAAAGCCTCGCAACAAGCCTTAAAAGAAAACAATCGGCAGCTGCTCAATCTGAGAATCACTCACGGCAAATGGTTGCGGTTATCCCATATGTGCACCAGGTTGAGCATATACATAATCTCAAAAATGTTGTCAACACGCCAGGCGTTAGGTTGTTGTTCACTGCCAGAAATAAGTTAGGTAGCCTGTGTCACCAAGTCACTCGGGTGACCGAGAACAACAAAGGTTGTAAAAAGCAGCACAGGCAGAGGTTTGTTGTTGACTGTTGTGACTGTGTAGTTTATAAGATTCCCCTTTCCCGCAAGTGTTTCTATGTCGGTCAAACGGGGCGATGCATCAATGACCGCATGCGCGAACACTCAAACAAGGTTCAAAAACAAGCTTGAGATAGTCAACTATCCCTGCATTGCAATGAATGCGGCTGCAAGCCGTCTTTTAAAGATGTGACCTATTTGTCAAAATACTGTGATGACCGCGCACGTCTTTTTCCGAAGCTTTTCACATTCATAATAGCGGCGAAGCATGTGTAAGCCTCCCCTCCATTTCCTCCTTCCAGAGGAGATAGCCTTCCTGTCTCATTGATTACAAATTATTCCCCCTGCGCAGGCTGAATTTCTGTTGCTTTCGTGCTTTTAGATAGTGGTAGAGTATATATACAGATTGTGCTACATAACTTCAGCCGAAGTTTTAAAGATGAAAGGCACTCCGGACGCGAGTTGAACTGAAAGCATAATGTTGGCACTGGCCTAGAGTTACTCAGGCTATTTTCTTTATTTTCCCCTTAACTAACGGATTAGTTATGTTTAATCGATCAACTTTTGTGAGTATTGGCTGCAGACCCCAAGTGTGATAAGCAAAGTTGTAGAGCACCTTGAGAAACCTCTCAAAAAATTGTTTCCAACACGGTATATCTCACGTGGTCCTTTCTTCCGCGTTCCAAAGAGAGCCCGCGAAATATGAAAAAATACCACGTCATGGGGCGCTTGCCGCACTGTTATTGAAGCGTACTATGGGTGAACAAGGTCGGCTGCAGCGAGACTGGCTCACGACAGGGCGTTATGTCTGGTGTAGGTATCTGGGCATGCGGCTTTTATCACATGACGGCGCGAATGCCTGCTGCTGGCCGAGCGGTGCCAAGCGATAAAGCGCCTAAGGAAACGAAAGAGAACAAGAACATAGCTTTATTTTTTTTTATGCTTGAAATGGGGGGCAGGGGGGGGGGGCAAGAGCCTGCCGACGGAGTGTAATGGGGTTGCGTGGGGAGGAGGCGTTAGGCAGGAATGATTTTCCAGTGACCTTCAATCCAAAAAGCACCTTTTGATTATAATGCCTGTTCGAAGAAGTCACCATCTGCTGCAATGCACATTTGGCATCTCGTAGGCACATTTTCCGAGGCTTTCTTGATCATGGTATCAGGGATGGGGTTGCAGACTTGTCTTATTTTTTTTAGGTTCTCTGATGTTGCGGTTGGTGTCCAGTATACTTGATCTATGTAGCCACAGAGCAAGAAATCGAGTAAATCTGGCGACCGTGCCGGCCAAGCAATGGGCCCATGCCTTCCAACTGTGGCGATGAGTGACTCACGCGTCCCCTGATATCTTGTTTTCCCGCATAGCTCCCGTCTCCTGTAATCCGGCTTCGCCGCGTGGTCTGCGTGATGCCGTGATGCTTGCGGCGGTCGGTGTGGTTGAAGCCCAGTGCGAGAGATGGCGCGAGTGTTGCGCTGCTAAAGCCGCCTCGCGGCGGGGTTACTTGGGTGCGGGAAGGACAAGGCGCTTCCTCTTTGGTTCGGGTCGGAAAGCAGCGCGGCCGCGCCGCGCGTGCGCCGATCCATGCTTCTGCGAGACCGTCTCGTGAGGCCTCGTGCGAAAGAGCCACCGTTCGCGTGACCGTACGCGCGAACGACCAGGCGTTGGGATCCAGCAAGGGGCGAACATATTCGCTCGCTATCCGGTCGCAGTGAGTCGGACTTCCGCGATTTGTCGCGCGCCCATCGGCATGTTTTGTGGATAGCAACTCAGCTAGCGGGCATTGATCTATGAAAGGTGCAATAAATGCCCTTGTGATTGTTTGCACTACTGTGTTGTCGTTCCTTTGTCCCATGAGCATGGGTGTAAGAAGCCCACACAATCCACTGCTGCGGGAATACTTCATGGAGCCATTTGCAAGCTTTGCTGCTGATGTGCACGGGAGCACCATCATGCTGATACCAAATATCCTTGATCCTGGCCAGTGGAACTTCGCAAAGAAAATCCTCAAGCGCCCCATCAAGGATGCCATTGACTATCTTTCACCTGTGGGCGTGTTATCAAAAAACACGTGGCCAATGATAGTTCCACCGTAAATTCCACATCACACATTAACCGACCACTGATATTGGTGATGTGTCTTCAAAACCCAGCGAGGGTTTTCGTCTCTCCAATAGTGAGCGTTGTGGATGTTCACTTGGGCATTACGTGAGAAGGTAGCTTCATCGGTTCACAGTATTTTGTTCACAAAGCCTAGGTCCTCTTCCGTCTTGATCATATTCAAGTTTGCAAAGTCCTTTCGATTTTGGAAATCATGGGGCTCCAACATCTGGTGCAGCTGCACGTGGTACGGACGAAGTTGCCTCTTCTTAAGTACTCTCCACACTGAAGACTTTGACACTCCAGCTTCAGCCCCCACACTACGAAGACTTGCATGTGGGTCTGAAGAAAAGTTTGACAGAATATCTGTCTCCACGTCCTCGCCCAGGATTAAGATCTATGTCGTTTCTTCGTAAAAGTCCCAGTCTGTCTCAGCGTTTCGTATGCACGCACAATAGTCATTGAGCTCTGTCGCGTACCTGGATGCCAACGTCGAAATATCTCAACTGCGCGCCTTCTATGTCCAATTGACGCCACCTAGAGCTAAAACCATATCTTCTCTTTCCTCATTTGAGTAAGCCATATCTGCTGCTCAACGTTGGTCACAGCCAAATAGCCTTGCTGTGGAGAACACGCAGGGATACGGGCGCCTGAGGAGCACTGGATATATTGCAGTTCGCCGAGATTGGTTCAGACGATGTACATAAGATATGACCAACATCCGGTAAACTGGAACAGCCTGCGGGCGCACTCTCTCAGGTACTGACGCGCCGGTCACGGTGCACAAGTGTGAAGCCAGACGCGGCCACCCGATACTGCAACCACGAAGCGATGCGCACGTGCGGGGTCTGGTAGACAAAGAACGTCTGGTAGACAGTAAGTGTGAGAAGGAGAGCAGATATATATTGATGGAATCAGTTCGGACTCTGCCCCTGTAGAGTCTGGTGTTCCTCAGGGTTCCGTCCTGGGACCATTACTTTTCTTAGTTTTTATAAATAATAGTGCTGCCAATATATATCGATTAAAATACGTCTGTTTGCCGATGATTGTACACTTTACCATGAAATTTTGAGCCACGACGATCAGGAATTATTAAATATGTCTCTACGTAAAATTCAGGCCTGGTTTTCAACTTGGCAAATGTGCATAAATTATAAATAAAACAGTAGCTATGACTGTGACACACAAAGTTAATCATTTGAAGTTCCGCTACACCATCGGTAACAACACCTTATCTCAGGTTACAAAATACAAATACTTAGGATTTATAATTACATCAGATATGAAATGGAATGACCACATAACCTACACTGTAAATAAGGCAATGAAACAACTTGGATATTTAAGAAGAACCCTTAGTAAATCACCAACAGAAAGGAGACTACTCGCGTACAAAACTTTCATCAGATCAGTTCTAGAGTATGCAGCAGTTTGGGATCCACACACAAATAGCAATATTACCAAACTTGAGAATGTCCAACGCAAATGTGTCAGGTTCATATTTTGTATATGGTTGGAAAAAATCCCATCAGCCCTTTTGCAAACAGCCAATTTAGAGACCCTGCAGGTAAGACGACACCAGGAAAGACTAAAAATGTTCTACTTAATTTACCATAACCAACTTGGAATAAACAAATATGCATATTTTCATTCAATTACCCAGCAACAAACCCGTTCTTTCCATTCAAAGAAGGTGAGGGAGTTCTTGTGGAGAACAAATGTGTTCAAAGCCTAATTTTCCCCCAGCCCAATTCTCACATGGAATAACCTACCTGCCAATGTGGTTGAGTGTTCGACGGTGTCTTCTTTCTTGAGTGCATTCCGCAATAGCTAACGATGCTTCACATTGTCGTATCATTGTCTTTGTAGTTCGCTTTGTACGTCTTATGCAAGTTCTTCTAATGCCGTACTTGCTCGACCAAATGCACATCGTATTCTTATATGCTGTATTGCTATGTACCACCACTCCTGCCTAAAGCCTGACATTCAGGCTGGCAGTACGTAATAAATAAATAAAGATGGGGTCAGTGCGAAAACAGTCATCGTGTGAAGAAAACATGCAGAACGTTCCTTGAACACAGCCAAGGTTTTTTTACCATTTTTCAGTTTTGTCCCCGTGTGATCTATCCGCTATTATTCGAACCCTAAGGCTTAAAGTTGTAGCTTCATCGTTGAATTCGAGAACTACTGCAAGGTCATTTGTGTACAAAGGTAAAATAGTGGCAGCCGTCATCGCCTTCCATCGTTCCCACGCGCTTCGGCCTTTCCTTCTTTCAAGCAGAATCAAAATGCTGCTTTTGTCTTTTCTTTTTCGTGGCCTTAGACGCTTTATTGCTTCGGCAACGCTCGGCCAGCAGCATGCATTTGCACTGTCATGCGATAAGAGCCCAATGCCCGCAGATAACTGCATCAGACATAACGTCATGTCGCGGGCCAGACTCGCTGCAGCCGACCTTGTTCATCCATCACACGCTTGAGAGCAGCACAATAACAGTGCGCAATCGCCCCGTCACGTGGTATTTTTTCATATTTCGCAGGCTCTCTTTCGAACGCGGAAGAAAGGACCACGTGAGATATATCGTGCTGGAAACCATTTTTGAGAGGTTTCTCAAGGTGCTCTACAACTTTGCGTATCACACTTGGGGTCTGCAGCCAATACCTAAAAAGTTGATTAATTAAACATAACTAATGCGTTAGTTAAGGGAAAAATAACAAAAAATAACCTAACTGTAGGCCAGTGCCAACATTATGCATTCGGTTCAACTCGCGTCCGGAGTGCCTTTCATTTTTAAAACTTTGGCTCAAGTTATGTGGGACAACCAGTATATGCTGACTGAAAGAATAAAGGCACTTGGTTGTCAGTCAGCGCTGTCGTCTGTGTCCCTCTCTTCGTCCTGTTGTTTGGCGCTGTTTACTGCTCGTAATCATGAACCAACCAGCCCGCGCGCTCTTCTGTCAAAGGTAATTTACGAAACTAGCCTGTGTGCAGTGTGATGAAGTATAAATATATGTATTTTTCCATACGTGCATTAAACATCAGTTGTGAGTGAGCGCGTCTGGTGTGTGTTTCTCTTTCTACGTCTTTCGTGTTTTTAGCGCTCTAAGTTTTTATTAATATGCGTTATTAACTAGCCCACCTATCCACCCTTTTGTTATTAAGTGACTGTTCGCGGTTTAAAATTTTAAGAAGAAATGGCAGATTGTCAAGCGCAATTTCTGAGACTACTTAGCGTTGAGTAAAGGGCGGGAGGGTGACACGTACGCATTTTGCCTTCTCCACTGGTCGACTCGGCGAATGCGACTTGAAAAGGACATATCTGTCACTGCTTGATCTCAGAACACCGTGTCCAGGACATTATGAAGAGCAGTACAGTAGAACTAAACAATATGACTTAGCAGTGAGCTAGTCTTCTTTTTTAACTTGTTAGAAACTCTAAAGGTAGTAACGTCCCTGTCAGAAAACAATACAACGCACATGTGAGCATTAGAACGAAAAAGTCGAGCGAATATATGCTAATTATCCGCATGTAGAAAACGACAGATACTAAGACGCATTTTTAAGTGAAGTTTCGGCTCAGCGTTATGCGAATGAATGAATGAATGAATGAATGAATGAATGAATGAATGTGTGTTGTTTAGAGGCGCAAGGGCCAGGTATGGCCAAAGAGCCCCAAGACATTCAGCGTTTCTACCGGCGTTTTTTGGCGTTGTGTCTCCCGGCGTGGTCGCATGAACGGCGCCAGAGAGGGCGTCCAGCCACACGAGCAGCACGCGGACCAGCGCCAGCGCAGCGTCGCACAATGTGACCAGATTTATTTTACCAGATACCTCCTAAGCTAATTGTGTAATATCAATGAAAAGAGCTGTCATAAGTATTCTTCAATGCAATACTTATGCCTTTTGCATAGTTTTACGCTAAATAAAATATTCAGGGCTGTGTAGAAAAATTACACAAGGCTAAGCTTCAGAAAACTGGCAGAAATATCGGCGTGAACATCACGAGCGGTCGGCGCGTCGGCGTGCGAAGCTGAGCATCGAGGGTTCTTTATTCTATGATAGAGGGGGAAGTAGGTGCTTTTTATTGCTAGACGCCATACGCCACATCATGGAAAGAAGGCAGCAGCTTTTGCTGCTAAAAAAGAAGCTCCTGCTTCTCATTTGGTACACCCGGCAGGACGATGGCGGCGACTTCAATCCACAAAACGTTTTTTTAACACGATTCTTGTGTTCCTTGTGTTTGGTCTGCCACAATATCGGCCTTGCTTCTACAATGGCTATAAGAAGCTCGTTATCGATGTTCGCCGGTAGCATGATTGAAGCAACCAAACAAACAGCAATGGCGGCGCGAACTGCGAATCTGCGGAAGTTTCTTGCAAGAGTTGCCAGCAGCGCGGCCACGCCCTGCCACGCCCTGATTGGTCGGCGCTGTCGAGCCGCTTCCGACGGCGGCGGCGAGATCTGGTGTCCCTTGAGCACGACGTTTTGGCTTGGCGCCAGCCTCAGCGTCGACGCCGAGCGACGCCGGGTGACAAAACGCCAGAAAACGCCGGGAAAACGCTGAATGTGGGGCGGCCTTTATGCGAGCTGACTTGCTCATGGCAGTAATCATGACCAGAAGCAATATGCAAAAATAGTTTTTATGAAGCCAAGTGAGTAACTCCAAACGTGCAGTCGCTTCGCATGGCCTCCGAGAGTGCGGCGTTCCGCTGTTGCAGTCTGTTGCTAGAGAAACATACCGCAATCTTGGAGGCCATAGATTAGGCACACAAGCTTGACAAGCGGAACTGGCTGTTTGGGTACTGCAAGTGCAAAAAAAAAAAACCAAGAAAAAAAAGAAGATAAACGTCATAAAAGCCATGTTCTGAACGTGATATTAAAAACAAGGTGGTTATGGCGCTTTTGGCTTCTGCAGTTATTTTTGGTTTTTGAAGAGCACAAAAGCATAATCTTCGAGATTGCTATTTGTTACTCCAAGTTGATTAGTTTCTGTCATATGGTTTCTGTGACTTCTGTTGTTGCGCTACCAGTGCCCCAGTGCTTTGAATTATTCTCAAAGACGTGGCTGGTCAAGAGTCTAAACCTCAGGACCGGTGTACCGGTAGAAAAGTTATGCTAAAGTACTCTGACCACATGTGATGACTGACACTGCCGCTACCTGTGACAACAAAAGAACTGCCTGACACCCTCGCATTATCTGATTAGATGAGCTGGTATTTTAAGGTTTTTAAATGTTTCCTTAAAGGGACACTAAAGATTAATATTAAGTCAACGTGGACTGTTGAAATACTATCCCAGAAACCTCGAAACGCTTGTTTCATGTGAAGAAGAGACTTACTTTAAGAGAAAATGCGTTCTGAAGCGTCCGCGTACCTCTAGCGTAGTTCAAATCGCCCGCCCTCCGATCGAGGAGTGGGGACGTCATGGTCTCATAGTGACGTTGCGCCGTCGATGAGGCCCGCAGACGGCGCTACGGCTTTTCTGCGCAAAACGCAAACGCGTGGCCAGAAACAGAGCCAAGTTGGTTTTTTTATTTTATGACAGAGCCGACAGCAGTGTGAAAGCGGAACTATGGTGGCTTGCAGAAGGGAAAGCGAGTGACGATAAGCTGGTTCTTTATTTAATTATGACGCCAACTTTGACGCTCGTTGCAATGAACGACCCTGACAACGACACATTGGCTCGCGATGCTGGGCTTGATTTCAGCGATTTAAGCACTGATGAACGTGACCTGCTGCTGAGGGCTCGAGCTGCCGGCGTCGTTGCGTACTACTACGACGGCAACTGTATGTCATGGCTATACATATTCACACATTTGTAGCTTTTCCTTCGTGAAAACCAAATGCCGCACTCACCGCCCTGCAATCGACCTGCAGTTCTCGCGATTCGGAGAATGCAGGCAAGACCGACGGAACAGCGCTACGGGAAAGCATTGCTTTGAAAGGCACTCCACACGACTTCAGTAAGTCGGCGTTGAACTCGTAATCCTCTGGACGGAAGTGCAGCGAGCGCACTAAGTGATTTTTCGGCTCCTTGGCAACGCGCTGTGGCAGAGGTACGGCACTTAACCACTTCGAACGGAGAGGTTCACTCGTTGGCACACAGTGATAAGTAACGTAGGATTCACCGCTGCAATTGCCCTTGGCCAAGTTCCGCGGGCCGTTCGCGCATACCATGACATCACATGGACGTGGCATTCTCCCTGTTTGTTCCAAATGCAAGTTTCGCGAGCAAGTAGAACCAGCGCAGCACGACGCGATAAGGAAACAACTGAAACTCCAAAGCGCGCGCAGAGTCGAGCGATAACGAAACCTTTCTATCACCCATACTACTCAAGGGTAACGTCAAAATGTTATTTTTTCTTAAAATTGAACAGAAGTAGACAAGTGGCATTTTCTTCTGTCTTATAACCTAATGAAATGTTCTTTTTAATACGAGTAGTTGAGTACTAGTGACATAAATTATGATGAGCAATGCCTTCGTCATCGGGCTAGTACTGGAATGTCGCTGGGGGGGTCTCAAATCGTGTCATGCATTTACCTCAATTTCTCGGTTACTAAAGCTCTGTTCGCGATTATATTGCCGCCTTAGACGTTCTAGAGCATTGCTTTATCACTCTAACTTAACTTCATATTAAACTTTAGTGTCCCTTTAAACATAAAAGTTTGCCATCCTCCACGCACTTCATGCCGTGCATACATCGTCGCAGGCCGCAATGTCAGCGACATCAACCGTGATTGGGCGAAAGTCGTGTTGAAGCGCGGCGTTGCTTACGGTATTTGCCGGCCTCTTTGTGTTAAAAAATTTCGACAAGAGCCCAGTTTTACCGTTGACAGGCAGCGATGAGTTCAATCGGAACGGGCTACGATCTCTCGGCGTCGCAATTCTCGCCGGACGGGCGCGTCTTTCAGGTGGAGTACGCTCAAAAGGCGGTCGAGAATAGCGGCACGGCCGTAGCCCTGCGAGGCCGCGACGGAGTCGTTTTTGCCGTCGAGAAGCTCGTTACCTCGAAGCTTTACGAGGCTGGAGCTAACAAGCGCATTTTCACCGTCGACAAGCACGTAGGAGTGGCTGTTGCGGGGCTCCTTGCGGACGCCAAGCAGGTAATCGGGCGCAGTCCTGTTCTCACAAGCAGAAAAGATCATGCATCATACGCCATGTATATCCGTGTTTTGCTCCGTCTTATTATTACATAACATTCTTTGCAGTATTACATAGCAGAGTGGTTGGTGTGGCTCAGCTACAGTCGTGCGTTGCCTGTATTTCGCAGATTAGCGTTTTGGGCTACTTAGCCCCGGCAGAGTTGTTCTGCGGAACCTTTCGTACCCAATAACTGATCTCATGTGCTTCGTACCTTAGCCTTCGTGATGGGTAAGCTGTGATCTTGCGCGCCTTCCTACAAACCGTGCAATTTCAGTGCACTAAGGTGTCTCATTAGTTATTGCGCCGTGCGCAGCTCAGAAATGCTGACTCATGTTTGAAGGGGTGTTGTCCGCTGTCTTGCAGAGATAATGAAGTGGCGCGCTAGGATAGTCAGAGTTAGTTTTGAGCAGAGTTCACAGTTCTCCGTTCAGGGTCACCGACTCGTGCTTGGAGGGGGAATAGTTGTACGCAGCAGAGCTAAGGATTGTTTGCACGCATGCGAGCGCGTTGTTAACGGCTTTGAGCATTGTACGAGACGAGCGATTGTGTTTAGCACGTGCCGATTGATTGATTAGTTCGTTATCCATTATTTGCCTAAAGCAGCGCCTGAAAAACACAGACACACACACATGTATGGCCGTGTTTTTCAAGCATGCACTTTTAAATAACACTTGTGGCTTGCTGTGGCATTGACAGCAATGTGTAGAAATCACTGTAAACTGGACTGCAGCTTCGTTCGAGCAGGAAGATTTGTCAGTGTGGTTGATATATCGCGAAGACTCAAATGTGGGCACAAAAGCAAGCTTATGGTAGGGAGTATCTCTGTGCACTGCTCAGCTTCTGGAGTGTGTTAGAGTGAGTAATACTGATGAGAGTACGAAATACACTTTTCACTTCGAGGGACACAGCTGTAAAGTTGCGAAAGAATACCAGCTCTACATATAGAAAGCATGTCACGTGTTCTTTCTCTGCTTATTTACATGTGATTCTCTTAAAACTTTGCTTTGACTGCAGTGCTTAACTCATAATTAAAGCATTTTTCAAGTGGCATTATAATATGCATATGTAAGCATTTATTTATACACCTGAGAAGTGTTTTCTTTTCTATGATCTTAGTGTTCCTGTACTAAAAGACTGACTTCACAAAATGCTAAAGTAGCTGTTTAGATTTCTGTACAGTTCCTGCTGCATGTAACAGTTCACTTTATATAAGATCACCTAAGTAATTTAAAACAAGCAGGAAACATTGAAAGTGAAATTCAACCTTGCAGCCCAGTGATGTGCCTCCCATCACGTGATGACAATGGCGACATTAGAGCAGGTATGCTGGAAACAGGTGTGCTAGTAGCTGCATCCCTTGACACCGTGCTAAACTACTACAAATTCTAAATGATCGTGTTCCACGTGTTTCTTTTTTTTGTGTGTGTGAGAGAAAAAAAAGGATAGAAAGAAAGAGACCTTCATCTTGGTCATGCTGCTGCTGAAACATTTGTGCCAGCAGATAAGCTGAACACATTTGCTCATGGCAAAAGGAGGTCTGCACGTTCAAAGACGGGTATCGCAGGATGTTGGCAGCAGTACTGCTGCTCCTGTGCTGATGTCATGAGCAAACATGGATGTAGTGTAGACTTTTATTGATAAGCTATTGCCTAAACAAACTAGAGCAGATGCTGTCAAAGTCTGTGATGTATCGGAAAGCTCGTGTGGGAACTTCAAGGGGCATCACCACCAGTCTTCTGGTGTTGCATATTTTCTAAACCTCTGTTCATGGTTGTAAGATTTTCAACATTCTAGGAGCATAATAATACAGTTTTACTTAATGTTCCTCTTTAGTGTGCCTTTAAGAATGCATGTACAGAGGGGTCCACTGCTAAAGAGAGCACTTGAGTGTAGAGCATGTCTGGACTTTCCTCTCTTGCAAGACCAAAATCGCCGAGATTTGCAGCAGGTACCGTGTGGTTGGTAGCTCTGAATCCTTTTGAAACACTTGCGCAGTGCACTGACATAATTTCTGCAGCCACTTGCAGCTAGGGTGCCAGCAAAGTAAAAGCCATACATTTGAGTGTTTCCTTTAATAGTGGACCGCACTGTACAGTCATGAGCGAAATTAACACATCAATGCAAGTGCTTGTTGAATCACCACACTACACAGCACTTGGGGTTGCCTGGCATCAAGGCCCATGCCAGTGTGTGTGCACATCCTATACTGCCTGCCGCCATGGCAGATCTGACATGTTAAGCTATCCTTGTGCGTGTTTTCTGTGAGCCACCACGTTTTGCCAAGTATGGCTAAACGTTGGCAGTGTGTTATCTCATTGCTGGTGCTGCATGTGAAACCATTCCTGCCGATAGCTGCTGCCTCGAACACTGTGCGTCTGTTCCGGGAGATAACGACACACCAGTGATGTCACACGTTGCCAGCCTTAAGCCATATTTGGCAAGGAGTGGTGAATCGTAAAAAATATGCTCGGAGATAGCTTGACGCATTGGAAGGTGTGAATTGCCCTGCTGGCGGGTAGTGTAGGATGCACATGCACACCGGTGTAGGTCTCAACACCAGGTGAACCAAAGCGTTGTGGCACTAGGCAACGCTTGCAGGGGTCAATTGTAACTGTGTCTGCTCAAGTGGACAAACACATCAGAAACAGTGGCCTCATACAGCATTGGGCATATTTAATACAAGCTTCTTCCTTTGTAAATGTTGTCATTACTGTGATTACCCTGGCTTCCAGCTCTTTATGGGTTTCTTGTCTATAAGGTAAAACAAAATTGAAAAAACACTGATTGATGCAGGTGCAATGTCTGCAAGAGTGTGTTGTGATAGAACTGCAAAGTATGATGCGACTTTTTTTCCTTTATACAGGTGGTGGAGACAGCACGTGTGGAAGCATCCAATTATCGCTCTGAGTATGGTTCAGCCATCCCGCTAAGCTACCTGAAGGACCGCGTTGGGCTGTACATGCATGCGTACACCCTGTACAGTGCTGTGCGTCCCTTTGGCTGCGGCGTGCTTCTTGGCAGCTACGACACGGATGGACCACAGCTCTTCTGCATTGATCCATCGGGCACATCATGGGGCTACTTTGGATGTGCCATCGGTAAGGCACGACAAGCTGCCAAGACTGAGATGGAGAAGCTGAATTCAAAAGACCTGGACTGCAGGCAGCTCATTAAGGAAGCGGCCAGGATCATTTACGTTGTCCATGACGAGGTCAAGGACAAGAACTTTGAGCTGGAGCTCAGCTGGGTCTGCAAGGAGTCTGATGGGCAACACGAGTTTGTGCCCAAGGATGTCTACCATGAAGCGGAAACACATGCCAAGACTGCACTTGAAGAAGAATCAGACACAGATGATGAAATGTGATAAGTTGCTCACCAGTGAGGCAGGGAATTAAAGAAAAATAAAAGCTCTTGGCCATAAACAAGCAAAGCATGCTTGCAAGGTTGCTTCCATACAAATAGAAGCAACCTTGTATGCTGTGTAACAGCTCTTGGCAGCCCTTTGACGCAGCCGACCACTGGTTATTACAGTTAATCTGCATGTGCAGGTGTATAATGAACTGGAGCCGATTTATGATGTCAACTGCAGGTGTAGAATCAACACGGTTCTCAATAGTTAAGTGTCTTAATGTATCAGCTGAGTATGAAAGGGCATAAATGTAATCCTATGAGGTTCTTTAAGACATTTTGTATCAGTAGAGCTACAAAGAACTTTGCTGGTATAGCGTGCTGGAGGGTGAAACGGTAATTGCAGGTGATGTCTCACTTAATTTTTTTATCTAGCATTCAACTTTATGCACTAAGTTGTCATTTTTCTTGCTGCCATGCTTCACCTTTGCTTTTTAAGTGTTGTTTTATGTATGGTTATGCTCCGACTGTGATGGCTCAGTGGTCGTATTCTGCTGTCACCGATGAGGTTACAGGTTAAATTTGAGGCCATGGCGGCTGCATTGTGATGAGAGCAGAATGCAGACCTGCTCTTGTCCTGTGCTTTCACTGTGCGTTAAACAAACCCAAGTGGTTATAACCGAGCCGAGGCTCTCCACCTAAGGTTACCAATCGTACCGAATTTAGCAGGACTCCTGACTTTTGTGTACATGCCCTGTGTCCTGACTTGAACTAGTTGAGATGACCAACTAATGGATAAAAATAAATAAATCCGATTTCTTTTTATAATGCCTGGCAGCTTCTTCACACATCCTTTGTATTATGTTGCATTGTCACAAACATAAAGGAGGTTTTGTTTTTGTCGTTCTTCTGGTTCTATTGTAGGCCCTAACCATTACAGTACATCTGTATGTTCTGGCAGTCATGTTGGGCAACTATACTGCATCTTGTAAATCGCGACCCGGTAGGACTAAGAAAATTTGTTCGCCTTTCCTCTGTTGCACGTATAGACTGGCAGCTCCTGCCACTGATGGAGTCGGTTGTTGCCAGCCTCCCCCTTTCTCCTGCCTCGCCCCCCCACCGTCCTGACTTCATCCACTCGAGAGTTGGCAATGCTATCTCCACCACAGTGTCTGTCATATACCCTGTGCTGCTCAAAGGGAGCGATCTTTAAGAACCCAGTTCTTGCGGCACGACAAAAAGCTTATCCTCGGAGGTGTTTGTACCTGCAGCGGTTACTTCGAAAAGCATGTGAACATTTAGTAAGCAGAATTTTTCAATCCGAGTAATCTCTGAAAACGTAGGAGTCCCGACACAGCAAGATTGAGAAGTGCGAGCGATGCTGATAGCCTGCTTTGCGAACTAAGAAAGCAGAATGATGGCCGGCTTTCACAGGAGTGAGTGCAACTTTCGTTGACCATCTGCATTTTGACCTTTAAAGCCACTTTGGAAAATAAAATGCTGCTGCAACAAGTCAGCGTTGCTGTACAGAGCTTAGATTTCTATTGCTTTTTATTTCATAAGTACATACCTTTGTCATAGCTTGCTCCAACGTCCCAATTCTGCTGATAGACAAGCTAACTCATCCAAAATGAAAGTATGTTTTTTGCTCATGACGGCGTGGTAACACCATGTGATTTAGTGTGTTCACATTCGGAAACATGAAGTTGCTCAAAAGCCTCAGTGATTTGGAAATTCTAGTGCGCATGCGAGAGCAGTACCTACACTCGTAAGAACAAGCGCGTGTACAGTGTTTCCATGGACAACGCCAGTGAAAGTGATGACCCAGAATTTGAAAAGCCCCCATCACTACATGCCGTTGCGCAATGCAGCACCACTTTTCTACTTGCAACAATCGAAGGGTTAGCTGCGCACTGTAAGTTAAAAAAAAAACTTGGAAAAAAACTGTATTGCATTTCAGTATTACAAAAAATAAAAAAGGCGCAGGAACTGCGTACACTAATGCGAGGCAACAAGATAGGGCATCCTACTTCTTACATTTTTGCCATGCACAGCACCAAAAGTCATTTTTCGCGACTGGTTGTGAATTCAAAATAGAAATCTTGGTTTAATGAGGAAAATTCAATAAGTATAAGAGACAATCTCAATCAGCGGGAACATCTCGATTCATGTTCTCAACAGTTGTCTGTACCTTTAAGTATGTTGAAGCTAACAATCTATCAACCATTATTTTCACTATGGCTCAACATTGCTGAGTTTGTAGCAAGCCGGTTAATAGCTAGTGTTAGCAAATATCTACTGACATGTTGCTTGAACAATGGTGGTACCTCCAAAAAGTGGGATGTAAAGGCACGAAATATTTTGTGCAAAGTGGTAAGCTCTCTGCAGAGTGAATGTCGTGTTCACTTCAGCTTTTTGTGACATTACTTGTGGTGGGTTTGTGTGTAATGTTCGGAAGGTGCTTTGGGCCACATGACATTGATTTAGCAACATACTAGAATTCATTATTTTTACTAACATTTGCCATAGGTACGCAAGGCAGATGCCAAATTATTATGAAAGAGAGATGTACAAATTTGTCTTGTACAGTGAAGCTGTGAGAATTTCTCGTCGAGATGGACACAGACTTGAGATTTGTATTCAGGGCTATGAAGGTCAGAAACACTACAGTGGAATGTGTTCATAGTGTGGCTGCATGTTTAGCACTTTCACTTTTTTTATGGTTTCCATGTTCCAGTATGTTACATGGGCAACTGTACAAGTGGTGTTGCTTGGGTTAACAAAATTGGATTTACTGTTTCTCTGTGAAAAATTCAACTGTGACAAGTGTGGACCTTGAATGTCAGTTGCAACAAAATTTCACTTTAGCTAAATTTGTTATGACTGGTATATACCACTGAACCAATCTTGACAAATCTGCAGGGCTGGTTATTGTGTAGTTTTTTTGTTAGCAACCTTTAAACAGCACCTAAGCAGATGACGCGTGCACCTAGTGGTTGTCGCTAAGACGCAAGTTCCAGCACGCTACGGGCACTGGCTGCATCGTGTTGCCATGCGCCTGGAGCTATGTTGCCCACAAAGACTAATTGGAGCATGTGGTTGTCCCAGTGTCTCGAAAGTGCGAGGGCTTGTGCTGGAACACCACAGTGGCCACGGTATCTACACTACGTAGTGGACACCGCGATGCGCAACTGTAGTGCATATGGTGCGTGACCAGGCTGGAGTATGCGTTCGCGTTTGTGTGCTCCAGTGTGGCCATGCCATGTGGTGAGGACTGGCTTTGTCCTGCATGAGGTGGATAGTAGCCATATCCAGATTGCACATTTTGAAGTGCTATCAATGGGCAACCTATGTGCGGCCTGGGCTTATCTCGGAGGTAATGCAGAGGAGCCGTGGATTCTAGGTCATGCGTCACTTCTGGCGAATGGTAATAGGAATTTGTTTTTCAGTTTTGGTATCATAAACAGCTATTTTTGCAAGCTCTACGTGATGCTTCCGTCCTTATGTCAAACGTAAAATTTTGCAACGAGGCTCCTCCATATCTACACTATCTTAAATGTAGAACTCTTTTATAGGCCAGGTGATTTATTAGGGCTTAACATGACAAGGCTAAGTGCTGGGCGAGATGGTACATGTTCAACTGAGGCAAAGACCAGCAAGAGAAATGCATACATAAGAAACAAGGGAGTACACAGGACAAATGCTGGAATAACTGAACTCGTTGAAATCAACCTGCAAAGTCTTGTCAAATGCATGCGCCAACACAAAGGAATGCTTCATGGACGGTTTCATGGTTTCAATTCAAAGTTGTGATTTACAGATGGTTTTTACAAGCAATACATGCCTCGCTGCAAGGACAATCGCTTGGTTCAGTAGCGGGGGGGCTTGCCATATCATAAATGAAGGCTGCTGCAAGTCACTATAAAGCATGCCATTGCTTTTAACGGCTTGGCTTTCAGTTTTAATCACAAAAGCTTTCTTTCAGGCACTTGGTGTTGAAGGGGCCCTGAAACATGGAATTTTCTAGCTAATAGAATGGCCTCACTACAAAAGTACGTTGTCCTACGAATTTTGTGCTGGAAAAAGTTTTTGAATCCAGCTATAAATGTAGTTATTACAGTGATACCTGGCTTTCTCTGTCTTTTCGTCTCCGCTAGTGCGCTAAAAGCTATGCAGTGGAGAAGCCAAGAGTACACAGCCACGGACAAAAGTTTAGTGTCATGGCACCCTGTGGCGGCCACGTTAGACCAAGCTACGCGGCACTCCACTGCCATCTCCGACGCCCCGCACAGCAGGTGCAACTATGTGCAGTGCAAAGATGAAATGATTTGATCGCAGATGCATATATATTTAACTCAAAATTGGGGCTTATGTATTACTGACTATGTTCTATCACGAAATCGGCCTGTACAATTGGTCGGCCAACTGCTTTCGATCAGCTTTCCAGCTTTTGATGACAACATTGCGGATGCAAAAGCCATTGTCGGTTCACTGCTTTTTACATGACATTGTAAGTTCCCTGCTGCATGCAGTGCAATATTTGGCTCGCACATTCACTAGAGCCTCGTTAACAGGTAGGCAACACTTTTTTTTACCATGTTCAAAAAGTGTTTCATGGCCCCTTTAACTCTTTCCTTGTTGCTAGAAATGTGCTCATTTTTGGTGCTTTTATGTTGTGACATAAACTTCAAAGAAGCACCCCAAGGAACACAGATGAAAGTAATAATTTGCTATTTCTAGTGCAAGTACAGAGTTAAAAAAAAAATGAGATATACGGAATATGCACCTGGTTCCCAGCTTTTGTAAGTCGGATCACAAAAAAAAATTAGTGTGAATATTTGTTGGCGTCTATATTAGCCATGGTGATGCCTATGCTATACAGGAATGCCAAAGCTTCACAAATGTGAAAACGAGCAAGTTCTAGTTGTAAAGGGAGCATTTATTTTTACTCATTGCAGCAGAAACCCAATTTGTTTTTTACTGCATTCTTTAGGCTTGCAAAGGAATGGTTGTCCCATCAAGGAGCATGCAGAAACCTCCTTATATTTGATTATTGCGTTCGATCAGCTTTTCTGTGCATGCAAGCTGGTCGGGCGCATTCAACTTGCATTGGAACGTCCACGTGCTCTGTTCAGTTCCTGTACAGTGCTGTACAGTAATGTGGAGTGTTGCACAGCTTTGTTCAGTAATGAATAAGGGCACTCGCACAGGCAGTGTTCAAAATGTGAGAGATTATAGACTGCTAGTCAAGCTTCGGTCAAAGGTCGGTCTGAAATTGACTCTCTCCTCTTGTGCGAGTGAAAACCCGACACGACGGGAAGGATTGCTTGTAGTAATTTGTACGTACACTGCCAAAATACTAATGGATACTAAGAGCAACCCATGGTGGGAAAAATAAAGTTGCACTTGGTATTAGTCAAACACAATTATAAAATGATGCACACTCACGAACATGTAACGTTCGAGATGTGGGTAAAACAGCCTAGACATTGTATCGTAAAGTTAGACAACCCGACAGAAGCTTCTGTCTCTTCACTGCTGCTGTTATTTACAATGTTGTTGCCAAGTCCACCAAAGCGCAAATTTTGCATTGTTTTATTGATGAAGTGCTTGAAGCACTTGAGGCTAGATTCAATGATACTTCCAGGTGATTTTCCCATACTTCCCCGATCTGCCAAAATTTGTCAAATCTGGCCAATAGTAAAAGTTCAGTCATTCTTTCAGCCTGATGGTGCTACCAGAACTCCAACGGAAATGTTTTTAACGATGTGTTCGAAAACTGTTAAACAAATTGATCTATTTCTATAGGCCTGGTAAGGAAGGAGTTAATGCATTCTCAAAAAAAAATAATAATAATAAATTATGGGGTATAATGTGCCAAAACCACTTTCTGATTATGAGGCACACCGTAGTGGAGGACTCCGGAAATTTCGACCACCTGGGGTTCTTTAACGTGCACCTAAATGTAAGTACACGGGTGTTTCCGCATTTCGACACCATCGAAATGCGGCCGCTGTGGCCGGGATTCGATCCCACGACCTCGTGCTCAGCAGCCCAACACCATAGCCACTGAGCAACCAAGGTGCGTTTAATGCATTCTTGAAGTCCATAGTATATAAGATGTGCAGCCGTGTGATAGCCATGGACAGTGTTCTTTCCGATTGCCTGTTCTGGAGAACAGTGGAAGTTAGCAAATTAATTCATACAAGATGTGTGCCTAACCCTTCTTTTGCAGATTATTGCAATGCCTACACTTGACAAACAACTCGCCTAAGCGATAAAAAGGTTGATGAAAGCTTCGCATACAGCTTCCACCTTACATATAAGTTTATAATGTTTACACTAAATAACAAGATTGCTATTCTGCATAAAATGTAATGTCTGCCATAACTAAGTAACACTGAAATGTTTGTTTCAAGCAGAACATCACACAAAATTTTACATGCAGGATTTTCAGGCATTCTTTTTCCACAACATTTAAGGACAGACACGGCATACCTCTGCATTTCAACTATACATAGCTTGTAACGTCCAAGCCACAAATTTTCAAAGGTTGCGTGGTTTCAAAAAGCGAACTGAAGTAGGCAGAAAGAAGACGAAACGTTCTTCAGGAATAATTACAGCTGGCACACTCAATACCCCATGCATGTGTGAGCGAACAAGCGCACATGGCAGCCAAGCAATCCGAAGCAAGCGGCATCCTCCTCATGATGTCACTCGCGAAAGGATGGCACTCCAACTTCTCGCCGCTAATAGGGCTTGATGCCTCAAAGCTGTGCTGTGTGCTAGAGAAGTTGCCATAGCAGAGGGCTCCAGTTTTGACCACTGAACTCTGGGCATGGTACACATTCATATTGGGAACAGAGCAAGGCAAAGAAGGCACACATACATAGGCTGTCGGTCTTCTCCATGCCTTGGGTCTTTGTTCCAAAGATAATTTGGAACATTTTGGATTATGCAAGCGTTTTGTTTTTTTCATTCCACTCCTGTTGGTGTACAGCTGTTGCAGCTGGAATTTGATGTCGTGGCCTTGTGCTCAGTAGCGCAACACCACAACTGTTGAGTCGTTGCAGCAAGTTAAGCCAGATAGGCATGCAGACAGGTAGCTGAGAAATAAAAAGTTCAGTTTCCACTAAAGGGCAAGAAGCAGTGACAGCAACAGCTGGTGCACTATTATGTGGAGCAGGGTTCATGCTGTTCTGCACTGCTATTTGCAGTACACATTCGCACAGTCATGCCAAAAGTCTGCACATCCCTGTTTGTCAAGTTGGGCATTTTATGTAGCCCAGCTGAAAGATAATTGGGTACCTTGGTCCACAACAGCGAAGAGCTTAATGTGAAGGAGAGTCGAGTGGTCCGTTCTTCTGTCAGCCTGGGCCTGTGCAGCAGTGTGCAATACAGAGAACTGAACACTATATTAGAATTTTTTTTTTCTGGCTGTGAAGGCAAAGCTGGGGGTGGGGGTGGCACGCGTATTGCTGTGCCCAATAACCCAGGCGAGATTGAAGTTGCTTTTGGCTCCTCTGACACTGTGTTGCTTGTTTACTTTTACAAAGGTAGGCACAGTTAAATCGGTGTAAAAGTTGCACAAGAGTTGTTTCACCTGTTCTTGATAGCCATTTGTGGCTGAAGTTTGTTAAGGTGATCTGAATGATGGGCCAACACACAAGTGATCATCTGAAGACATTGGTGCAATTTTACTTTTGGGGGATGTACTGTGTATCCCAGCTAACTTAGCCAAACTGTTCAAGGACAAAAAAAAAAAGATTAAAACACACGATGCAAGATATGATTTTAAGACATATGGCGCTCAGTCGTCAGGCTTGTGACGACTGAGCAGTGTAGGTTTTAAGATCATATTTTGCACCATATTTCTAAATCCTTTTTTTCTTTGAACAGCTTGGCTAATGTTAGCTGGAACACCATATAAAGGACATGCTACAATCTTGCGTGTGCTAAAATGCTAAACAACACTCAAAAGTACAACAGCCATATTGACATATATTAAGGAGCTTTAGAAATAGTGTCCCCAAGCAGCTTTGTTTATCATAAAACTATTTTGTATGCTTTTTGCACATTCTTGTACTCTTAGTGTTGTATGCCTGGCCGGAAGCGTCCCTTAGCACTGGGTCCCCCATTTCTAAAACTCCCTATTATGTCTCTCTTCAGAGTTGAATGGTAAAGTAGATAAAACACCTTTCTCTTTATGATGTCAGAAAACAGGAACAGAACTGTGGCGCTATTTCCAGCAGTAACGCTTCATGCATGCTTTAGTTTTGTTTTCATAGTTGGGAAAAGTTGTTAATGAGTTAAAAGATGTATAATGTCATACTCTCATGCTTCCCCTTGCTCCAATCAGTCACCTAGAGCTGCATGTTGATACAACTGTACCATTTCCCACGTCTCTAGGTAATCACAATTTCTATTTGTTCCTCATTTGTATCTTGCACTTAACTTCACGTTGCGGGCTTCACTTCTTTCACCTTGGTGCTGGTTCCCGACTACCTCATACACTGCAGCACACATCACTGTGCATCGCAGGAAGAAACTGAGTAGTACACTACATGCGCTTAGTCATTTGAAATTGTAATTTTCGCTTAATGAAGAGCACATACGCTCAAGACCCAAAACTAATAAGCATATGTAAACAAATCACACCTGTGGCTTACATGCTGGTACACATGAAAAGGGAAATGTGCTTTCCGGTTTGTTTTCTTTTCATATTTCATTCCAGTATGATAACACAATTTTCAGTCAGTGTTATCGCTACATTTACCTAGCCATGTCACGGTTGCCACAACTAAGCAGGTAAGGGATCCACTGCAGCTCTCTAGACTATGGCTCAGTGCACAAAAAGATTTATGTCTATTACTGTAAGAAAAAAAAAAAGATTTTTACTTTACGATGACTGAAAATGGTAATGAAGTTTATAACCTTTAAGCAAACAAGGTTGGAGATGTCAAATGTGGTTATGGACACTGTTTCAAATAAAGGTGCACCAGCACGAGCAGTGGCCACGGGCGCTGCTTGCGCAGTTCCTGCCAGATGACGAACAAGTCGGACGTCCAGGTCTGGGTCTAATCCCCGTTATTGTTCGCTACAGGCACCACACATTGCACCTGCAGTATCACAGCTCAGACAAGCCAGAATTGTTACAAAGATGGCACTCAACTTGACCAACTTTTTCTCTTTGTTTAAGCCTGTATACTGGCTGGCATTTCATGCCCTATTTTGAGTCTTCAAATACTGAATGCTTCTCCCTCTCAATATGGCAGCCAAGAGCCTTGGGTTATGTCCTAGGGTATGAAAAGATACTGTTGGATGTGTTGTTTGTTCATAGCTTTTATCAAATATAGTGTAAAAGGCAAGAGGAATTACATGTCTCATCTCCTGTCCATTGCATTTTTTTTTACAGTAGTATTTGCACTACCTCTGACAGCAGCACTGGCATCGAAGCACTATACTCTGCATACAATATGTGGCTAGATGCACTGAATTTTGTGGCAGATGCAGTGGCGATCTATATTTTCTGCCAAGCTTTTGCTGTACATGCGTTGTTACAGCAGTTATGGCAGTGTACCCATGGATACCAATGCTGTTAAAATTCAAATCATGGGCTAGCTATTTGCTTAACTGCTACTAGTACGGAGCCACCTGTGTACCCTGCACAAGTGTTAAAGGGGCTTTGAATCACCCCTTGGGCTTGACAAAAAAACACAGTCAGCGGATACTATACGCTGTTGTGAACATCTCAAGTCAAATTTTGCATTTGTGTGTGGCGTGTGGATCTCCCAAGTGAAGCGCGAAGTCACCTTTCTCTCATATGTTCTCTTTTCAACAAAAGCCTGCTCCTTGCTCTCTGTGGATGTTTTATTTTGTAATACAGCAGATTCCCATATGCAGCTGCTATTGGCCAATAGCTGGCATCAATCAAGAAGGGTGCTTGGATCAATGCACTGCTTATGACTGTTACTCTGTATATTTATTGACACAGTTTAACAAACAGGCTAAAGTAAGCGAAAATCTGGTTTCGAATTTCAATAATACAGTAATTACGTACTTCTGGAAGAAGCCGACTAGCATCTGCTCATGCTTGGCCGCGGCCACCCGTGCAGGAATTAAACTTTGGTCATCCTGCTTATCGGCGCCGTAGCCATAGGGTCTCGCTAATTTCGACTAGTATTGAACACTCAACTAGCCTAAACCACGCGAAACTTAAGGTCAGACCACACGCATGCTTGCCAGTGCATGGTGACTCCTGGCCGCTCCTGGCTAGACGCCTTGGCAGACTTCGCTTCGTAATGAGCTTCAAAATTAGCTTTAAAATGCGCACGCTGGAAGTGGCTAATATCCGTTGGTCAAGCTGGTGCAGGACCTAGCCGGTCCACACCACATAGCACAGCCAGACAGCAGCATATGAGCATGAGCACGCACTCCAGTCCTGTCGTGGACAAAGCAAATGCTGCAGTTGCATGTAGCTGCGGTCTGCTACATAGTGTAGATACTGCAGCCGTCATGGAGTGCTGTGGCTAGTCCACTGGCTGAATGCACCGCGGCTTGCTGAGGACAACTGCGTTTGGCATGTTTGGTGCGCCGCAAGTGCCAAAATCGGAATAGTGGTGTCTACATGAACATCCAAAATCAAATTTGAACCGCATATCACGGTGATGTTCAGTAGGCGGAGCGTTGTGCGTCACACCCCACTCAGCCGTAGCCTTCGCAGTGCAAATCATTAAAGAAGGAGCAGAAGCACTGTGAACAGTATGTTTGATTGCCAGTAACTCTGCTTCTGCTGAATGCATTCAATAACTTAATGTGGCAAGGTATTTCTGAAATAGGCTAATTTAACTTAAGTGCATTTCTCAACTTCGATAAAAAGTGCTTCAGTACTACTCAAAATTTTGGTTATATGTTGGAAGTTATAGGGAATCGTATAGAGAGCGTTCTACCATAAGAATTTTTCAAATTGCTTCGTTGTTATAGGGAGAAATTGAAATGTTGCGTTGCCAGGAGAACTTTACTGCCACACAGTTTCTCTCTTATGATACCTCGACTAGCATCAACAAGCGACTTTTATTTTCTGCCTTCTCCTACATTGAAACTGACGGACCATGCCACATTTACGTCACAAGCCCTACCTCATTTCTTTCTCTTCTTGCTGTGCAGCGCACTCCCAGTGACAGTATGGTGCATTATGCGTTTGACAATTTACCAAGGTCACATTCAATAATCGGTGACATTAAAGGCAGTGCATTTTACATAGGGGCATATTCGATTCGAAGACCGAGTCAAATAGGGCACTATTTGATTTAATATTTAAAAGTTTCGAATATTTGCACACCCCTAATTACCACCCTTGCTAACAATGGCCTCACTACTACTGGTACAACAGCTCTTCCACTTCACTGCTGATCTGTTCGTTCTCTGAAACTTCAAATATGTGCCTGCCACATTATCAACAATTATTCCGGCATAACAATTTGAGATTGAACCCCAGAAAAGATGCAGTAATGCTTGCAACAGCTTGCTTATGCAGGTGACAAAAAAAAAAAAAAAAAAAAGCTTTGCACAGTCAACGCTTGGTGATCACACTCGTGCTACACCAACTTCGTCACAATGAATCCAACATGTGTTACAAGATACAAGCCACCATGATGTTAACAAGAGCCAGAGGCTAATCAAACTAACCATTTGAAGAAGAACCATTTGAAGAAGCAACAAAAGTGAAGTTAAGACAAATCCATGCATTATTCATCGCTCCCACATCACTGGAATGACTGCAGCACCAGGCAATTGCAGACTTTGTAGGAAAGCCAACCTCTCAATGGGAAAAGGCATTAGTACACGAATAGTTCTGGAACGCAACAAAGGGGAATGTAGGCAACGGTGCAGCAAGGTTCATCAACAGTAAGAAAGTTTTTCGAGGTGTTTTAGATTCAATGGCCTGATTCAATGCATTAACGTGCATCCACGCAGTCTCATTGCACAAAAGCAGTTGCCTCAGCTCAGCATAGCATGATGGATGACTGATTAACAGAGTGCTCACATGCACAGGCCTGCTGCATGCATGCTCATTTCAGTAATGAATAGTCTATCGTGTTATGCTAAAAGGCCCTTCTCTGGGCCTCCAGATGGCTGTGTTACTTCGCTTTGTAACCATAACATTATTTTAATATATTGCTATTGCCTGTGCTAGCCGCCTCCTCACAGCAGTGGAGCGCAACTATTCAATTACAGATCGTGAATGCCTGGCTCTCATCTAGGCGGTTTCCAAATTCCATTCGTACTTGTATGGCACGCACTTCTCTGTAATCACGGACCACCATGCGCCCTGCTGGCTTTCCTCACTCAAGGATCCTACCGGCTGGCTTGGTTGCTGGGCTCTGCGGCTGCAAGAATATTCCTATGCACTAATGTACAAGTCGAGCCGATTACATCAAGACGCAGACTGTTTATCACGCTATCCAGTGGACAAACCACCCACCATCCCTGACCCCGATACCGACGCTTGCGTTTTCTGTTTCTCAGCTGCTACATGTTGCCGATGAGCAACGCCGTGATGCCACCTTGCGCGCCATCATTGATGGCTTGGAATCTTCATCTTGTGATTCGTCCCTTCACCTGTTTGTTCTCTGGGATGGTGTAATATACTGCCACAATGTATGCCCCGACGGTCCTGCCCTACTCCTCGTCATTCCCAAGCACCTCCTGTCAGCTGTTCTCCAAGAACTTAATGATTTACCAACGGCAGATCACCTTGGCGTCTCCCGCACCTACGACCGGATTCGCCGACGCTTCTCTTGACCAGGACTTGCCCGCTCCGTCCAGAAATATGTTGCGGCGTGTGAGAAATGCCAGCGCCGAAAAACACCATCGACGCTCCCTGCCTGGTCCCTTCAACTGCTCGACATTCCTTCGGAGCCATTCTTTCGCGTTGGCTTGAACCTACTTGGCCCTTTCCCTCTGTCCACATCTGGCAACAAGTAGGTCTCTGTGGCAACAGATTACACCCTGCGCTACGCCATCACTAGAGCACTTCCAACAAACTGCGCCACAGATGTCGCCGATTTTCTTTTACGCGACGTGATTCTGCAGCATGGCACTCCACACCAATTGCTCACTGACCGTGGTCGGACATTTCTTTCTAAAGTCATCGCCAACATCCTGCAGTCCTGCTCAACCAAGCACAAGCTGACTACGTCTTACCATCCACAGACAAATGGTCTCACTGAGCACCTGAACCGTACCCTAACAGACATGCTTGCAAAGTACGTCTCGTCCGACCATACTGATTAGGGCCTTGCCCTACCCTACGTGACTTTTGCGTATAATTCTTCGCGTCACGACACTGCCGGTTAGTCCCCTTTTTTTTCTGTTGTTTGGCCGAGAATCCACATTGCCACTGGACGCATCCCTTCCATCTGCCGCAGCAGAGACCAGCGAGTATGCACTTGACGCCATCACCAAGGCAGCCCAAGCACGCGAAATTGCCCACGCTCACCTCCTGACCTTGCAAGAGAAGCACCGGCGTTTGTACGATCGCCAACTCGGAGACACCCACTTTTTGCCTGGATCTCTGGTACTCCTGCGGTCCCCAACTTGTCACGTCGACCTGTCAGAAAAACTCCTGTCTCGGTACACAGGCCCATATCGAGTGCTGCGTGCTGTGACTCCAGTTACGTACGAAATCGCCCCAGTCAGTACCAGTGCCTCATCTGCCCCGAATTCTATTGACATGCATGTCACACGCATCAAACCATATTACTCTCCTGTTATCGCCAATATTTAGACGCACCGGGACGGTGCTTCTGCCGCCAGGGATAATGATACATGCATAAGCATGTTTCTTGTGGCCGATGCAGGCGGGCGCCCCGACGAGGACGACGAACGTTCTCTGGCTCTCGAGCTGTCGGCTGAACTGGCCAGCGCTGCATTCTCCTTTGTAAATTTTAAAGAATACGGTAGAAATATCTAGCAAAATTCTTTTTTACATATTCAGACAATCACTTGCGACAGGCCACCTTCCCGCAGATTGGAAAATGGCGAAAGTTATACCTGTATTTAAAAATGGCAACAGGAACTCCTGTGAGAATTATCGTCCCATTTCATTGACATGCATTCCCTGCAAGTTGCTTGAACACATTA
Source organism: Dermacentor variabilis (assembly GCF_050947875.1). Lineage (NCBI taxonomy): Eukaryota > Metazoa > Arthropoda > Arachnida > Ixodida > Ixodidae > Dermacentor > Dermacentor variabilis. The sequence goes on along the minus strand of NW_027460346.1, from coordinate 2,141,040 downwards.
TCGCTTCGCAGATTTACAGACATCTTGAGACTAACAAATTCCTTTTTCATAATCAGCATGGCTTTAGGAAGGGCCTCTCGTGCGATACACAGTTATTTGAATTTACAACAGACCTACACACTAACTTAAATTATAACTTACAAATTGATTGCTTGTTCCTTGATTTTTCGAAGGCATTCGACCGTGTCGCACATTGTCGCCTAATATCAAAACTCTCCGCACTTAAATTAGACTGTCTTACCTTGTCATGGCTCCGAAATTTCCTGTCTAATCGTCAGCAGTTTACTATTGCAAATGACTACTCTTCCTCCGTAACAGACGTTTCTTCTGGTGTACCACAGGGTAGCGTGCTCGGTCCCTTGCTTTTTCTAATATTTATTAACGACTTACCTCAAAATTTGTCCTCCACCATCAGAATATTCGCCGACGACTGCATAATTTATCGCCCTATTAAAAACTCAGATGATCATCTCGTTCTTCAGCAAGACCTTCAACAAATCAATAACTGGTGCAATAAATGGCTAATGACTTTAAATACCACAAAATGCAAAGTAATGTCTTTTACCCGGAAGTCGGCAACCTCACAGTATCCCTACCATATTAACAATTACACTGTTACAACAGCTACACAATATAAGTATCTAGGGGTTCTATTCACGTCAAATCTTTCTTGGACAGAGCATATCACGTCCATTTCAGCTAATGCCTCCCAATCGTTGGGGTACTTGCGACGCAACTTAAGAAATGTTCCTTCAAATGTTCGCAAGCTAGCTTACCTAACTCTCGTTCGTCCCAAGCTCGAGTATGCATCTCCCATTTGGTCCCCTCACCAGAAATACCTAATTGAAACGCTAGAACGGATCCAGAATAGAGCAAGCCGCTTCATCATAAACGATTACAGCTACCAGTCTAGTGTTACACAAATAAAACTTAAGCTTTCATTACAATCCTTGAGCACTCGCCGAGACATTGCCCTTTTAACACTGTTCCACAAATTCCTTCACTCCACTCGAACACCCGCATGCTTGAAACGACCCTATTCCACGTCACATAGGCTTCATAATCATTTCAGCTATGCCCGCCTTTACGGGTCTACAAAGGCATTCCATTACTCTGCTCTTCCTCGTGCTATCAGAATATGGAATTCACTCCCGGACAGCATTGCAAGCCAATCTAACTACGATTCATTCCGTGATGCCTTGATTGATTACATGACTAAAGAAAAGTGAAGTTTTACGTTTGTCGCACAATGCTTTCTATACTTGCACTATATTTACAGCTTATTTTCGCATTATTACTGTTATGTCGCTATGATTACCGTTTCGTTGGAATGTCGCGTCCGTAACTTTTCTGTTATTGTTTTTCATCATAACTGTTTTTTTTTAATTACACGACTTCACTGACAACAATCTGTGTGATTTATTCCTTGTTATTATATTATGTTTTTTCTGTTTCTTCTTTTCCCTAGTGAATCGTGATCTAAATAATTCTTTTTTCATCTCAGTTGTACTTTGGTTGTAGGTTGTAAACAGATACGGTTTATAGATGTCTTGTATTCAATGTATTTTCTATGTACTGCCCCCCTTACTCAATGCCTCACTTTGAGGCCTGTAAGGTATTTTTAAATAAATAAATAAATAAATACTTTGTAAATAGTCTCCAATTCTTAATCTTTCGTTCGCGTAACAATATTTTGTCATCCAAATTCTCCTTTCATAATGTATTCTTGGCCACGTTCATGCAAAATATAGTAACTGATTTATACTTTCAGGCAAGAAGCACTCTTTGAGACTGACATGAAAACTAACTGCTTAGGTGTCATGGCACTATCATAGCTACAAACATGAGCATGGTTATGTCTGAAAAGTCCATTTTTTTCAGGAAAGAAAAAAGCCAATTAACATGGTGCATTTCATCTTGATGCTGTTCTCAACATGTTGTCCCTGTTGTCCATTTTTCTTGCCCTGTTGTCCATTTTTTGTTTTCCTTAAGCAAGCTAAACAGTACTGGTCCATTTAAACAACTTCTAAGAGGCGACAAGTGGAAGTAAAAAAATGACTCTTATTTACCATATGTACAGTAAAAACAAAACCTTTCAATCTTATCAGTGTGTTAACATCTTTGCACAAAGACCATCATTCACAAAGTACACAAATGTACAGGCCTTTGAAGAGGGTGTAGGTTTCATTGCATTGTGGCTGTGTGCCAGTCTAGGATGTGCCACATACTATCGAAGAATAAAAACAACAGAGTATCGGTACCTACAAGTCGTGCTAAGGTCATCCTACAATGACAGTTTACTATGGCGCTCAGCTACAACACAAAAGCGCACGGTGAAGCAGTAGTCCATTGTAGCTCGTAATGAGCGCAACAGTACTCACCATCATGCTACAACCGTTGGCAGTGGGCATATCATGATCACCGCAAGTCAATGTCGAGTGTGCTCAGTCCAAGCACACACATCACAATAAACTGGACCATAGTAGTGCATCAGCTAAAGCTTTACACCTCACAATTGTCCTTGTTTGTTGCTAGTGAGCTACATCATGCTCTAAAAATTGCATGCATAAACTAGCAAGGGCCACTGCGTCACTCGAGCACATCATTCACATATTAGCCGATGTCTGGATGCAAGTTCAAAGATGTGCCCCTGCACAAACACCCCCAGTCATGTGGTGAGAAGATGCTAAGGCCCTACCATCTGGGCACGCACAAATGTATAACTCTAGGGTCAGTGGACTCGCACAAGATCGGCTCTCGCCTTCCCTGTGTTCTTGGGCATCTTTTTTGTTGAGCTGTCGTCAAGGTCTTTGGCCTTGTAGTAGTGTGGTGCTACCTCCAGCAGCCAAGAGTTCTCAATTTCAATGACTTGGCGCATGAACTCCTTAGTGGTGAAGACCAACTCAAAGTAGACCACCCAGCGAGGCAGGTCTTCAAAGAGCGAGCTGTTTGGGTGCATCATGACCGTCTGCTGGTGCTTCACTGTCTTGTAGTGGCCCCCCTTGGAAAAGCGGGCTGTGTGGTAGAAGTACCCAGCTGTAATGGCCTGCATGATTGACAATCAGAAAGGGTAAGTACTTTTGCAGTAGTACTACAAAGGGTGTGTACAGACAATACCTGCTCAGATTTGTCACAGATGGTAGCTACTGAGACTCATCATGAGACTGTGACATGGTGAGCTACTATATTCCTTTTGGTATCTAAAATTACTGTTCCATACTGCAAGCTAGGACAGCATGCAACTGGAATGAATAAAAACTAACGAAGGCAGAACAACTGCCTTTTCAGTCTTATTTAGTATCTCTTGCACATTTCACAAAGCAGTCTACAAGTTCGAGACGTGTGTGAATATTTCAATTTAAGATTAAATTGAGATGGTAAATGTTTGAACATTCAACACAGTGAATAGATGTCTCCTTTCAGTGTAGTCTTGTACTTATTCTGTTTCTTTGGAAATATACTGTTAGTTGCGAGTAGTGCCCGTGTTTGTCGTTTCTCTCTTTCTCGTCTACGTCTTTTTCGCAAACTTTTTCGTTAAGATGGAATAGATGTCTCAGCTGGCATGGTTTCGCAGATCTTTACAGGAAGATCACTGAATTACAATGACAACTACAATGCTACTTTTTCACCTCAATTAAACTTGTATAAAGCCCCTTACATCATACGTGACATGCCAAAATCTTGGTGAGAATCCACTCTGAAAAATTATGGTGCTTAGAAACAATGAAAAATGCGTAACTTGAATGCCCTGGTGGATATGCAAGATAGAAAGCTAAGCTAGTCGGTGAATGCAGTCCATAAATAGGGGAAGAGACAACATGCAAGAGAATGAGACAATGCTTGCGCTGGCCCATGAGCCCATGGAAGGTGGAAGGCTTATTCAGGGTGTCTACCAAGTTGATATTTCCAAATTCCCCAAGTTTTCCAGGTTTTCCCTGAGTGCCTTTGCAAAATTTCCTGAGTGACACAGAACTTTGTTTTATGTCAAGGCGGGCTGACACCATGTCGCCCGATGCTGTCACTCTCTAGTAAGCATGTAAAAAAATAAAAATAAATAAATAAATAAAAAAAATTGACTTAATCCAGTTTTTATAATAAGGAGTAGTGCTTATTCTATTCAATAAGAAAACAGGAAGTGGAGGGAGGGGTCCAGTGAAATGCTCAGCAAGTAAAATACCTCTGAAAAAAAAATTGTGGATCAAAAACCCATTGTGGATCAAGTCGAACGTTCTCAAATATGAATGAAGAGGAGATGCATACAGAAGCAAATATTTTCGAATATGAGCTATTTCTATCAGTTGATTAAAAGCTCATTGGTATGATGTCCAAACTGTCAGAAGTGAGGTTCTCTCTCAAGCTGTTAAGTTACCCTCAACTGTCCAGACATACTCTCAGCCCGCACACAATGTCTCAGTGTTGCGTTTCACTGCTCTAAAGAGTTTATTTTGGTTTGGATGAGGGACACCTGCACCTGCATTAGCTAACACCTGCATTAGCTAACTCTTTGTTTTTTGAGCTCAAGCTCCTTCAAAATGGCGGCAGCACGCTTCCTTTCCCGTTCATTCCTCAACGCATAGGTCCTTTCTGTTCTTGTCCTCCTTCCGACGCACGTTCACTTCACGAACCATTTGAACCATCCTCTTGGCCAGTTGTACAGTCAACGTAAAATTTTTGGTACTCCCTAGGGGCAGCGAAAACATGCGAAAAATCGGGCAGTTCGACAAAATGAATGCATGTCTTTTACTGCCCATAAGGGCTCAAATCGCCACACCCGCCGTGGTTGCTCAGTGGCTATGGTGTTAGGCTGCTGAGCACGAGGTCGCGGGATCGAATCCCGGCCACGGCGGCCGCATTTCGATGGGGGCGAAATGCGAAAACACCCGTGTACTTAGATTTAGGTGCACGTTAAAGAACCCCAGGTGGTCGAAATTTCCGGAGTCCTCCACTACGGCGTGCCTCATAATCAGAAAGTGGTTTTGGCACGTAAAACCCCATATATTATTATTATTATCAAATCGCCACAAGCACATCCGAAAGCGCTCTGAATGACTGCCAGTACACTTATTAGGCATATCAGTGCTCGTACTGTGACCAGAGATGGCGAGTGCACGCGTGCATGATCTAGGAATCCATACTGCGTCTCGTGACAATTGCCCTTTCCCACGCTTGTTATGCTTCCCCGCAATTCGCGTATGCTTCACCACGTAACCTTACTGTACTAAGGTGAAGAAAACTTTCAGAAACCGGCATTATGCAACGCGCCGTGCTTTCCGAGCTTCGAAGCTAATAGCGAGGACCACAAAGGCAGAGTCGCATTGCTGACAGTGGCGAATTATTTTAGTGAAAAACAAGGCATCGAACGGCAAGAAGGTTAACAGCGAACGCCGAAGCAGCTAGGCCTAGCGCTGCCGCGGTGGTGGCTACGGCTACAAGCGGCGCGCGAAAGCACCGTTCGAGGCGGCGAGGTAATCAAAGTAATCAAAATGGCGGCGGTGGCGGCTTTGTATGATTAATGCCATTTCGGACCTGCGGTCACGGCAAAATGTCCTGAAAATCGGACCGCGAAGGGTTCTTGCGTCCGAAATTTGAGACGTTTACACTGACTCTATGGGGTACGTGGAGGTGCTGCGAAGCTGTGCGAATTATCGGGCGTCCGGAAAGTCGGTCGTTGACTGTACACTGGCAACTCCTCCAGCTGACCACACGGCGTCAAAGTAGGTTCGTTACGATTCCTATTTGTTACTCCAGCTAGCGTTACCGCGAATTTCGTTCCCTTTCAATAAAGTTACAGCTAATTTTCCCTGATAGAAGCATAAATTCCCTAACTTTTCCCTGAGCATTCCCAGAGTATTCGAAATCCCTGAGAATTCCCGGTCAGGACTTGACAAACAAGTTGGGTAGTGCTGACCCACCGCCAGCCTCCGCTCGCACTGCAAGACCGCACTGCTCCGCTCGAACCTGACAGCACAACTCTGGGCCATCCAGCGAGCCGAAGAAGCCGCTTCGAGACAAGGTCTCGGAACCGCGTCCGCGGCGGGTGCCCAGACCCATTAAAAAGACGCCGGACTCAAATCTCATTGATTTGAAAATAAAGCTTATGCTCTCCCGGTTTTCCCGGTTGGTAGACACCCTGTTGACTGTACACTGCCAACTCCTCCAGCCGACGACACGGCGTCAAACGACCTAATCACTACGATTCCTCTCTGTTACGCGAGCCAGCATTACCGCGACTTTCGTTCCCTTTCAATAAAATTATAGCTAATTTTCCCCGATAGAAGCACAAGTTCCCTGAGTTTTCCCTGAGTATTTCCAGACTATTCAAAATCCCTGAGAATTCCCAGTTTTCCCGGTTGCTAGACACCCTGCTTATTAGAACACGTGAAACTCTAAACCAATAAAAAAATGACAAGAACTTGTATCAAACTGATACTACTTTTGCAGACAAATGGACTCTCTGCTTGATCCATCCAAACATTGCAGTGATATTCAAGATTAGTATGCCTCCATCGCCTTATGAGTGTGTCTACGCTTGAACTAGGGGGTGTGCAAATACTTGAATGTATCAATTAAAAAGTAACCAATAGTCTGATTTCTGAATTGAATACGAACGCCTTTACAATGAATGTCTCTACCATAAAATTATTTGTATAACGAAGGATTGCTAAACAAAGGTCCTGCCTGAATTCTTATCTTTAGTATTTATTCTGAATGCTTCTACAGTGAAGGCCACAATGAATTTGCCTGTACAACTTAGGAATTTGGCATCCATAGTGACAGATTTGTTGGTTTACAATGAGCTCGCCTAGTGCCACTGCCACTGAGCTGCGATGCGATGCGCATGGAGAGCACCGGCTGACAATCCAACAATGACCCTGGGAGAGGGCCAGGACTCGGCAGAAGCTATGGTAGCCCACCATCCCTACACAAGAAAGCTCCAGAAATCACTCCAATCATGCATCATTTGTTGCAACACAGCAGTAGGTGTGATGGCTGATGATGTGATGATCTGCTCAGAACTGATGACATCGACTAATACCCCTGTCACACGGGCACCTGCGAACTCCGTTGACATGAAACTCCCTAATGGAGACTTATGGCAATGGAGTTGCGGCTGGTGCTACATGGCACAATGCGAGCTTTCGATGGGCGCCGCTTGGGAGAGAAACAGTGCCACTGCACTTTTTTTTGCGTGCAACTGCTCACGTATACAGTCACCGTTAAAGGTGATTTTTTTTAAACGCGGTATGTAATCTAATAAAATGACAGTGAGAAAGCTTGCTGTATGTTGCCGCAAGATTTATTTTCCAAGCATAGCGAAGTTGAAAGCGATGCTGGCCACACTGTGCTATTGCTTTTGTACGTGGGTAGCATGGGTCACATTGTTCAACCAGTGCACTTTGAGTTGTGGTTCTGTGCTGCGTAATCATGCCTGTGCATGTGTTTGCGGTGAGCTCAACTGCTTCCAGATGAGTGACAAAGCGAATAAACAAATGAAATGGCGGAACGCTATTTCCCCATGCGGTATGGCAAAGCATTGGTGTAGAGGGTACAGGTGCTATGTCCTTAAAAACAAATTAACAACACCCATTGCGTGGCGTATAAACCAAGAGAAAAAAATAAAATAATAATGCTTAAGTTCGTAAGTGAGCCAGTTACGACGATCTTATTAACATGGTTTTCTTCGTAGCTGTAGCTATCTGGGAACAAGAGTACTCCATCCAGCTGTAATGCTCGTCACCAAACTCCCTTTGCCAAAATCTTCATTTAACTTCCTTGGCGCAAGGGAGACCATGTGACACGGAGCGCAACTCCCTTGACGTAAAGACGAAGGAGTTAAATGGAGTTCGCGGGTGGCCGTGTGACAGGGGCATAAGCCCGCATGGGGAACGCTATTTCCCCATGCGGTATGGCAAAGCATTGGTGTAGAGGTTACAGGTGCTATGTCCTTAAAAACAAATTAAAAACTCCCATTGCGTGGCGTATAAACCAAGACAGAAAAGAAATGTTGAAATTCATAAGTGAGCCAGTTATGACAATCTTATTAACATGGTTTTTTTCGTAGCTGTAGCTATCTGGGAACAAGAGTACTCCATCCAGCTGTAATACTCGTTACCAAAGTCCCTTTGCCAAAATCTTCATTTAACTTCCTTGGCGCAAGGGAGACCATGTGACACAGAGCGCAACTCCCTTGACGTAAAGACGAAGGAGTTAAATGGAGTTCGCGGGTGCCCGTGTGACAGGGGTACAAGCCCACATGGGGAACGCTATTTCCCCATGCGGTATGGCAAAGCATTGGTGTAGAGGTTACAGGTGCTATGTCCTTAAAAACAAATTAAAAACTCCCATTGCGTGGCGTATAAACCAAAACAGAAAAAAAATGCTGAAATTCATAAGTCAGCCAGTTATGACAATCTTATTAACATGGTTTTCTTCGTAGCTGTAGCTACCTGGGAACAAGAGTACTCCATCTAGCTATAATACTCATTACCAAACTCCCTCTGCCAAAATCTTCATTTAACTTCCTTGGCGCAAGGGAGACCATGTGACACGGAGCGCAACTTCCTTGACGTAAAGACGAAGGAGTTAAATGGAGTTCGCGGGTTCCCGTGTGACAGGGGAATAAGCTGATTATCAAGGATGGGAAGGAGGCAAAGACTGGCAAAGGCTTGGTGATAAAGAGCCAGACTAAAGCAAAAAATTAGGTAGATTCCACGCACTGTGGGAATCTATTTTCTGCAAGCCATTTTGCAGGTAACTGGCTATGCAGCATTGTTTGGGTTTCCGCAAATCATTGCCAGATGGACGTGATCGTGTAAGGTGAGCAATTGTATGTGACGTGAGTGTATGTATGAGCAGTAAGATGACAAAAATCGCAACGATAATAGTATGGTGGCGATAGCATGAACGAGTTTTTTTGTAATCCAGTGAAAAAATGTTACAACACAACCTGTTCTATTGCGATCTGGGCCTATCCCGAAGGTGGCACAAAGTCGCACATCTACTAGCGTTAGCTGCAATCAATCCCAAAGGCAATGCAATCTAACACAGCATCTCAAAACGCTATCTGCCACCGGGGAAGAATGGAATAAACTGTCATGCTCTTGCTTTTATAAGCAACTTGTTGATATGCAATGTGACCCACATGAAAGCCCCATGGTAAGTCTGTGGACAAATGCAAACTGGCGCGCAAGAGCACATGCTCTTGCTCGTGCTATGTGACACGATGCATGCACCAGTCATCTTAACCAACTCGTCGGCGTTAGCACAAGAGAAATATATGTGTGATTCTGGCCTAATGGTTAGAGCATCAGGCTGTTGTGGTGGGAGAATGACGTTGAATCCCACCATCGGACACTCAATATAATTTTTATCAAAGAAGCCTGAAAGAAAGCAAGAAAAGAACCTACCTATTATGAAGTGTGTGAAATAGCCAAATAAATGCTTCACATTAAAATTTTGGCACGAGAGGCAACAGGAATTCGACGCTCTGTACCTTGCGTTGAATGGGTTTCGCGGCGAAGCATGCTTTGGAACCTCAATGCCATAAGGTGGGCTGTAGTAGTCGAATCCACTTATAACGATACCAGTTTTAACAATATATAAATTATAACCCAGAAGCTGCTGTACCGTCAACTTTTGTATGTTTTCTATGGTGAAAAAACCTGCTTACTACAATGCCCCCATGCCGCATTATCAGTTATAACAATGAAATCTGGCTGCTGGGTGTCCGTGCTGAAAGGTAATGGAATGCGAAATCTTTGAAAATAAAGAATAAAGAGAGAAATTCTATGCATCGCCAGTCTTGTGCACCTGTCTACTGGCGCCCTTCCACCCTTTCAAACACAAATGGGCTGCACCCACAGCTCTATGCCGTGCCACTCTCCGAAACACCAATGAACCGTGCCAACTGCACTGACAGTGCTGCTACCAGATTGCTCGCTGGCCCCTCATTCCGCGGAGTTCTGGCAACGGATTAAGTCGCTCGTGCTCATCTTTGTTGGTTGTGTCGAAGTCGTTCCTGGCCACATGGTTTCTCCACCTAGTTTGACTCACTGTCGAAATAGAAGATGGCTGATCCGCTCGCTGAGCATTGGGAATGCACGACATTGCCGATGAAAAGAAAGCGCACTGCTACAGATTTCGAAAGGAAGTGCAGTATCGTGAAGGACTACAAAGATGGTAAAAAAGTGTGTGACTCGGTGAAAAAGTATGGACTATCGCAAGCGACAGCGTCGACAATCATCCACTTGGCAAAGAAGTTTGACAAAGAAAACTATTCAGTAGACAACGGGTGCAAACACATTCAACAAGGTGCCTATAAAGAGGTGGAAGAGGACCTCTATGAGTGGTTTCTCAATGCCCGGGCCACGAACTTCCCCACCACCAGGCCAACTCTAGCCAGGTAGCGGCAGGGTTCAGCTCTTCAAAGAGAGGCACGGCATAGTTTACAAAGCCATCACTGGCAGGGGAGCTTTGCTTGATGTGGAGGTGCAGAAGAAGTGGGTGGAGGAAACGCTGCCCTGTATCCTCGATAACTACGGTGACACCGAAGTATATAATGGCGACGAAAGAGAACTTTTTTTCTAGATCTTGCCGCCCAAGATGCATGCACTCGCAAGAGACACGTGTAATGGTGGCAAAAACAGGAAGCTGTGCGTCACTGTATTTTTGCGGGCCAACATGGACGGGAGCGACAAGTGCGCCGCACCTGTCATTGGGAAATAAAAAAATCCCTGCTGCTTCCGTGGTGCTGCCAGCATGCCGGTACGCTGCCGTTACAACTGCAAGGCATGGATGACGTGACAACTTTTTCGTGATTGGCTCTTGGAGTTCAATCAACGTATTGAGCAATCTAAGAGGAAGGTGGCACTCATCCTAGATAATTGTAGCACCCACCACTTCAAGCCTAAACTCTCAAGCGTGGAAGTTTTTTTCTTGCCGCCGAACACAACAGCAGGCTTTCAGCCCGCGGATGCTGGGGTGATCGCCAATTTTAAGGTCATGTATCATGACTATGTCCTGAACAACTAAGTCTTGTTGATGGACATGGCCAAGTGGACAAGCAAGGAGCAACCAGACTTGAAGATCAATGTACTGATGGCTGTTCAGTTTATCTTTGGTGCATGGTCCGAAGTAAGCACTTCTATGGTGCAGAACTGCTTTAGGAAAGTGTGCTTTGTCCAAGGCATCAGCGATTTATACAAGGCCTGCAAAGCTCCTACCGACCAAATAATGCCTGAACTTTGGTCCACAGTCAATGAGGATGCTTTAGGACTGGAAGAGTTTCTACATGCGGAGGATCGCATTAAAAACATCACAACATTGATGAGGCGATAGTTGTGAATGTGCTTGCATCGGATAGCGACAGTGGCAGCGGCAATGACACGGTAGGGCAGGCTGCCTCAACGTTCTGCTTGCAGGAGGCCCTGCAGATGACTCTGTCCCCTCAGATCGCGAGGAACCTTCCGCTTCACTACGTGAAGCGCCTGGATGCTTTGCAGAAGGCCGTCAGCAAGCTTCTCGTAAAGCAAGCAAGGCATGGACGTGGAGTTTTTTGCGCGAGCCAGTGAGAAGTACGTGGCGAGATGCTTGCGGTGATCTCACCCAAGTGTTACTTCTAAATTTCTCAAGCTGAGAGGCTGCCGTGGCAACCTTCTTGCAATTTTTAAAAGGCTCCTTTTGGGGCAACCAAAGCGATGCCTCAGTGGAGCTCGCATGGCACTTGCTGCCCGTGACCCTCTTTGCAGTTGTTATAGCAGTGCCATTCTCGAACGCCGACTGCCGTGGCTTGTTACATGCGATCATAGTGTGCAGGATAGTAGAGTTAAACAGTTAAACGAGTCAGCAAAATCAGCAGCCGGATAGAGGAATGTGGTGGGCAGGAGCAATGGCCTCCCCGCTATTACAGTTTTCTCACAACAGCTCTGCCATCTCCCTAATTTCTTTTTTTTTTGCAACCCGGTTATAACAATAGAATTTTCCTGGCACTTGAATATTATTATAAGTGGGTTCGACTGTACTCGCACAGTCTGCAGAAGAAAATATCTATAAAATTCATGTTAAATCAAGGTTTTCCTTTGCTGAATGTGCTTAGCATGCTCTACTGCGAGTTGTACGGTGCGCAATCTGTACAGCGAAGTGATCTGTAAAATAAAGGATCTTGGAAGTTCCGAGCATTTCACTATATAAAGGCCGTTTGATTGTATGTGCTATTCAGTTTCTTAAATATTTAGTATACACTGTAAGAAAAGCTTGCACCATTTGAGGATTATCTTGTCCCCAAATAATAATTTTCATTTATCTTGCGTGTTTCTCCTTTCTTTAAAGCTGCCCACCCAGTACTTCCAAGTCCATAGAATTCTTGACAGGAAAGTAGCAAGCGCAGAGTTTTCAAGAAAGGAAATGCAAGCAAGACAGAGGGCTAGTACAGTATTGTTATTTTGAGGACAAGATACGCCCCGAAGGGCGTAGCACTACCCGAACGAAAAGAATAGCAGAAGCAGTGGCACATATTGACAGGCAGGGTATTAATTCTTTCCTCGCTCCAAAGCCTGAGAGCATGTGGGGAGATTGTATTCGACGGGCAAATGGAAGAATATTTTATTTATTTCATGACACGTGCAAACTGTGAGTCATGGCCGAACTATTCCTAAATGTTTTACATTCTGCATACGAATGCACCTTTGAGTTGAAACATGACTGCAATGCATACTTCACAGAAGCATGCGACCAAGGTTGCGGATCCTTGCACTGTGCAAAAACACATAGTTGTAAAATTTAAGTTGTGGAAGTTGGCAACCCAAAGAATACAAAGCTTATGAAAGCATGCTGCAGTTTGCAATTTCTGGTGCCCATTTGGTTACCGCATTTACTCAAATCTAAAGCGAACTTTTTTTCCGATAAAACGGGTCAAAAAATTTCGTGCGCATTAGAATTGAGTATGACCTTAAATCGGTGTTACCATATCGCCATCGGCATTTCAAAATGGCCACCTCGTATGTGCTTCGAGCCTAGCTGTCGTAGCTTTCTCCATGTTCTGTAGTACGTGTGCTTAGGCAATGCTTCCTTTGGCTTAGGTTAGTGCACCGTCTGTGTTCCCGTTTTCTGCGTTTGCTCTATCAGCATGGAAGTGCTGACTGCAAAGACATGCTGAGTTCATCACGATGCTGCAATTAAAAGAAAAGAGATCACGTGTGCGGAGACGGGCGAAAATTGGGCCGCATTACATGCATTTGGAGTTCCCGAAACTTGCGTGCGGGACTGGCGCAAACAGGAGAGGCGTTCTACACCGGCGGCTGCTATGTACGGCGCAGCCGCATGGCCCATATCTTGAAAGCGATCTGCAACAGAGATATGCATCTAGGCGCACCACGCTGTGTTCTCGTTGCTTAGTTCGCGCCGAAGCGAGAGGCCGCACAAAGGTCAATTCCCTCGCTCCTGCTACCGCACTTTCTCACTCCAGCGTTTAAAGGGTTGCCATGGTCATTGAGTGAGACGTGTTCATGTTTGCTTGTGCGCGCATGACACCATGCTTGTTAATTTAGTTAGTAAGCGAATGTTTAAAAGTTTATACAGCCAATAAAACTAGTACTAGATTTTTCGTATAGCTGTCTACTAATTTGCTATCTTAATTGATGCTTCGCCTTTCGGGCAAAACTGCGACTTTCTTTATTTACTACAACTTTAGTGGATTGGGAGCAAATCTGTTCTTTTTTCCCAATGAGAGAAAGTTGTATTTCTATATAAAAGAATGAGGTGCGCGGTACTGTAAAGGACTTTTCTAAGGTTACAGCAAATGAGTGTGCGTTACAATCGAGGGTGTTTATTTTTTTCTACTTTTTTTTTGGTCACGGAAATAGTGTGCGTTACAATCGAGGGCGCGTTAGAATTGAGTAAATATGGTAACCTCTGCAGCTGCGTTCAGTGCTACTTTAGTTCAACCTTGGATGCACCTTTTTCCTAATGCAGGTACCCCTTTGCCTCCTGTTTTGGACACCAAGCAGGACCACCTTTAGTACCTTCACATAGCTAATTCACTTTGAGCAGCCCATGATTAGGTGAGCAGGCAATCCCAAAGGTTGACCTGAACAACGTATGCACCTGTACACATCACAAATATCTGAGAAACATGCAAACCATTCGGCTGCAGTGCGCATTCACAAAGATGGGGAAGTAAACGAATTGGCAAACTTGGAAACTCTAGGTTTTGCCACTCTCCAAAAGTCTCGCTTGGGAGCACACGTGTGTGCCCATGGTCCCCCATTTTGCTACTCAGTGCCATCGCACCGTTTCACCCCTTTCTACTTTCTTGAGCTGAAAGACCTGCACCCTTTTACATGCACACACATATGTAAATATTAGGACATTGAGAAGCTCAGTCACCTGGTGGTTAAGCTTGCTGCATTCTGAAGTGCTAAATTAGAGAGTAGGGGGGGGGGGGGGGAGCGACTAGTATTGTATCTGGGGCAGAGTTCTTAGTCTGACATGAGGAGTTTTCTCAAACTGCCAATTCCACAAGAGTATTGCTTAGCATATTGGAGCAAATACAGCATCTCTTACAAAAGCTTAATGACAATAACGACAATAAAAATATGCTGAGAGTTTGAGATTTCCACACTATGCTTCATCATTAGTGGATGGTACACATATCACTTGAAGAAAAAGAGAAATTTAAACTTTGATGTCTGTACCATTTCAATTCTAAATTTTATCTTCTCACTTTTACCTTCACTTGTGCACTAGCCAGCCAAAACAAGGTGCACTAGCCTGTTTTCATAATGTCATAGTGCATCTAACAATTATTTGCAACAATGCCCTCCTGTACACAATGCTTTTAGCAAAAATAATGGACACAGAAGAACTAGGAGACACAAATGCAGCTGCTGCTTCTTCTCTAGGTCTGCGTTCCTCTGCCATGCTCAAATAAATAGACTGTGACAAGCTATATAGCTTGGCTTTAGAAGAACTCATTGATGGGCAAGTTGGTTCACACAATAGTGCAAACTAAGACATTTGCATAAAAACACAAGGAATCTTAGCTTTCAGGCTTTGCCCATGGAAGACTTACAGCTATAAATGAGCGAGTGCATACTGACCTTACGAATGGTGATGCTATCATCCCTGTTGGACAGCAGCTCAATTTCGACCCGCTCCATGAGCCCTTGAAGCTGGTCACGAATGTCACGAGCCCGCTTCATGGAGCGCTGTTGCAAGAAGTTCTCGTAGCACCACTGGGTCGAATAGTCAGTGTCGACCCACTGCAGAGGCAGGCACAAATCCACAAGTGATGCTCAATAAAAAGATAAAATTGATCTAATAAAAAGAACGAACTGAGCAAACTGATTTTGATTTATGTTGAAAATCTAGCACAGTAGCTGAAAAAGATGTAAGGAAGAGAACACAACATAATTTAACTGTCTAAAAATACACTGCTAGTCTTGCATATAAAGCCAGAGCATGATTGGGATACTATGCGCATTCCTAAAAAAATTAGCTCTAGTGGAATGCACAATGAGATTGGAGATAACACAAATGGCTACGAATATTGCTCGCAGTTTCAAGCGACCTATAATAGGAGTTTACAAATGTCAAAGGCCAATATGCATGATAGCCGGTGGAGCAAACCCGGAACCCTGCACCAAGAACATTGTGGGCTGTACCCAGAACCATCTGGGTACAGCCCACAACCACACAGATTGCAGAGCAGACAGACCAAGCAACTGTTGGCTTTGCCACCCTGCAACAACCTGGCTTGACAGCAGCTGAGACAGCAGCTCTTTTTCATTTGTGCCAACCATGGCTGAGCCAGTGATGTCAAGTGATGCAACATCTGTACTAGTAATCTGATTCTGTCCATTGTATGGATGGATTCCTTTACAAGCAGACAATAGCCAGTGGAACCCACCAAAAGCAAAGCAAGGGCCCTTTGGTTTTAAGGAAGAAAACAGGCAATCAAAACACTGCCCGGTGTTATGCAACATGTCCACTAAGTGCCTGATCATTCAAGTAGCAACACAGCTAACAATGATCTTGATCGTGGACAACACATGCACAGTGAACAGCAAAGCCATCAACTTACAGATGCCTGAAGTGCAAAAGCAGCGCGAGTACAGTCTACGCTCGTTACAACAAACCCACGTACAACAGACTTTCGGATATAACGGACCATCTTTCAGCCTTA
This sequence comes from Dermacentor variabilis, assembly GCF_050947875.1. Classification (NCBI taxonomy): domain Eukaryota; kingdom Metazoa; phylum Arthropoda; class Arachnida; order Ixodida; family Ixodidae; genus Dermacentor; species Dermacentor variabilis. Next base: position 2,124,860 of record NW_027460346.1, on the reverse strand, counting down.
GTTTGTTCTACCTATTTTATTAATGCAACGAAGTTCGCTTTTATCAGACTGTGCTACAATGGACTATTGGCTACAGCGGACGAAATTAGCGGCAGTTTTTGTCAAAATCGCGCGTATAAAACGGACTTTTGCTGTGTTGACACGGGCTGGCAACTGACTTGCGAGGGTCGGCCGACGATCGCGGCTCAATATCTAGCGCGCTAAGGAGGGAGGAAAGCAGGGTGGAAGCGTGTCATATTTCGCGTGCGAGGCACGGGGGGTGGGGGAGGGGGGCGGGATTCTACTCTGGCGGCTGCGATATCTTGAAAGCGATTTGCAATGTGGACAATGTGCGCGCCCGCGTGGGCGCTGCATCTTGAAAGCGATCTACGATGTGGACAAAGTGCACCCCGTACCGGTAGCTTCGTATGCGTTGTGCTTTTTGACACTTAGTTAGCATTGAGGCGAGAGACAGCATGACTGTCGATTTTCTCGCTGCTGCTGCAGCAGCGCTTAATTTATCTTGCTTAATTAGCTATTGCAATCATGCTTCGCCTTTCAGGTGAAACTAATATTTTTTTTGTTTGTTTTTTACTTTGGATGTTTGTCACTCACTCCATACAATAAAGTTGTTAGACATCGTGACAAAAGTTTCGGAAGTGAGGCGCTTCGGATATTACGGACTTCGGATAAAACGGATGTTTTTTGATGGATTATCAGGATCCGTTGTAATGAGAGTCGACTGTAGTAATTTTTTTCGTGCCAACATTTTTTTTTTTTTCAGGAAACCACAAGCATTTCCTAGATCTTTTTATACTTGATTCATTGTGAACTGCTTTCATTATTACATGCTCTTGAGTTGCAGATAGGCAAGGCCACAGAAACAGTCTATTTGAAGCTTGACATTTATTCGAACAGAAGTTAGGCACACTTTTGCTGTGCTCCATGTGATGTGTTATTGCTGGCAATACGAGGCAAGGAAATTGCTCAGACACCAGTGCCAAGGTGTTTTTATCGAGCTGCATCCACATGGGACAGGCTGCTAGAGGCTCTAAATCTGCCTCACAATTGTAAGCACTAAGTTGAAGCTGTGAACACAGCCTACTTGAGGAGAAGAAGCAATCAAAAACACCACAATTCCAGCACTGAAAAAGGCGGCCGTCATAGCTGCAGCCGCCTAACTCTGCCTCACCATTTTAAAACCCAGAAGAAATAGACTTTCGCAGCATTTCTTCCAACCACGTCCAGGAAAAAAGTTTTCCGGGAAGCTGGCACCATTTTAATAGCACCGTAAGGTCTTGAGCATAGAAAGAAAAACTGTCGGTTGCAGCCATTCAAAGAAGGTTGTAGTAATGCAGTTTGCTCTAAGGCAGGGTTACTTTTTGCATACTGACCTCACAGAGGTTTTATGTGCGTTTTGTTCTAAGAACACAAAGAGCCATACCTGGTTGTAGACATTCATGAGTGTCAGGTGGTCCCCAGCCGGGGAGAAGAAGTTCTTGCGTGCCGTGTCAGCATGTAAGGCCTTGTCCTTGGGCCGATAGAAGACAGAGCTGTTCACCGACAACATGGCAGCGATGGTGAGCACCTCCTCTGAGCAGCGATACTTCTCAGATGCAATTAGCATCTTGGCCATCATAGGGTCAACGGGAAATTCAGCCATCCGCCGGCCCAGTTTTGTGAGCTCACCCAGATGGTTCAGAGCCCCCAGCGCATACAGTTGCTCCAGGGCAAGGACCTGTAATGATGGCAAGGTGACAAGGTATGGTCCACAATGCATCTGCACACTGGCACAGAAACTAGAGGATTCTGCTGCTGAAAAAAGTTTCAGATTCCATTCCCCTCCAGAGCAGTGAAGCTCCAGTAAGAGTGCAAGTGAGAAGGCATATACATGTTGGTTGAGATTTTGGGGCGTGCTAGAGAACCACAGGCCGCTGAAAGTAAGCTGGCACCCCGCAATTAAGGCATCTCTCATGGCCCAGCTGTCACTTTGTGAGAAAAATCAATCACTCTATCATCAACTTTCCAGAGAAGTTACAAAGCAAAGAATTTGTCACACAAAGCAACTAAAATGATTCCAGTAGAGAATTTTGCAGTCCATTAGTGAGAAACAATTTCAATTAGGGAACTAATAGGCAATACTATGCAGCTGAAATTAAGATGATCGTGGAATTGGGCAGCACACGTGATGTGTGAAGGAAGTAACCAGTGGCTATAAGAGAAATAACCTCAAGAGAAGAGAAATGCAGCTGTGGACAGCGAAGAATTGGTTGTAATTAAATGAGGTTAGGGCTAACTGCAGAGTACTTGGAGAGGCAGACAAATTCTGTTAGTCATACTGACAACTTCAGAATATGGCAGGCCTAACAAGGGTGGGCACGCTAACATGGACACCTCGCCTATGAGTGCTTCCCATCAGAGTGGACACCGTTGCCATAGCATGATGTTAGTTTCGTGTATGCCACTACCAACCTTTAGATGCAATTGGGTTTTACCAGTAAGACTACAGTCGAACCCCGCTACAACGAACGTCGCTTCAACGAAATTTTCGCTTCAACGAAATATTTCCAATTCCCCGTCAGCTCGCTATACAAAGTAATGGAACAAATTTCTCATCACAACGAACCATTTTTGGGGCGCGTTTCCGCTTCAACGAAATTTTTGCTATGCGAAGCTCGATTTAAAAATATATCTTACAATAAAACAAGCATATCGCCGCCCATCTATGTACTTCCATAGGCCCACGCTGCTTTGTTTCGCTAAACATTCGCTGGACCAAACTAATCCACTCACTGAAACGCACATGATCACCGCCATAGCATGGTGTTGATGGCTATCGGGCTGGCTGCCTTGCGACAAGGCGCGGGGGCAAGCTCCCGTTTTCTTCCAATCCAATTCAGAGCCGCAACCAATCCGTTGCCAAAGGACGCAGCAGCCTGGCAACAGCAGCGCGTTTGCCCTAGTTTTTTTTCACTCGTGCTTGTGCTGCTAGTGCGCTGTAATGAATGCGAGCATGGCGACTTCATCTAGAAAGCGGAAGTTCCTCTCGCTTGAAGAGAAGGCACGGATTATCAGCGCGGCATCCAGTGGCAGGAAAAAGGGAGATGTTGCAGCGGACTTCGGCATCTCACAGAGCACGCTGTCAACGATCTTGAAGTCGAAAGACGCGATAGCGCAAGCTCTTTCTTCGGGGACATCCGCGAAGCGGAAAAAGCTGACGCAAGCGGCTCATGAGGACCTTGAGAAGGCTCTGTACACGTGGTTCCTCGACGTGCGCGCAAAGAAGATGCCGGTCAGCGGAAACATGTTGCAGCAAAAGGCACTTGGCTATGCCTGTATGCTGGGCATCAATGATTTCAAAGCCAGCTCAGGGTGGCTGACCCGTTTTAAGGCCAGGCATGAAATCGTCGCTAAAGTGCTGTGTGGGGAGTCGGCCTCATCAGACGCCGACGCTGCATCTGCTTGGGCATCAGCTACTGTGCCGGAATTAATGGAGAAATATGCCACATCAGACATATACAATGCCGATGAAACGGGACTTTTCTTCGAGCTCCTCCCCTCCAAGACGCTTCACATGAAGGGCCAGCCATGCAGCGGAGGGAAGCATAGCAAAAAGCGTGTGACTGTGCTCCTGTGCTGCAACATGGACGGGTCTGACAAGCGCTGCCCACTGGTGATAGGCAAAAGTGCGAAGCCGCGGTGCTTCAAAGGTGGCAAGAGCCTGCCCGTCAAATATGTTGCCAATAAGAAGTCTTGGATGACACGGGCCGTTTTCAAAGAGTGGCTAACCGCTTTCGACCGTGACATGACGGCAAAGAAACGTAAGGTTTGTTTGCTCATCGACAATTGCTCAGCGCATAACGTTGAAGACGTTCAGCTTCAAAGCGTGGAAGTAAGATTCTTCCCGCCGAATTGCACGGCTTTAATCCAGCCGCTGGATCAAGGTATCATCAATAGCGTTAAAAGCGCTTATCGACAGCGACTGATTCAGCGGCTGGTGTTAAACATCGACACCGGTCGGGCAATCGAAGTGGATTTGTACATGGCTGTACAGATGGTCTCAGCAGCGTGGACGGCAACCAGTCGCAGTATCATCTACAACTGTTTTGTGTACGCCGGCTTTCACTCCGATGCTCAACTGGCAGCGAACTCCACGTCGGACGAGGAAGGCTGCAGTACAATTGCTCCACCCTCCACAGAGGCCAATGCGGCATGGGCAGCCCTTCAGGACTCCGGAGATGTGCCGGCCGATGTTCACATCGGCGACTACATCGCTGTTGACAGTGAAGTGCTAGCTCACGAGGAGCTGAGTGACGAAGCTATAATTGAGGGCGTTCGCCACAACGACGCATCATCGGATGATGACAGCGACGCGGAGGACTTAGCGCCACCACCTGCAATAAAAGTGATGGATGCTTTTGATGTGATCCGCAGATTTTTCGGTGCTCACGATGACGACGTCGCGATGCAACTGTTCACCGAGTGCGAAAGCCGCGCCACTGCACTCGTGGCAAAAAAAAAGAAGCAGAAGAAGCTGACCGACTTCTTTGGAAATAAATGATGTTTTGGGACTATGTGGTCCAACCTGACAGTGTTTTTGGCCTGTTTTCGCCTCAACGAAATTTCGCTTTAACGAAATTTTTCGCGCGCCCCGTCAGTTTCGTTGTAGCGAGGTTCAACTGTACTTCCATCTCATAGTAATGCTTTGTAAACTGGTTGGCTGAACTATGAGGAGTTAACGTGACGAAACAAAAGTGGGCAGGCAGACTTTTCATGAACATTAAGTCAGAAAAGACAAACATGCGTTATTCTTCTGTATTGCTTGTGCTACACTAGTGTTAAGCATAGGCTTCAGCAGTAGTTCCACAGATGACATGAAATGCTTCTTGGCTAAGATGTATTAGAGTATTGATTATGAATAGAATAACAGTAACTGGCCAAACTGCTTTAAAAGGGCATTTGCATCCCATGCTCCCAGTGAATGTGTAGTGATTGTACCAAGGTATGAATTGGGTCTAGCTGATTTGACATCCTTTTTAGAAGGAAATAATGGTAAGTGAAAAGAGAACAAAAGGTAAAATACACATGCAAGTACAAGCATCTTCTAAGATGGGTGGTGACCACCAATCTTGACTGAGGTGGCATTTATTGCAGTGGGTACCACCATGCGAAGCGTTCAGCTCAATTCGAGTACATAACCCTGGTTGTGCCGGTGTGGCTGGCCTTGCCCGAAATGAAAGTGGATGAGAAGCCACTTGTGCCCAAATCAAGGCTTGCATTTGCGAATCTGAACTGCAGTGAACACAAGATGCTGCTTTGCACTTGGCACGTGGGTCCTTCTACGAATGAATGCTTTCCTGAGTGCACAAGTGAGGCCAGTATCCGAGATTGCAGTGCACACCAAACTGACTACTGCATCTGTTACTCTGCACTATAGTTGCCTAGCTCTCATTACATGGTTCATATTCGCCCCATGGCAGGCAGGTTCAAAGCACAATCTAACGTCCAGATTGCACACAACAGTAGAAAGTACCAAAAGATGGCTAGGCAGAGTTATGCAGGAAGCAGCTCATCTGCACACTACAAGAGGGCTGTGCTGCATTCTAGTATCATTTCATAGTATCAGCTGTTAAGAGCTCATCTGTACTAAGCCTGTGTTTAGTCATTTGTCCAGTTCATTCCGGTAAACATCCATCTGTGATGAGTGACGTGTTACTGTAGGCGTCACAGGATATGTTCTGCATACACTGTTTGCAAAGAATGCTCACAGGTGATTGACTGATAGATTCCTTAAGTTTAATGCCCCGAAATACAATGGGGTTATGAGAGACGCCAAAGTGGAGAGTTTTGGATTAATTTTGATTTCCTGTGGTTCTTTAGTGCACACTTTAATCGAAGCACTACTACATGAGCATTTTTGCACTTCGCCTTCATCAAAATGCAGTCGCAGTGCCAGGGAGTTGAACCTGTGACCTCATGCCCAGCAGCACAATGCCATAGCCGCTGAGCCACTGCGGCAGTATCCTCACAGGTAGGAGAATGTAAGTATCAAGGTGAAATTGCAGACAGCTGGTCAGCCTGATGCAAATGCAGGTGAGGTCATTAAGCATTGTCTGGTAAAATCCTGATGTTCCTAATTAATTAAAGCTGCAAGGAACCCCAAAAGTGTGCGCAGTTGCTGCAGCAGTCAGCGGAGCATGGGTGCATTTTCAAAAAATCCTCACAGACAGGAGAACTAGAGGTATTGAGGTTAGATACTATTTCTTTAAAGATTGTCTGTCAAAATCCTAGCCTGTAATTTATTGCCAAAGTTGCAATAAATCTTGACTGAGCAGCCACAGCAGCCAGTGGAGAGTCTTTGCAAAATTTGTAGTTGTAGGTTGGTAGAATAATACCCCTGTCAAGCGGGCAAGTTAAGTGCACTTACGGCGAGTGCACTCAGTTTTTAAGTGCACTTTCCCAAATCTTAACGTCGCAGCGGAGTGTACTCTCAGATGAGTGCACTCAAGTCGGAGTACGTTCACGGAACGCACTTTGCTGGCCGAGTACGTAGCCTCGCCGCCAACGCTTTCAACGACGCAAAATGTAATGCATAGAAAAAGGACACAGAAGTTCATTTCAGTTAGTGAACAGCTTTTAACAATATAATTTGTGTTTAGCGAAAAGCGAAATAGCACAATAAAGAAACGAATTTATCATGTACGCAACTAACGGCGCCAGAATGATGCGGCACTGCGGCGCCGCCAGGTTCATTCAGTTCGTGTTTATTTTGGTGTGAAAGCGTGCTGGGGGGTGGGGGGGGACCATGCCGGTCGTGCTTTGAGCCGTGTGCGTGGCATTTTGCAGTGTAGCTAAATATCGAACTCGCCGTCTTTGCTCATATATAACTGCTCATATTCTGTTCTAGCAGGATCAACTGCCGCCTCGCCGCACGCCACCATGTTGTTTTGGATTTGCTAGGCATTCGTCTTGGCCAGCATTGACTTGCAACAGATTTATAATAAAAACGTCTTTGTTTTTTGTTGAGACAAATAGATGAAGTTTGTTTTTATATATAATTCTACTTAAAACAATCGCTTTTTAGCAGCTTTCTCTTGTTAACTTACACCTTTAAAAACGCGCTCTTAGTCTGTCGCCATTTTTTTTTTTTTACTGGGAGTGCACTCTGTTTTCCCGTTAAGAAGCACGTTGCCTAAAGTGTGACTCAAGGTCCCGAAGTGCACTCCCAGTAAGTGCACTTAACTTGCCCGCTTGACAGGGGTATAAGCTGATGCTCAATCGTTCACCAATATTTTCGCAGGCTATGTACTCACTCATACTCATAAACACTCACGCTTGTCAGCACTCACTCACGTTGCTACTCATACTCACTAACACTTGCTTGCCTTTACAGTCAATTCCATTTATATTCACAATTACTGGCACCCACTCAGGCTCATACTCGCATCCACTCCCACTCACATACATAATCACGCCTACTCACAATTGCTGACAGTCACTCACTTTCATACCAACATCTGCTCAAAATCACCGCCACTGACTTTTTTGTGCTCACGTTAACTGGTGCTCACTCTTGTTTTACTCGCATCCACTTGAACACATCGGCACTCACTCTCTTTCATACTCGCATTCACTCACACCCTTTAACACTCACTAACATTTTATCTCACGCCTGTGAAATTAGTGTGGAGCGAGCACGAGTTGGCGGGCTCATAAGCTGCCATATGACTGACAGTCTTCGTGTAAACTTTTGCATACTTGAGTGATCTCTGAAAATTCCAACACCACTGAAAAACTGCATTTGGAAATCCCTGCAGGCCTTCAAGGGTTTGCTCTCAGCTGATGCTGTTCTTGATGTATGCTTACTAAAGCTCGCACAGATCTGCCGGTGTTTCCTTTTTTTTTCCATTAAGGCCACAGGCAACTTCGAGATTAAGGCCACAGCAACTTCAAGACCCCATCCATGACATTTCAGAGCTTGCATGCAAAAACTTTCTTTGAATTGCTTTTTTTTATATTCTGCATCATGACAGAAAGCTGACTTGCATATGAAAGCTTTGCAATTAAATGCGGGGAAAAAAATTACGATAGGGAAAGGCAGAATGAACAAGTGAAAGAGGCAAAAAATAATAATAATAATAAACTTGTTTTTGCAAACACACCAAAGTCTCGTGAGCAGGTGGGTCGAGGAAGTCGAAGTGGAGTAGATCGTTGATGCCTAATGACTTGAGCATTAGTACCACATTTCCGAGGTTCACCCGCTGGATCTCGGGCACTGTGTTATCCTCGAGCTCATGCTCGTATGCCCATGCAGTGTAGAGGCGGAAGCACTTGCCTGCAGCCACACGACCTGCACGGCCTGAACGCTGCCGGGCGGATGCCTGCATTGAAGTGATGGCAAGAATCAGCATAGTGCATCGTACAGCTTGCTACGTTGAATGTTTGGTTACTTTACAATGCATTGTAATATTGTGTGTATTGTGTTGTATTATTGAGCTAGTGATACAATATCACTAGCTCCCGTGATATTGTATCACGGGGAGCTAGTGCGGAAATTTCAAGGTGGTCGCCACCTGTCTTTTGTTCTGGCATCCTTTCTGGTTTATCAAGCCTCCACTCACGATAGCACTGATATTTTTGATATTCCGGATGCTTAATCTACCAATTTAGCTAAGCGTAATGCTTTTCTTCAGTGCCCCGTTTAACCCTTTATACAAGAAAAAAAATTTTTTTTCTTGCTGAGTTTCAGTGTCAGCTGCAGAGTTTCTGGCTAAATATCTTCGGGCAACACTGAAATGGCAGGCAGCAAGCGTTATTTGTTTGTTTGGAGCAGGAACCAGAATGAGGAAGAAGCTTGGCATGCAACTTGCTTTCTTTTGAAAGCACAATGAGAGGAGACTGACCGATGCAAGATCTCCGGTTGTAGTGGTATCACACACAAAATGTAAAGCAAATAAATGCATGTACACCTATAGTTTAGATGTGACGAGAGCTGTAAAAATTAAAAATGAACCCATAGGCGGCTAGGGGTGAAGCTCACTCCCAGTTTTTTGCCTGATGTTTCTCTACTGCTCAAAAAGTTTCCACAAAGAAGTAATTCCCCCCCCCCCCCGATCAAGCTTATTCAAGGTGTATTTCGTACATTTAATTGGAAAATAAAGAAATGTTTTCAGGTATTTATGTGTATCGTCCTCAAAGGGTTGATGTAACGACTAGCTTTGACAAATGTTACAACTAAGGGCTCTTATTTACTGAAAACATTCAAGTCAGCTAAAGGGCCCAATCAGATTTGCTTTCAATGTAATGTCACTTCCCAGTATGCAGACTAGGATGCAACCAGACGCTTGCCTTGGAGATGGGCGTGACAACCAGCGAGTCCATGCCTGTGCGTGCGTTGTAGCTGTTTTGCTTGCAGAAGCCTGGGTCAATCACGTAGATGATGCCATCAATTGTCAGAGAGGTCTCTGCAATGTTAGTTGCCAGCACCACCTGCAAGCATCCCAAACCAATCCCAACAAGATTTTAAGAAACTCAGCCACAAGCTCGAGGGAACAGCATTGATAGGTTTGTGGAGAAGCCCTTCCTTTGGAAGAGTCACATTCAAACAGCACATACATGCCATATTAATTTGAATATAAGGCGAGGCTTTTTTCCCAGAATACTTGGCCTGGAAGTCACCCCCCACCTTATGTGCGAGACTTATAGATGCAGTTACTGTTTTAATATAGCGGTGGCAGCAGCACCACATTTCTGGCAATCCAGATTTTAAATGGCAGCACAAATTGTACCAAATAATTTGGCAGGTGAGAAAGTACCATGTTTTTGTACATATAACCCACACCGAGAATTCGCAAAAATTTAACAGTAAAGATGGAGTGTGAGCTAATGAATTTTGCGTTATAGTGTGGCTTCACGGTATCGTAGCTTGCCCTGCCATAAAGCCACACATCAAGGAAAAAATTTACCAATTCAGCTTTATCATCTCTTAGGGAACACCCCTGCCTCCACATGTAGAAGCTCTCTTCCCAATATTTTATGGTTGCCATTTTGCGATTTGCCTGTGTTGGTAATTCAGTATTTTGGGCTATCCCTACTGAGTCTTAATAATATGTCAGCTACTCTACGGGGTGTCGTAACTATCATGCGCCAAGATTTAAAAATATGCGAATGCCACGTAGCTGGACAGAACCAAGGTAATGTTGTTTGCCGTCGCTTGGAGGTACTCAGAGTATCTTTTGCATTCTGTCTAATTAAATAATTTGCCTTAATTAATTACCCAACATCACAAATATTATAATTAAATGAAAAGTGTCAATGAGAAAATTCTAGCGCAACATTAGAAACTCCTGACACAGCTTTCTCTTGCTCAATACGTGTTCCATAAAAGTTTTTCTGAGCATGAAAGAAGCTCGCAAATACAAGTAGAACTGCCACACAACTGGCTGCTCAATGCACTTTGTGAGGCAACAGCTGCAGGCGACGTGAAACACAGGCACTGCACTTGTTTTAGTTATTAAATACTTTCACAAATAGTGGCCTCGCAGTTTTCCTATGTTATAGTAAGTGATCACGCTACTGTCAACAATTGTGCCATGACTGCTTCTGCACCCATAGGTAAAGTTATTCAGTCAGTACTGGGGACAGGTAGCTGTGTACTTTTTGTAAATTGCTTTGAGTTCACGAGGTACACTGATATGAGATAGTGCTATGCTATTAGTCTGTGTGTGCATGTGGGCACACATTTTGTTTTTTTCATCCTTCATTGTGCATATTTGAAGTAGCATACCAAGCCTTTAGCTAGGCTAACTTCTCCAGTTAAAACAGTCTCTCTCTGCATAGTTAGCAGGAAAAATTTCACTTGTGCACAGAGGACAATGATAGCTATTGCATACACCACCTCAGTGTTCGGCGTCACCAGGCAGGTGACTGCTTTGTGTCACCATGTTGCTTTGCATGTTCAGTGGTGGGATTGCCCAAAGTAATACCGAAGCAAGTAAAATTGCATTTTGTGGCAGCTTGGAGCAGACTAAATTTCATTTTAGAGCAACTTGGAGCAGATAAAATTTCATTGTGAAGCAGTTTGGAGCAGGCCAATCTGAATTTTGGAGCAGAGTACCCTGATACTGAAACCGTCTAGTGCATGCAAATTTTGATAATAGTGTCGCTATATTTTTAATTAGTGTTAGCGATCACAAAAAGACATGCATTCTGCAATACTAGTGAGTCAGAAATGTCTGGACAGTGTTGGCAAAGTGCCTGAAAACATGCTTCACCAAAAGATTGTACAGAGAAGCCACAGTTAGGGAACTACTACTGAGACTTATGGGAATAAATTTTTAGATAATAGACCAGGATGTTTCCAAAGCACCTAATGCTCAACTTTCTAGCACATTATCTGTTTTTTCATGTCTTGAAGCTTCGACAGTGCAAGCTCCAGGCCGGAGTTGGCTTTTGTTAGAAGAGCATAGTCACTTTGAACTTTTACCATACCTTTATGTTGCATTCCTGCGCTAATAACCTCTTTTGCACTTGTAAGAAGTGCCCTGCTTAAAACAACTTGTTCTTTAAACATTTTTTCCTTCTGCAAGCTTGGTTTGACAACTGGCTTCATTTTCATTTGTCGGCTGGTTCCGCTTAGAGGAACTTCCTTCTGTATCTATACTGAGTACGTACGTGTTCCTTGCCAGCCAAAGACTTCTAACACATTCTAGGCTCAGGGGCATTTTAGTAACATCACATCTATAGCACTGAATGTACGACTTGATGTAGTAGCGCGCTTTGTAGCTATAGCGTACCGGAATATGAAAGAGTGGGTAGAGTGACCGGCACGGTGCATGCTTTTCTGTCAAGCTGAAAACATTGGTGGCGCTACAATCAAACTATATATTCCCGCACCAACGATCATGATGATAGCCAAAAATTTATTCAAATTATGCGGTCTAATCGATGTCGCAACATAACTTCTGAGTCACCGTATGTCCCTGCAGACCCAGAGAGCCGCAATTAAACCTAGAGACAGAGACACCAGCCTGCTGCAGCCTGCGCCTCCCTAATATCTAGTTCACTCGCAGACCCCTTGGCCTACTTTTCACTGATTTGCACCTCAGCTAGGGAGTGCCGCACCGCTCGGCCGACACAACCGTATTCTAGCAGATTCTAAATACAGACGCTCTGGCCGTTCCGGCTGTAGCAACGACAGCCGGGAGCGGCAGCGTGCATGCCAGCCACTTGCCAGAAGCACTGATAAGTCCAATGTTATAAGTGTGAAAATTACAAGAAACTGTAAACAAGGGAGTGCAGTGTGAGGGGTAGAGTTTGTTGCTTTAGGTGAGCCGCCATGGTTAGTTTTCTCTGCATAACCACAAAGAAGCGGAGGCAATGGAAAAGGAGACCGTGTAACTACGGTCGACAGTACTTTCAGTGAACTTTGCATGATTCCACCTAATACACGCGCAGCGCACTCTACAGTCAGCAGTCTTTCAAAGCTGCAGTCTACAGTACACCTTGCTCAAAATGGTGTGTCTTTCTCGAACCCCACCTGTAGCGTAGCATGGAGTCGCATGTCCGCTGTTGAAGAAACCTCAGCAGTCATGGAGGCATTACGGAATCAGGGTGTAGACGAGCCGTACATAAAAATACTGAAAAATATATATAGCGGCTCCACAGCAACATTAGTCCTCCATAAAGAAAGCAACAAAATTCCAATAAGGAAAGGAGTCAGGCAGGGAGATACGATCTCTCCAATGCTATTCACAGCGTGTTTACAGAAGGTATTCAGAGACCTGGATTGGGAAGAATTGGGGATAAGGGTTAATAGAGAATACCTTAGTAACTTGCGATTCGCTGATGATATTGCCTTGCTTAGTAACTCAGGGGACCAATTGCAATGCATGCTCACTAATCTGGAGAGGCAAAGCAGAAGGGTGGGTCTAAAAATTAATCTGCAGAAAACTAAAGTAATGCTTAACAGTCTCGGAAGAGAACAGCAGTTTACGATAGGTAGCGAGGCACTGGAAGTGGTAAGGGAATACATCTACTTAGGGCAGGTATTGACCGCGGATCCAGATCATAAGACCGAAATAATCAGAAGAATAAGAATGGGCTGGGGTGCGTTTGGCAGGCATTCTCAGATCATGAACAGCAGGTTGCCATTATCCCTCAAGAGAAAAGTGTATAACAGCTGTGTCTTACCAGTACTCCCGTACGGGGCAGAAACCTGGAGGCTTACGAAGAGGGTTCTACTTAAATTGAGGACGACGCAACGAGCTATGGAAAGAAGAATGATGGGTGTAACGTTAAGGGATAAGAAAAGAGCAGATTGGGTGAGGGAACAAACGCGAGTTAATGACATCTTAGTTGAAATCAAGAAAAAGAAATGGGCATGGGCAGGACATGTAATGAGGAGGGAAGATAACCGATGGTCATTAAGGGTTACGGACTGGATCCCAAGGGAAGGGAAGCGTACCAGGGGGCGGCAGAAAGTTAGGTGGGCGGATGAGATTAAGAAGTTTGCAGGGACAACATGGCCACAATTAGTACATGACCGGGGTAGTTGGAGAAGTATGGGAGAGGCCTTTGCCCTGCAGTGGGCGTAACCAGGCTGGTGATGATGATGATGATGCTGAAGAAGGAAACCTTTCGTGATCTTTTTATTTGGCCTTGCTAACCAGTGTCAGGCGAGGTATCAGGTGAGGTACTCTCAAATTACAACGTTGACAATGCAAGTGCTTATTTGCTAGCTCACATTGTCAGGTACAATGCCATTAGCAACAGCATCTGCCAATGCTGCCAGGTCTTGCGGGAAAAAGTGACGAAATGTGCTTTCTAAACATAAGGAGCAGCCCAAAAAGCATTTTATGTCTCTAAATGTAAAAAGTTTGGCAGCATGTTACACTTCTTGAACACGTGAAGGCAAAAGCCTGCTGCACATGTGGTAATCCATAAGTTATACTATAGGAGGGGTCAGACATAACGGCAAGGCATAACGAGCCGCGGTGCGAAGTATATGTATAGTGCTGTAGGTCGATCTCCTCAACAACACATGCGAGCACCTAATGAAGTGCCTAAAGGTAGGGGTGCGCAAATATTCAACAATTTCAAATATTATCAAATGTTATATTTTTAATATTCGTATTTGATTCAAAAAAGAGGCATTTGAAAATTGTCTAATATTTGATTGAATACAAATATTCAAAACAATTCGAATATATTGCTGGCTATGCAGGAGCAAACCTGGTTCTTAGCATTTATTTCTGTCTAATCTAAGTGTGTCTGATTTGGTGCTTAATTTTGCGATAAATTTATGCTGCGGGCGAAATTTCACCTGTAAAACATGCTTAGCCATTGGTCGTCTCAGCTATGCAGGAAAGCCAGCCTCTCAGTAGCAAGGGGCACGGGTTTGCGAACAGCGAGGGTGCACTCTTTTGCAGGTTCCACCCCCAACCCTGAGCTTATCACTTGATAGCAAAAGCAACGAGTGATGAATGGTATAGAGACAAATGCCTCTGAGTTTACGGGAAATTGATGCGGTATAATAAGGCACAGGTTGGTGAGAACAGACAACTAGCAGAAATTATTCAATTTTCCAAAGCTAACATGAGCCAAATACACAATCTTTTAGTATAATGGCTTACTAGTTGAATGTTTTTACCAATGACAATGTAACTGCAATGTTCCAACTTGTTCAAATAAACCAACTTGCTAATAAATGCATGCGCATATCATTATTCGATATTCAATTCAATATTCGATGCTAAGTATTCGTATTCAATTTGTATTTCAAAATTTTATTTGCCCATCCATATTTAAAGGTTCTTTCGTTTTTTGTTCTCTCTTTCTTTTGTTCTTTCTTTCTTTCTTTCTTTCTTTCGATTCTTCATTCATATTCAGCCACTGCATCTTCGCTTGCTTACGTGGGTCTGAGGCATTCCTGATGATAATTTTTGAATGACTGATTTTTTGCATCACTGAACTGGAACCCACTTTTTTATGGTATGAGCCATTACAATGAGCCACTTAAGGTGTTTGCCTTAGAAATACACATATACTATATGTAGTAGAGGTAGGAGAATATAAACTTTTTCAAATACGAGTCGAATAGTAAGTATTGAGTATCAAATAGTCAAATGCAGATGTATATATTTACATTTTACAGCAGAAATATTAGTTTTGGCATCATTAGATACCATGCTTGTACTGACTAGACAAGAAAAAAAAAACTATCACGGGATATTATGATCAGTTTTAAAAACAATATCACTAATTGTAATTAAAATAACCGCACAAAAGCCACTCAACATTTTTAGAGCCTGGTTACCAACAGGCTATCCGAATGAATGGCTGCTGTATGACTACACTCGTGGACAACTTTTCTTGGCTTTGAAGTAAAAGCTACGGGGGCAGAGCTTCTGCACATGACTGTACTCGTACACAATGTAGCCTGGGCGAGCTCGGCACCTGTTTCAGTTTCTTTGACCTTGCACAACTTCTTTATGTTAGTGAAGACAATTAACTCGGCATGAATCAATGAATGTTTATACACATCCGATATGTACCCAGTTTCAAACACCGAGCAACGCAGCTTGTGTTGGAGCTTCAAAGCGGTCATATGACCTCAGAATCAGTTGGGAGTTGGATGCGCAACCGATGCTGGCATCGGTAGAGCCAGCACTGCAGTCAGCTTGCTCACTTGCTTGTAGTCTGTGCCGACGGTTGCGATTTCCAGATTAGTTCTCTTGGTTTCTGCATAGATGCTGCAAATGCTTGTTCTGAGTGTTTTGAGAGCCTTTTGTTGCTGAAGTTAGTCAACAGCCTCTCAGGGGAGTTGATTGGCAGCACAGTAAGCGACGAACACTCACCAGAAGACGTGGGCACTATTTTGCCTTTGTGGAATGCGTAAAACATGTGATGGTCTCCGGTGTCCGAAAACTCAAAAGGGAAAACTAAAAATACAATAAAATACCAGACTTTCCCTGGTGAATTTTATGCATCAGTTCAAGTTAGGTGCGGTAAAAAGCGAAAAATATTGTTTCGTATTTCCCATGCAAGAAAATGCGAACAAAACTGCGGGACTACTTCCAGCAGTGGTGAATGAGGCCCGCTTTGGTTCCATAGTAGGGTTGTGCAAATATCAAATATCACCGAATCGAATCGAACAGTGAATGCTTGAATAATTCAATTTGCAAATCAAATATCTACTACTCAATTTTTAGATATATTTGATGCACAGACTTGCGCATTACCATATGTAGCGTGTGCCGTGGAGCCCCTCGCGCTTGATGCCGTCCAAGTGATCATTTCAATTTGTTTTCAGTGCAAAAGAAGCGCCGAGTGCAACGCGGACGGGCCGTCCCGGCTGACACGGTATCGCACTTTGTCACTGCAAGTGCTCCCCGACGTTGGCCTGATGTGGGGATCGCACACACAGTGCCCGAATGCCGCAATTCGCAGAACGGCATCACGTCGGCCGGGGCCGCCTCTGTCAGTACAAGGTTCACCAGGTTCGACAGGACCGACCAAAATAATAATGTGACATGGACAGTGGGAATGGAAACATAACCAGCGTCTTTCCTAAAGTAAGAAGATAGGGCTGATTAGCTGGCAATGGGCATGCAGATCATGTTGGATACGCAGTGAAAACTTCACGCCGCTTCAACAGTCATCAATCTATCCGCATGCATGACCTCAGGACGAATCACATGATGACCCACTCGTATAAACATTAGTGGCAAGCATTTCCTGATGGCATGCCACACCTTACCCCATCAGCCAACGGTGAATTTTTGTCATGGCTGCACTGCCAAGGCCATTAGGGCTAATCGGCGCTGCTTCACAGGGCATTGACGACAGAAGTTACACATTGGTGCCGAATGAATGCAGATCTATGCGCAGCAGCGAACAAACCACCTTGAACACGAAAGCAAGTGCACGGGAAAGTGAGTGCATGAGTTTAAAGTTGTTCGCTGTCACCATCTTTGCGACAGACCATATGGCAACCTATCATTCCCGCCGCCGCTTGCAGACACATATCAATCTCTTTTTGGAGCTTCGAACAACCAGTCACAACAATGGCTTTGGATTTATATGGCAGCAGAGAAAGTGACATATGGCCGGTTGCATGCATTTTTGCGGACAGATTTTCGTGGACAGCAGATGAATGATAGGGGGGTTGTAGATTGTAAAATTCTTGCAGATTGTAGAATCTTTGACAGGCGGCAAATCACGCCAAACCTGACAATGAAATGGAGCCGACAGTGTCTGCTCTTTACTGTCGATGCCGGCAACGTGAGTTACATGATGTGTGGTCCTTTCGTCTGTCGCTAAGATTGGCCTTGTGATAACCTGCTGTAAAGTTGTGATGGCCCTTCTGCATTTTAGAGAAAAACTGAAAAGCAAAACTTTCTATGCAATAAATAAAAGATTGATGTAAAATACAGGTCCACTGTTAAACTGAGAACCTTATTGGTGTTCAGCAAAGAGAGCATCGCTAATTCATTAGTTTTAGATAAGAAAAAAAAAATATTTTCCAGACCTTCATATACTAGAACTGAGCTGTAAGGTGTGCTGGCACACTAATTTGGTGTTCTCTTTCATAAGAGTAGACCGACCTGTATGTCTTGATTTCTATGTACCTATGTTACTGATAGCTTGCAACATTCTTGTTATGCAATGCTAGGAGACTTCCAAGTATAGGCAGCACAGTATTTTCTTGCCTAAAATTTGTAAGCATTAAATTTTGTGGAAAAGCTTTCGGATATTCGATTTGATATTCAACTTTTTCTTCTTGATTCTATTTGATTCGAAATCAACTATTTGGTATTCGCAGACCCCTATTCCATAACCTTCGCTTTATAGCCAAGAAAAGATTCCCAAAAATGCTTAATGGTTGTGGAAACAAAAGAAAAAGCTGCCGATAGACCTGTGTGCCATATAAACATGAAAAAAGACTCATTGCAAGAAAAACATCCTTGGTTGTAGCATAATAGAAAACGGCTACACGACTAGGCTACAAAGAATACTAAATTACAGACTACAAGCAAAAATCGCAGGTTGTCATGTAAGCTTCTGCCATGAAATCGAAAACAAAGTTTGCATTACCCATTTAGTTTCTGCATTGCTTTGAAAACTTTTGTCGTTGTTTTACTTCTGATAACTTGTGGGATTTTGTTTAGGTGGTGGAGAACAGTAAACAGACTTTAAAAGCCAGTTGGTGTGAAATATTTGGTTAGTTTCAGTGTTCGCAAATACCGAATAGCTAATTTTCTAAAACGAATAGTCTGTGTGTAATATTCGATTACTGTTTGAAACTTCGAATATTCGCCCACCCTTAATATATAGGCACAAAGGAAAGAAATAGGCATTTATAGGAACTATAAAATCAGTGCTAAACCACTTCTTGACAAACAATTCATGCTCATACACTAAAAGGATGCTGCCCTGATTCACAGGAAGAAACAGGCATTTGCCTATAATCCAGTCTCTAGTGACGAGCAAGGCCACTATGTTTGTAGCTTGGGTACAAAGCCTCAAGTTGTTGATTAATTTGCCTTCGCTCTGCGATCGGCTAGCCTCCTCGTTAGCTCAGGTGATACAGCGACCGCCCCGGAAAGGCGTTGGTCCCGGGTTCGAGTCCCGGGCCAGGACAAATTTTTTTCAATTGCGAGGCTTTCTTTCTGAGAAACCTGTATTGGCTTCCTTTGTAGCTTTGTGCTGGAATTCGGGTGGACACCAACTTCTCCCTTTTATATACTTTCCTCCACCTTGCGGGATTCGGCAGAACTGATTCACCACAAAGAGCTTATTAACAAGGAGGGGAAATGATGAGACAAACTTTGCCTGAAGTGAACATGAACAAGACAACTGCACCTTTCTAGCCCCTATAGGTGTCGGTTCAAAGATTTTGGCCTGCAACTCTGTGGGCAGGTTGGCATAGATTGGCAGGATCATCAGCTCCCGGATCTTGGAGCCCAGCTTACGAGTCCTCTCCTGCAAGAATAAAACATGCCAACAGTGACACCAAGCTTGAAAACAGCAATGCACAGCTAAAACAAATTCACAATTATCACATTTCCCAATCAGTTAAAGGAGCCCTGAGCCAGCACTTGAGCTTGGTGAAAAAATACATTCCGCAGATAGCTTATGCTACTGCGACCATCTCTGCCAAATTTTTCACTCGTGGGCGGCACATGGGGCTCACAAGCAGAGTGCGAAGTCACCTTTTTCTCAAACACTCTCTTTCAACAGAAGCCTTCTGTTTCAGAGTTGCCATATTTCCTCATTAGTGAATTCCCATACACCCCTGCTATTAGCCGATAGCTGACATCAATCAAGAAGCGTGAGCCGACTATTGTCTGCTCATGCTCAGCTACGCCTGTCCATGTAGGAATGAAACTTTGACCACATCCTTTATCAGGTGTTGCGGTCGTCAGATCTCACTAATTTCGATTAGTCTGGAACGCTCAACTGGCCTCGAACTATGCGAAACTTAAGAGGAAGCTTTAACTCGGATGCTCCTATCTAAATACATGTAAGAGGAGAATTCGTTTTTGTCGGCAACCACTGCACCAAACTTGACGAGGTTTGTTGCATTTAAAAGAAAAACCTAAAATCTAGTGACTGTTGGTTTCGAATTTTTGATTTACATCGTAAATTTTTTACTAAAAATTGGTAA
The DNA here is from genome assembly GCF_050947875.1 of Dermacentor variabilis. Lineage (NCBI taxonomy): Eukaryota > Metazoa > Arthropoda > Arachnida > Ixodida > Ixodidae > Dermacentor > Dermacentor variabilis. The sequence goes on along the minus strand of NW_027460346.1, from coordinate 2,105,212 downwards.
AAATCGGAAATTTTCAGAAAACGAAACTATCAAGTTTACAACTCCGTATCTGAGCAATGAAAAATGATATCACAATTCTGCAAATTGCACCTCATAGAACATCTAAAGTGGACAAAATGGATATGTTACACATGAATCTAAAAAAAAAAAAATTGAATAATGTGCAAATACAGGCTTTGCAAAACCCTTGTACACAAAGTAACCAATTCATGTAATGTATAAATTCACATACAGAATTTGTACGCTTTGAGTGATCTAATGGATGCCGTTTACAGAACCACAGTATCTGTTCTTGATGGAGAGCTATTAATTTGTAAACTTCGTGCTTCTACTTTTTTCGAATTTTCAAATTTTTGAAGATTCTTTAAATAATATTAAATCGAAATTAAGCTTCCAACAGTCACTAGAATGTAACTTCATCTCTCAAATGCAGTAAATTTCATTAATATCGGTCCAGGGGTTATCTCAGGAAAACGTTTTTGCATTTTACGTGTATTTGAATGGGCCGCGTCGGTGTTGGGCCTGAGCTAAAGCTTCCTCTTAAGTCCAGACCCCACGTATTCTATGCCTGCCATGCCTCGTGAGGAATGGTGGTTAGTATCTACAAGGGATGCATGCCAGTGCACGCTCACTCCCAGCTACTCCTGTCCAGACGTGCTCTGTACTGAGCTTTGTATCGAGGGCTACAATGCACACAATCTGGATTTTCTTACTATCTGTGCAGGACAAAGGCGGTGCACACCACATATTACGGCCAGGCTGGAGCATGTGAGCATGCACTCCAAGCCTGCCGCCCACTTACAGTTGTGCATGGCTGCGTCTGCTGCTAGCATAAATAATGCAGCTGCTGCAGGGTGCCGTGACGCACTCTACTGCCATAACGCTGTAGGCAGGACATCGCCACTCTACTGCCACTGGCACTTTGCTTCTTCAGAACGGAGGACATTGAGGGCAAATGGGGAAGGTAAATATCGCGCTTAATGGATCTACACTTGCACTACTGAAAAATTTTTGTGGTGATATATTTTTTAGATGTACTATACTCGTTCCAAGACATTTTTGAGGCTTCAAAGAAATGTGGTTCAGGGCCTCAATAAATGTCATCAGAGGGCTTGCCAGCAAAATCACAATTTAGCCAGGGTTATCTTGCCAGCATGTTAGCATGATAAGTGAATCAGCTTTGCTTCTCAACAATAGTTGTGACAGCGGTGTCTCCCACTGTATGACTTGCACTAAAAAAAGAAAAAAAAGTAAGAAAGAAAAAAAAAACCAAAAATGATAACAACAAAATAACTGCTTGCTCCACCCACTGCCTCATGCAAGTTTACAATGTGACACAAAGAATAGCAGGAAAAAAAAAATTCAAACCAATCTCACGGTTTCTTTCCTAGTGATAATCAAAGTGATGCGTGCCTCCGTTCACCATTTTGGTTGAATGTCAATGGCACTGTTTATATTATACATGTTCAGTATTCTGAGCCTTGTCTGAATTTCAACTGCCGTGTGACCACATACCTAAATCTTAGCAAGCATCTGATACCAAAGAGTAATGTATATTGTAGCAGCCTTCTGAGACACTGGTAAATAGTACAAAGCTATTAAGGGCGAATCTATGCCCACAACTGAAATTTGATGTGCTAGCATATTCCATGTCAATTGAATTCTTCACTAGCGTCCAACTGCCCTCGAGCCACTGTTCTACCTTCATTCCTTGGCCAACCCAGCTGTTCGTGCCGCGATGAACGCTGCTTGTTGTTGAACTGCGCCATGGTAAGGCACTCATGGTGTACAAATCAAAGGGCGAAGGGCATGCTACTTGAACATGGCCAAGTTGCCATGGCACTATCCGCCTCCTAAGGCGCATCGTCGCGATGCATACAGGCACAGAAGCAGTTATTCTTTATGTCCCCCAGAACGCTCGCTTGATTCCTCATGATCTCTTATAATAAGCCATCATGCAGACAATGTGTACGAGTTCCGTGGGGTTGCGGGGTCTTGAGCACTCACGTCCGGCCGGTAGATTTCGCTTCGTAAGTGAAGTCGCATGTACGATGCAGTACTTCATAAGGGCTGAAGTATCGGCAAAAGAGCTTTACAGAGAATACGCGGCATCGCACTGGGATCCACATCTACACCTTGTCACTGGGCTGATAATGGGCTTCACTAGGTCGCAGGTTGCATGTGCTTGAGTCGACGCACTGTTGGCGGCATGTTCAGTACCTTCATATGTCTTCAAACTTGTAAAATCTGCAAGTCGCAAAAATGCGCTCCTCAACCTTTAGTGAATTACAATATTTTTTCTTGGAATCTTCGGTGCGTCTCGAAAAACTAAGTTCGATTCCTTTCTACAGAGACATTTGCCCACCTCATATAAAATTCTTATTGAAGAAAAAGAACAGTCAGGACCCCCTCTAGTTTGTCCTTATCTGAACACAATTCTTCATTTCTGACTGCTTTTTGGCAATAAGCCATGTCAATTGCAGTGGAACTTTCACACTGAAACTGAAACTGTTGACTATACATGTTTTCAAATTTATATTAATTTTGTTCAAAATCTGAAAATTTCTAAAAGTGAAATTCGAACCAAAGCCAAAACAAAGAGCATCATATTGTTACGTTGCGGAAGTATATTTACAAGAGAGACAACGATGCATAAACAAGATGGCTGTTGAGACCCGATTCCACCTCTACATGTCAAATCGTCTTCTTCCGACTGGTGCCACTCTTGGTTGCGCCGTAACATAACCCCCACAAGTAAAGGTGCCATTTCGGCGCTAACTATACAGGAGGTGAACTCGTGGCAAAGTAAGGCTTCAGCCAGGACACATATACAATGTCCATTGTGACACGATAGCCCAGCAGAGCAATCTCGTAGTTCACATTGACAAGCTGACGCAGTATCATGTAGGGCCCTGTGTAGCGCGGCAGCAGCTTTTCAGAGAAGCCGACGTGGCAACATGGTGTCCATAGGAGGACATGGAGCCAGGAGAAAATCGCATGTCCCAATGTTGGCTGTTGTACCCGATCCTCTGCGTGGCCTGAGACTGAGTGAGCCGGGAGCCGGCAATCTGGCGTGCTGTGTAAGCCCGGGTGAAGACATCTTGAACATATTTAGTGGAAGTGTTCACCGAGGAAGGAAGCAGTGTGTCAAACGGCAAAGAAGGGTGGCAGCCAAACAGAAGGTAAAAGGGTGAAAAGCCAGCGGTCTCGTGATGGAACAAATTACAGGCAAAGGTCATGAAAGGTAACTTGCTGTCCCGATCACTGTGGTCGTCAGAAATGTAAATAGACAGCATTTCTGTCAACGTGCGATTGAGCCACTCTGTCAGTCCGTTTGTCTGAGGGTGGTACATGGTCGAAAGCTTGTGCTCAGCAGAACAGGAGTGAAGTAGGTCTTCAACTACTCGGGACAAGAAGGTGCGGCCGCGATCAGTCAGGAGCTGCCGGGGTGCGCCGCGATGGAGGATATTGTTATGTAAAAGAAAATCTGCCACCTCAGTTTCACAGCTTGCGTGCAAAGCTCGCGTGATCATGTACCGGGTCATGTAATCAGCCGTGACAATGACCCACTTATTGCTAGATTTCGACGTTGGAAAAGGGCAGAGAAGATCGAGACCGACGCAAAAGAATGGTTCTGAGGGCACATGGATGGTGTGAAAGCATCCAGCAGGCAGCACAACAGGTTTCTTGTGGCGCTGACAGAGTGCACAGGCTGCAACGTAGCGGTGCACAGAGCGGTACAGGCCTGACCAGTAGAAGTGGCGCCGTACACGGTTGTAAGTAAGTAAAATGCTGAGGTGGCCTGCAATAGAGGCGTCATGCAACTGCCCAGGAACCGATGTCCAAAGATTGTGCGGTACAACAAGTAAAAATTCTGGTCTTTGAGGGCGTAAGCTGCAGCAGTAGAAAACGTCATCGCGGAGCACGAACATGCGCAGCGTGGGCTCCGAATGTCTAGAATTGAGACGATCGATGAGAACACGCAAGCAGTCACCACGCCGTTGTTCAGTGCGGATGTCGTGCAGATCAGAAATGGACAGGATACAAGAGTTCGTGTCATGCGCATCATATTCAAGGTGGTCGACAGGATGACGGGAGAGGCAGTCGGCGTCCTTGTGCAAACGGCCTGGCTTGTATAAAACAGCAAATGAATAATCTTGTAGCCGTAGCGCCTATCTACCTAATTGTCCAGTGGAGTCTAAGTGAGGAGAGCCAGCACAAAGCGTGGTGATTGGTATGGTATGAAAAACTTTATTCAGGCCCTTCAGGTAGCGCTAGTAACCACGGAAAATGTGCGGCCGTAGAGCAGGGGTGGAATTTGGCAACTGCCCAAACAAACGCCAGGCACTCCCGTTCAGTAATTGGAAAATTCCTCTCGGCGGGTGACAGGAGACGGCTGGCATATGTAATTACGTGCTCTGCGTTACGCTGCCATTGAAAAAGTACAGCCCAAATTCCATGGCCACTGGCATCCGTGTGAAGTTCAATGGCGGTAGATGGATCATAATGAGCCAGCAATGGGGGAGCCGTGAGCAAGCATCCGAGGGCGAAGAAGGCTTTGGTTTGAGCAAGGCCCCATGTGAAAGCAACGTCCTTCTTAAGTAACTCAGTGAGTGGGCGAGCTGTTTCAGCTAAATTCTTGATTAACCGACGGAAATACGAGCATAGCCCAACAAAACTTTTTACGTCTGTGGCAGAAGACGGATAAAGGAAAGTTCTGGACGGCGAGAATCTTGTCAGGGTTGGGCTGAACGCCAGCGGCACTAACAAGATGGCCAAGAATGGTAATTTGACGACATCTAAAGTGGCACTTGGATGAGTTCAACTGCAGGCTGGCACGTCAGAAAACAACAAGAATAGCCGATAGACACGTTAGATGACTCGTGAAAGTTGGCGAAGACTATGACATCGTCTAGATAACAAAGACACGTGGATCATTTATAGCCACGAAGTAACGAGTCCATCATTCTTTCGAAGGTTGCTGGGGCATTACAAAGGCCAAATGGCAAAACCTTGAATTGGTAGATGCCGTCAGGTGTTACAACGGCAGTTTTCACACGGTCCATGTCATCTACCGAGATCTGCCCATAGCCTGATCAGAGGTCTATTAATGAAAAGTACTTGGCTCCGTGCAAGCAGTCCAAGGCGTCATCAATACGCGGCAAGGGGTGAACATCCTTGCATGTGATTTAGTTGAGGTGCCTGTAATCCACACAAAAGCGCCAACTGCCATTCTCCTTCTTGACAACTACAACAGGGGACACCCACAGACTGCAAGATGGCTCTAACGCCTTTAGTCAACAACTTATAAACTTCTCGTTGTACAGTCGAACCTGGCTATACGATCTTTCAAAAATACGCCTATCAGTTCGATACAGGGCATAATTCGATATAAGCCTGCTAAAGAATTGGACGTCGTAAAAGCACATACCACTTATAAAATCACTTTATTGATGAAACTAGCTTAGTTTCGCATGAAATAGTCCTGTGTTTTCTTCTGCTTGGGCAATTTCACTGCCTGCGAATCACGCACTTCTCCATATCATCTAAAGAGTCGGAGCAGCTGATGCTGCAACCTTCCACATTCGCGCAGAAGCACCAAACTAGTGCGAGTGCACCAATCACCTCGGAGGATGTGGGCAAAGGACCATCGTTGCTTTCCTCATAGTGCCCACTTTCACTTGTGCTCAGTACAATGTTGACAATGTGGTCTTTGTTTTCGGGCTCTCCTGAGGTCGTGACACCATCATTTGCACTCACAAACTCGTCGACCGTTGAGTCGTCAATGGCTTCCGGAAATTCTGACAGCTCGCTCCAAACTTCGGCAACACTGGCAGCGGCTTCGTTGCACTCATCAGAATTTACAGTCATCACCAGGCATGCGGAAGCCAGCACGTCTGAAGCAATTTTGGATGAACCACTTGTACACGGCTGTGTGTATGCGTCGGGCACCACGGGCACCAGGTCGCGAGTTTGTCTGCTTTAGCCCTAATATCCCCCTTACTTTTCAAAATCATGCTGAGAGTGCTCCTCGGAATCTTGCACACTGAGGGGACATTCGACTTCTCACCGCGTTCAACCCGATTTGTGATTTCAAGCTTCACGGCAAAAGGCACATTCTACCGCTTCATCATGGCAACACAGCGGGAGAAGGACCACAAGGCGCAAACACAATGAACCAGAAAAGCAGCGAGACAACTTGCACTTGCGTCATCTTGCACAACGAGAGCACAAGAGCCTCTGATTGGCTGTGTGAGCAAGCGCTATGGGCAGGCCAGGATAATTTTTTGCAGGGGGGGTGTCGACGGCTTGCCTGACTCAGCACGGTCATGGTAGGGAGAGTGGTTGGAGGGAGTCGCGCCACTGAGTTACCCCATCGCAATGAGGGAAAGCTAACTTCTGGGGGCACTTTGCGCCACTTGTCGTTCGATATATTGGGAATCGCTGCTATTTTTGTTCAATGTACATGTAATTTTTGCGATATATATACTCATCGTAACTATACCATGTTCAGAAATTGTTCGACATACCAAATAATTCGATGTAAACGGGCCCGATATAGTTGGGTTTGACTGTATCCCTTGTCGTTCAGCATGTGAAACATGGTACGGCTAGCAGCGTATCGGATTGGCATCTCTGGTGTAAATACGATGGGTGGCCACCGATGTCTGGGCTAAAGGCTGGCTGTCAAGGTCCAAAATTTCGTGGTAAGTTTCCAACAGAAGGCGGAGGTCAGCAGCTTAGGCCGGAGGATGATCAGGTGCAATCATCTTGCTAAGTTCGTCTGGGAGAGTTAGTGAATTGGAGGGTCCTGTAGAGAGCGACGGAATTTCTGCATCAAGAGCTGATATCTCGCAATCGTTCACAGGCGAGATGTCGCCCAAAGACATGCCTCAGGGAAGAAATTGAGTCGAGCAGTTAAAATTAAGGAGAAGGAGCGAAGTCTGATTGCCTGTAACAACGAGCACGGTATAGGGGAACGGAAAAATTTCTTTTAAGCAGTATGTCAGCGGTGGGACATAGTACATAGACGCCGTCAGGAACAGATGGGAATGACAGTAGAGTGACGGACGTAGTGGCTTGAGGCGACAGGGGGATGTATTCAGCAGAGCATAACCGTGGTTGTGTGGCTAGTGGACTATAGCAGCCATGGGGCAGTTCAAGCTGAATGACACTAAACGCGCAATCAAAGAGCGCTGAATGGGACAATAAAAAGTCCAAGCCAAGTATAATGTCGCAAGGGCATTGTTCCAAAACGGCAAACACAACAGCCATTAGGCGACCTGTAATGCCAATGTGAGCGGTGCACATACCAAGCACGGTAGGCGTTCCTCCATCGGCGATGCGGAGGGTGCGTGATGCAGTGGGTGTGAGAACTTTGTTCAGGCGTCAGCGCAGTTGGGCACTCATCACGGATACGTGCGCACTAGTGTCAATGAGTGCTGGGACACTGACGCCATAGACTAAATTTTCCATCAAGTTCTGTTTGGTCAATAAAGTGGTAACAGGGTTTTGCAGTCGAGTGGTCGATGCAGCATCACCTCCGGGAGCTGCATTGCTTAGTTTTCCAGACACAGGTGTCGGGGCTGCATCGAGGACAGTGGGCGACAAGCCTGCGGCGATAGGGACGATGGTCGACGAGCTGGTGGACTGCTGATGTCGGAATGACGACAAGGGACTGTTCCAAGGAGCACCAGTGACATCGTTTAGCTGTTGCGGTGCGAATGGAGGCTGAAAACGATGCTTGCTCTGTTCGGGGCGATAATAACTGATGAATGGCAGTCGCAGAAGGGAGGAGACAGTACGGTTGTTACAATGGTGAGCAACATGACCGATACACCAGCAGACAAGACAGATTGGCCGATCAGCTACGGTTTTCCACTCAGCTGGATTTCAGTGGCGTGCAGGAAACCGCGAACTAGTCGATGGACCTGGAGCATGAGACAGCTGTGAAGCGGCCATGGCACATACAGAATGAACTCCAAGATTAGCGAGTTCTTCGTGGACTATTGCCTGCACAAATGGTGCTGTAGGCAAGTTGTTTGGTTCAGTGGGCTGGGAAAAAAGGGCTGCAGGAGCCATGGCTTCAAGTTCTCACCGCACTATCCACGTCATGTCATCTGATGATGATGGTCACTGGACTCCTAGCCTGTCGTCACAAGAGGATGTCGCAGCTGTTTTCGCCAGACGAGCGAACGGTGTTGCAATGCAGCAGCACTTGGCCTGATCAAAGCATTGGCACTCTTTTATGATGCCCTGTACTGTTTCACAATTCTTGCAGATGAGAAGGCTGAAAGCATCGTCAGCGATCCCCTTCAGTACATGCCCAACCTTGTCTGACTCAGCCATATCACTGTCGGCCTTACGGCACAGAGCCAGCACATCCTGGATGTAAGAGACATATGATTCTGTGGATGTCTGGGCATGGGTCGCAAGCTCTTTCTCAGTGGTGCTCTTCTGCCCAGCGAGACGGCTGCACAAGTCCCTCAGCTTTTGTCTGCACGTGTCCCTGTCGTTAAGCTCTTCCTCATAATTGTCATACCACAACTTCGCCGTAACTTGTAGGTAGAAGACCAAGTTAGACAACATAATCGTCAGATCCCATTTGTTGTGGGCACTTATATGCTCATACGTGGTGATCCAGTCTTCCAGGTTGAGGTGGTTGGTGCCGCAGAACATTCCTGGATCCAGCGGCTGAGCCAGCAGAACCGTCGGCATTTGGTTTGAAATTTCAGCGGTTTTCGCGGCATGTAACAGTGTAACACTTTGTAGGCATGATCGTTAGCATGCATTGTATGCACTGTGCTTGTCAGTTTAAAATGGCCAGACCTGGTAAGGGGCACATTAAAGGCGGTAGATTGCTATTAGTCAGATTATGATGATGATGATGATAGCAGAAGTGACAAGGATGTCCACTTCGTGTTGCATTCTTCAAGCATAAAAGACAGTGACGATACTCTAAATGACAGCGAGTCCAAAGACGAACAAAGTATGGACGAGATGGTCGTCCCGCAAATTCCTTGTAGCACAATGTTCCCAGAGTTATTTTTGTGTTTTTAAACATGTTACTGAAGTATTTCACGTCATAAAAAAAAAAAGAGTCATTTTGATACTGTTACTTTTTTTTTAAATGAGCCCTTATGGGGTTAAGAATTCTCGTGGTAGAATGAAACCTTGTTACTACAAACACCACATTAACAAACTTTTCAGATTAACGAAATTTTCGGAAATTTCATGCTGACTGCTTATAGTATCTTCCACAACATTCGAGAAATGTGAACAGGCTAGGTTCTGTTTTTGGCTTGACATATCTACATATAATGGACCTACACATCATCGTATGTTAAAGCAGCCTAGTGACAGCGTACACGCTCACTGCGTCGTAATAAAAATATTTAAAATCGCGTAAATCCTATAGATGTATCTGTGCCCACATTTACTGGCTCGCCACTTCCGCAAATAAAGGAAATGTTTTTCACTGAACACCATGTGCCACCTTTCCCTTATTCCCTTACCACCTCGAAGTGGTAAGGGAATACATCTACTTAGGACAGGTAGTGACTGCGGATCCGGATCATGAGACTGAAATAATCAGAAGAATAACAATGGGCTGGGGTGCGTTTGGCAGGAATTCTCAGATCATGAACACCAGATTGCCATAATCCCTCAAGAGAAAAGTTTATAACAGCTGTGTCTTACCAGTACTCACATACGGAGCAGCAACCTGGAGGCTTACGAAGAGGGTTCTACTTAAATTGAGGACGACGCAACGAGCTATGGAAAGAAGAATGATAAGAGTAACGTTAAGGGATCTGACCTTAAGAAAAGGTCAGATTGGGTGAGGGAACAAACGCGAGTTAATGACATCTTAGTTGAAATCAAGAAAAAGAAATGGACATGGGCAGGACATGTAATGAGGAGGGAAGATAACCGATGGTCATTAAGGGTTATGGACTGAATCCCAAGGGAAGGGAAGCGTAGCAGGGGGCGGCAGAAAGTTAGGTGGGCGGATGAGATTAAGAAGTTTGCAGGCATGGCATGGCCACAATTAGTACGTGACCGGGGTAGTTGGAGAAGTATGGGAGAGGCCTTTGCCCTGCAGTGGGCGTAACCAGGCTGATGATGATGATGATTCAGTTTCTGTGTCATTTTAACAACGCTTCAGTGCTATGAACTAACATTCCAAAATCTGGGGATCCTTAAGATTTCCATATATCCTTTACGGCAGCTAGAACAGCAGGCTAGCAGATGACAAGGCGCAGAAAGTGGACGCTGCAGCGCATGGTTTTTGAAAACACGAGGCGGCACCGGAGGAAAAATAATGCCGGGAGGGGACTTTTTTTTTTCTTTGGAGACACATCAGGTTTTTGCGAGCGCATGCTCTGCCCAGCCAACTGTCGCCTAGCAATGGAGGCGCGTTCTCTTCCTTCTCACGCCCTTCTTGCTGTACACACCTCTTCTTTCTTTCGCATTTCTTTTTGCGGTTCTAACAGCTAAGCTCACAGAGAAATGTAACCTCTGTGCTCGCAGGGTTGCCACATGGTTATGGACATTGTTGTTTACATATGCTTGCAAATTGGAATAGTTCGGGTGTCTGCCTCGAGCGACAGCGGTGTCCATGGCAAGGAATGTGAAAAACAAACCCAACGAAAGGAAACATTATGCTTTATAAGTGACATGAAGCTTCTTCTTTCTCAGTGGTTTTCTCAGTGTCAGCATTTCTTTTGCACGTGCCACCCTATGTATGGTGCTGCGGTGGTGCATGGCGGCGGAATTTATGGAAAATAGCAACAGGGTGGGCCGAGAGCCAACAACGTCATTTTTGTGGATAGCTTATACAGTGACAACTGATAAACTGATGGCTTGATGGGTGAAATGGTTACTTTTGGAACTTTCACTATAACGACTTTTCAGAATAATGAACAATTTGCCACGGTCCCCTGAAGTTTGTTATATCAAGATTTCACTGTAGAATGCTCCCTGGAGGATGCTTTACAACTTCCATTGTATAACAAAAATTTTTGACGTTGCCCTGATGTCCTCAGGAGCCAGTCAAGGAAACATTTTCACGAGCCCCTGGGCAGTTGGAAGCCTGGGGTTCTTGCCTCCTTAGCTCATAGGTTAATCCGGCCCTGTCCCCATACAGTGGGAAGCCAGACCTCTCCTTCACCTGAATACTCGTGAAAGTAGCCTTAGCTGTGGGCCACACCACTCTCTCACCATGAGCATCTCCTGGCAGGCTTCAATTTCCTCTTGCCCTGTGAGGAAGACCAAGACGTCACCCAGCGGCTGGGTGATGTGGATTTGCAGCACTGTCACCACGCATGCGTCCAGGTAGTCTGCCTCGGGAGCCTGTCAAGAGGTGTAAAGCAACATGGAGGGGCATGGCTGCGCTTGGCTCTCGCCAAAATCGCTGGTAAAGAAATGCAAACAGGGTAAAGAAACTGTGGCAAAGCAAGTACCTTGGTGTAGTAGATGTCCACCGGAAATCTCCTCCCTGGAATCTTGAATATAGGTGCATCATCGAAGAACTGCACACATAGAATGCAAGATGCTTTAGCAATGTGGTTAGAGGCAAGGTCAGGAATTGTTACATTGGAAGTACAAGTGACCTGTGTACTAGTTAGAGCTGTCATTCCAAGCAGCACACAATAAACAGACTGACAGAGAGTGATGAGACCAGCTCTATAAACAAGGACCGATGTTCTAAAAGTCTGTTTCCTATACAATGAATGAAATTGAAGCATTGTAACTAGCCTAGTTTACTGTGCTATTATAGATATTATTTCCCAATGTAGATGCAGTTGCTCTAAAATTTTGCTGTCACTGCTGTCAGAGGTATGCAGAAAGAAAGCTTAAGTATGACAAACCAGCACCACAAGTCATAAAATTTGGTGTGATATGTGATAAACTATTTTTTAAAGGGGCCCTGAACCACTTTTTATCGAAGTGGAGAAAGGCATTTGAAGAGAAAATAGGCTGTTTCAGAAATACTTTGCCATAAAAAGTAATTCAATGCATTCAGCAGAAGCAGAGTTACTGCTAATCAAACACGGCCTCCACTGTGCTCCCGTTACTTCTTCAATGCCTTGCACCGCGAAGGCTATGGCAGAGTGGGGCATGCCCACAACGTTCCACCTTCTAAATGTCACTGTGGTGCACAGTTCAAATTTCATTTTGGATGTTAACATAGATGCCCTGGCTTCTGATTTTGGTGTCTACGACATGCTAAACGTAAGCCAAATGCGGTTGTCCTCAGCGAGCTGCAGTGTTCTTCGCCAGTGGACTCATGGCAGCACTCTACGGCGGCTGCAGTATCTACGCTACGTAGCAAATTGCAGCTACCAATAGCAGCTGCATATGGTAATCCGCTTTATTGCGAAATAAAGTGTCCAGAAGAGAATGAGGAGCAGGCTTCTGTTGAAAAGAGAGCACTTGAGAAAAAGGTGACTTTGCACTCCGCTTGTGAGCTCCATGCACTGCGTACTACAGCAAAACTTGGCTGAGGTGTTCACAGCAGCATATGCTATGTTATTTCACCAAGCCTGAGGGGTGCTTCAGAACCCCTTTAACTGAACTTGAGGCCACTACCTTTAAGAACAGTTACTGCAAGATGTGATAAATAAATAAATAAATAAATAAATAAATAAATAAATAAAACTATAAATTTTTCAGATAGTGTGCCTGTACAAGCAAAATAAAAAAAAAAAAAAGGCACAAGACAATGTGGCAGCGGGCACTGACACAAGATTTAGCTTTCCACAAAAAGCAGGAACTCCCAGTAATGGCACCAGAGAGTGTTCTTGTACCCAGCTAGCACATGTGTGAAAATTTCCCCAACAACAGATTAAGATTCAATGCAACCAAACCTTTCACACATAGCTTCTACATGTGGAACTTCAAGGTTACATGGTATAACTGGACCACTGTGACACTGTGCTAACAAGCTGACAGAGTGGAATTTCACAAGCTTGCATTCGACAGTTCTTTCCAATTACTGTCACCTTGTGAGAAAAAATCAGTAAATGCACAGCTGAAGTCTCGGCAACTGCGGCAATTACAAGCCCTTATGAGGACCAACTAAAGAGAGAAAATAGAATTACTGACGTCATTACAGAAGGTGTCATTTTTCAGAATGTTACCAGAGCTTCAGTAGAGCATTAAAATTCAATGAAGTGCAGGGCAACAACGCTAAAAAGTGGTCAAGTTTCATCACTTTTGGACAACTGCATCATAAGTGGGCACAAAACTTCATCTAGTCTTCCTACGCAGTTGAAAAGAGCAAATCAGGTAAAACTGAGGTATAATAGTAGCCAACGGTCCTTACCTGACCTACAGTAAAATTTAATTTGTTACTGTTCATTCTTTTAATAGGCATACAAACTAAAAACACTGTATGACATAATTCCCTACTTGCATGTGGTACTTATCATGGCATGCAAGCCTGAACTGCATGTTCTATTCTCTACAATGATTTCATCTGAGCCTAAATTTATGGACAAGACATGTGCTATATTTTGCCTCATATTTTGTTGGAACTGTAAATGTTGTTTTTTGGCTTAAACAACTTTGTCAAGTGGTTGTTTAGGCTGCCTTTACCTCTCAAAACTCCAGTTTTTGTGGAAAACTGAAATAAAGTTTGGACTTACTGATGCTTTAACAGGCCTCCTATATATCCTGTCCATAAATTTAGGCTGTACGCTGCAGTGAACTTTCTATTCTCATCAAACTATCATAATGGCACAGACTGACGGCATTTCACGTGTTACATGTGAAGGTGATGAAATTTTTCACTGCATGGTGATACCATCACTGCCATAAATCTGTTTTATTGAGTGAACTAGAAGGCTCACTTTTATTTGGGAAAATAAACAGGGCCTAGGCACGTGAGCACACCTACATGCAGTAGAGCCCCGCTGTTATGTTCCCCGGTGCTGCGTTTTCCCGGCTGCTACATACTTTTTGTCCAGTCACAGCATAGCTTGCATAAAATCCCTTGCATTAAAAACCTCGCTGTTACACTGTAACTGCGGAAATGTTCCCATATGATACCTCGCAATCTGGCACCCCGAACCCGGCCGAGCAACAAGTGCTGACCGCCATTTTGACGAGCATTGGTCTGGCTTGACTACAGAACTGGCTGCACGGAGCCGCACATGAGTGGGAGTCGCCACCACTCGATGGCCCTCCGTGGATGGCCAAGCACCTCCTCTAACTAGGTGCCTGCGACGTCGCTTCCTTTCCACTGGAGGCGCTCTGTACCGTTCGTAAGCCGGAAGCGCGGGGTGGCACTTGCAACATTACTGCTGGAGTCATGTGACTTCTGTTGGCGCAGCTAGCTGCCGAGAGGCCGGGTTGGCAGCTTCCGCGCTCACGGCTGGTGCAGGAGGCCATGGTCTAGGGATGCCTGTGTTGATTTGAAACTGTCAAAGCACTGGGCACGACAACTGGCTTCAGCAGCTGCTCCGCGAGTCTTTCCTGAAGTCCACAGTGTGAAAGTCCTGACTGCACACTACAGAGCACTACAGGGTAACTTGACGGCACTTAATTCTTACTCCAAATTGCTATTGCCAGGGATCATGCATACTGCTGTCGGAAAGCATTGTGGAAAGACACGTCCGGGTCTTTTTTTCTCCGACTAGACAAGCATCGTGACATGCACCAATGGCACATTATTGAGCAAAATGTATGGTGGTAAGCTGAGTGAACGAGGAGATAGCATGAATTTTGTGTTCTTACGCACAGATAACAATGTGCGGTCGTCGTCTGCTCGAATTTTACCAGCGGCGCAGCCTCCGGTATGTTGCAAGCGTCCTCCAAGAGGCGGCTCCAGCAACCATACCAAAGGGACAGGTGTAAAAGGGAGAGGGAAGGGCAGGCGGTTTTTGGCTCACATCACAGGCATCTAGTTAGAGGAGGTGCTGAATGGCTATCTAGCAGCAACACTGAACTTGGAATTGTGATCCTTGTCGCGCCTTCTTGATGGCATCGCGAAAGTGGCAGAGTTGACATTGCCAAGGGCCTTGGACTACCACCCTCAACACTTAACAGCATCGTCTTGAAGTGGGCTGAGATAGAAAGAAACGCTGCGCTTTCGACGGAAAAGCTAAGCAAGCTTGTGACGCCAAGTACAGGAACCTCGATGAGGCACTTCTGATGTGGTTCAAGCAAGGTCGCACGGCTGGTGTGAACTTCGATGGCAGCTTTTTAAACGAGAAGGCCATAGAAATAACCAAGAGGCTGGGAATCATAGACTTTGCAGTGTCAAATGCCGGGATTGACTGTTTCCGAATAGAGGCATGGCACTGCTTATAGAGCGGTCAGCGGAGAAGCAGTGAGTGTTAACTTGGACATAGTGGACGATTGGAAGACCACACTTTCCTATATAATTGAGGGGTATGAGCTTCACAACATATACTATAATGCAAACGAAACCAGCCTCTTCTTTTGGGTGCAGCCATCAAAGTCGCTAAGCATGAAAGGTGAAGCGTACCACGGAGGCAAATGAAGCAAAGACCAGTCTACCATGCTTCTTCGTGGGAATATGGACGGCTCGGACAAGCTAAAGCCATGGGTGATCGCAAGGTATCGAAACCCATGGTAACTGAAGAAAACTACCCCCCCCCCCCCCCACCTTGCCATGCCACTACAAAACCAAAACCAACAGTCGTGCGTGGATGACTTGTTCTTTGCTTGAAGAATTTCTTTGGTACTTCGACAATAAGATCGATTCGCAATGCAGGAGTGTTCTCCTTTTTATTGACAACTGAGCAGTTCATCTGAGAGACCTGCCATTTTTTTGGAACGTCAAGCTTGTGTTCTTTTTTCCACCAAACACAAAAAGCCATTTGCAGTCATTGGATGCCGGCATCATAAAGAATTTAAAGCACCCCTATTGGAAGTGTATCATGAAGTGCTGTCTGGAACTTATTGCTCGTGGACAACAGCCTGCAACCATTTCTCTACTTGATGCAATGCACTATGCCGCTACAGCTTGGAGCAGTGAGCGCATCAACCACACAGCACTGCTTAGCGAGGTGTGGCTTTTGCTTGGACAGAGAGGTGGAAACGGCCATGGTGCAAGCTGAAGAGCCTGAAGAGTCAGTAGCAGCCATTAGTGACCAAGAGCACAGTGAGGTGATGTATACGCTGGGTGCCATCGGAGCCTCATACAACAATTACATCGCCGTGGATGCTGCCATCGTGACATTGGAGAGCCAGAGCATCCACGAGACCGCTGCGAACTCGGTCATGAGTGACGACGCCCATGCTTGCGATGATGACAATGAGCCCAAGCCACAAGATTCCAGGGATTTAGCAGATCCAAGCTTTGCAGAAGCCACAGCTCTGGACCTCCTGCACAGGTACTGTGCACCTGAAAGCAACGATGACAGCAATGTGGCCTTTCAGGCGATTGAGAAACGTGTGGTGCTGTCCAGTGACCTAAAGAACGAGAAAGCCTCCATTCTCTATTTTTTTTTATGCCTCGAAAGGCAACTTTGTAGAAACAAATGGTTTCAAGTCAGAACTAAACTGTTTTTGTTCATTTTTGGAGCTTTTTTCAAGGCACGTTCACACCGAAGGCGGAGCGGACAAGCAAACAAGCAAATCCGGCCAAGCGGCCGCGGATTTTCCGCTTTGCGGAAAATACGTGGCCGCTTGGCCGGATCGCGCCTGGACCGTTTTTTTCCGCGTGGATAAGTTGGCCGCTTTGGCCGCAGCCGATCAGAGCCCGGCACTGAGGAAGCGCTGGTGAACGAATGTAAACGAATGTCTTTCTGTGGGCTGTTCGCTTCTTCTCTTGAAAAGCGTAAAAACGGCAAGTGGGGCCCGTTGGTTGGGATTTATAGTAAGGTTTGTTACAGCACAACACAAGACAAGGACAAAAGGAGGTATAAAACGACGACACGGCACCGTGTCATCGCTTTATACCTTTTTTCGGCCTTGTCTTGTGTTGCGCTGTAACAAATCTTGAAAATCGACTAGACAAGTAGCGAGTAAAATGCCAACAATCTCGTTTTCTTCGTCTGAGCTCATCATTTTGCAGAAGTAGATAGCGGAAGGGAGCGCGCCGACCCACGACGAAAAACATATCGAAAGTGCGCGTACAAACCCAAAGTGCCGCGAGATGGCGGCACGTCCCTGAAATTGCTAAAGAAATTGCGAGATGCCCCGCCTTCCCGGCGGTGCGGATAGCCAGACAACACGGCTGGTCTGAACAGGTGCGGGCGCTCGCCGCCTCGCCACTTTGAAAATCCGCTTGTCCGCTTAGACGCTCCGCTTTCGGTGTGAATGTGCCTTCACTGCTGCATTTTCCTGACTGCGACATTTTTTCTCCCGGTCCGGTGAAAAATGTACGAACGGGGTTCCACTGTATTTTGCACAAGGAATCTAGAGGTTCCTTTTCTGGACAAAGCATAGTCGCAAGTTGTGTTTTCAACACATAAGCTGGTATGTTCCATGAATAGGAGATGCTTGGCACTACCCTCTTTGTTAGATGATGAAATAATAAATTTTATCAGCGCTGTATTCTTGGTCGCAATAGCGTAAAACTATTTCACTTTGTTCTTATTCCAGATCTGTCATTAGCTCTCTGTGATTGGTAAACATTTTTCAGGCTGTGCACATATTGGCAGATTTGAAGTAAAAACAGAGTGCAGTTATCGTGAACCTTGTGTCTATAATATTGGGGAACAGGTGAATATGAGAGAATGAAGTGGCTTGGAACTGCAGCAGCAGGGAGAGTTGGCCAATGGACTAATATACTGAAAGAAAGAATGTGAAGAATGAAATGGAGAAGAGATGTGAAGTAGTGCTAGCAGAGAGAGGCAGCTGGAATTTGACATGATGAGGGTCACAATGCTTACAAAAAGCCAAGTTCTGTGTGCTGCTTGCACGCAAGTCCCTGGTCTGCTGTCTATAGATGCTAGGCTTGCAAGCATATGACACTGACAGTCAAAGAGGAAAAACAAGAGAGAACCTGTGCCAGAAGTAGAAAGAGAAGATAAATTAAACAGAAACAAAACAAAAATTTATGCTGCATTTCACCTTTGGTGGCTGTGTAGTGGCATTGAAGGCAGTTCCCAGTGAATACTCAGACCCATACTCTACAATACCCTTCGCATAAGCAGATAGGCCAAGTCTCGTATTTTATGCACATATTCTGAGTACAGCTTTGCCTCTATGCATTGTGTAAGAGTACTAGGTGTGTGGTGTTTGAGGGCAAAATAAGAAATTATTTAAAACAGACCATATTGCCTGCCCTTGCATCTGGTTGTCACAAGGTGCCTCACAGTTTATACTTTGCTTGGAATCAGGCCTCAACCTGCTTTGAAAGTCAACCACATTTCACTTTTTCACTAATTACTCGCTCACTTGCTTTTTGACACTTGAGACTATGAGCTTTCAGGCTTTTGTTATGGTAACAGGTAACAAACACGCAGTCACGGTCCTTCTCATCAGCTCCAGAGTCATCCCTGCCATCGGATACACATCCAACAAGTAGTGTAGGCTATTCTGGAATATTTCTGCATCCATACCCTAAAGGAAAATATTGAAATCGGGAAGATCTGGATTCTGTACGTCACCAGAAAGCAGCACGACATGTTCGAAGTGCTGAGTAGCTAATATAGTATCTGTTCGAATCTAAGCCGACCCCCAAAATTAGGATGGTTTAAAATTAAAAAAAAAAACTTTCCTCGGATGCAAGCCCACAAGGTAAACAGCCACGAAAGGCAAAATATTATTTATTACCAGTATCTGGCGCCAGTCACGGAATTGTTCCAGCTCACTTGCCATCGTCATCACTGGGATCATTGTTTTTATTGCCGTAACTGGGTTATTTATTGATGTTTTCTTTATACAGCTCACAATCTTCAGTGCTATTAAGTGCATTCAAAATGCAGCACTTTCTAAATGCACTGCAGTGGCACTGGCTGCTCGGTGACATTATGCTGATGTCTGGCAATAAGCAAACGTCGAAGAAAAGAAGAAAACAAGGAACGCGTCTGCACACTTGCACAGCATGCACTCAAAGCAGTTACAATGGTGTTCTTTTGCCTTTGCTTCGGTTGGCTGCCCAGTGGACAGTGATGGCTAAAATGATGCTTTTTTTTACAGTGGCGCTAGCAGGGCGCCATTTTACCATTTTAAAAGCTCCTAATGAGATCCTCGAACCTAAGCCAACCCTAGAGTTTCCCAACTCTGGCAGTGGTGGAACAGCCATTTCACCTTTCGGCGCATGTCCTGGCGCAGGCAAAAAGCCGATTTGGCACAGCAGCAAGCACTTCTGGCTCAGGGCCAAACGCACGTATGCTTACCATATACCATGCAAATTTTAACTAGTATAGTCGATATGTTGTGGAGATGGGTTTGCACAAGGCTTACCTTACGAGCGCGGTCACGAAAGGATACACCGCTCCTTCACACCGCAATGCAGAAAGGGCACTGCGGCTGGGTTTGTCGACTCTCTGATAATGCCCGGAGAAGGCACCACAGACAGATTGTCAACAAACGCGGGTTTATTTACCAAGGATGCAACACAATGCCACAGTCACGGCTTGTTGGCAAAGGCTCACCACAAGAGCGATCGAGTATACACGCCTGCACGTGTCATGCCATGCACATTAGGGAGCTTTCGAACAAAGAAATAGCATCAGTGAAACTGCGCATGTGCAAGGCGCAAGGAGGGTTTTGCATTTGCGTCGGTGACGCTATATAGCCAACATGGCACAGCGACTCAAACTCGATACAATAGTTTTGCGTCAACAAATGTGGCAGTACCCATCGAAGTGGCTGCTCTTGTTGTTTACCACATTTGACCTCAGTCCCCGTAAATGTACGGCCATCAAACCCAAGAAACGGTGTCGTAGGTTCTCGCTTTCTCTCATTTGATTCAATAAAGCACGGCACAGCACAAGAAAGTTGCGAAAATATTATTTTTGCACCTTTGCAATTTTTGCATTAAACGCATTCTTGCATCTCTCCTCCACCAATATGTGACTGCCGCAGCCACAAGCAAACCCGCGATCTCGAGCTCAGCAGTGTAGCGCCATAGCCATTGTATAGGCTACCCTGACGGGTCACAAACTTCAGGGTGCACTGATAGCTAAGTCGCAAGTACGAAATGACGTTGCGAAAGTCAGTCGCAATATCTGGACATAGAAAACAAGTTCAAGAATACATATAAAACTTGACTGTAGAACGCACTTGGGCCAGCGACAAATACTCGCAAGGTTTTGTTTTTCTATTTTTATTTTCAATGGCCCCCATTTGTTCACTCTCAGTGCCAAAATTAACAACTTGGTCCATATCCATGCGACCAGTAAAACTGGTGGTACTATTATAAATCATAAGCTATTCACTAACTCATACATGCAGAAGCCGACATGTGCTTACTAATACCATTCGAAACTATGAACCACGTGCGATTCTGATCACGGGGCTCTTTTAAAAAACCCTGCTATTACCCATAAACATAGAGAAAGCTGACCTTTAATCCAAGAATGTAACATCCTCCTTTGGCAAACTCCACGGTATCCCACTGGTTTCATGAACGAAATAAAGTGCCAGCAAGATGGTATAGCGGCACTCTATATTGTACGTCCGTCAGAGAAAAATAAGGGAATGAGGAATTGGATGACTTTGACAGGCCTCTGCTTCCTTCTAAGATGATGATGATAGCGTGCTGTTGGCTTTTATATGAGATATGTTACCTGCGAAGCATTGACGGAAGGAGCGTTTCGTTCGTATGCTTGCATTGGCGCAGACTCAGCGAAAATTTCCGTTAAAATGCTATTTTCACAGAGGATGGCACAAAGGTCCACTCTCGGCGCAGTTTGGCGCAGCTGTTCCAGAACTGCTTTCATCCTTACAAAAAAATACATATATATTGACTTAAGTTCGAATAAATACAGTATGTTAGCAGGGTATCGTTCAGAGAAAGATGTGTCTGCCCATAAAATTTTCAGGGTGTGGAAACTACAAAAGCTTGAGGTATCTGAAGGAAACTTGAAGTGCAGGGGTACATAAGTCACTGCAACAATGGAGCCTTAACATCAGGCTGCATGATTAGGCCATTAAGTAGCTAGAAGCTTTTACCCATTCTACAGTTGCCAGTAAAGGGCTAAATAAAAGTTATGAAAATCATGACTGCCCCTGCTGAAGTGAAAAAAAAATAATAAAAAACAACAGAAATGGGTTCTCACCTCAGAGAACTTTTCAGCATCCAGGGTTGCTGAGGAGATCAGCAGCTTGAGGTCTGGCCTAAATCGTGCAATGTCCTTGACCAGGCCAAACAGGATATCTGTGTGAAGTGTGCGCTCGTGTGCCTCGTCCACTATGACCACACTGCAGTGAAGTGACCCCACGCTACCTTGATTAGAAACTGGTCCATCATAAATCCCATCGCCTAAAATTGCCTCTCACTAATTTCAGTTTCTGATAGTCAACCCTGGACTATGAGGGATGCTATAGTGGTAGCATATGCTCTAATTTTCAACCAACAATGCACTTTAAAGGGGGTGGACTCGTGCAGGGTGCAACCGCTCGCGACATCATTTTTGGCCTCCGTACTTGTGTTGCAGGTCAAGCAGTGCTCTCGCTAAATCGAATCATTCGTGACAACTGGAAGTTGCTGTTAAGTCAAGAGCTGGTAGTAGAGGATCACACGCATCATTTAGAGGTACTAGTGGATTCGGATCCATGCAGAGAAAGTTGCCTTCTTTTTTCTTCCCTTTTCTTCAGTTATTCTACATTTCAATTAATGAACAGTCAATTTCCCTTACACTTTCCTTGGCTTCATATGACTGTTGCTAACAGAAAATCGAGTCCATCAGGTCTTACTTTTCTTGCTCCAGCAAACTGTGTCAAAACACTGACAAAAGCTGATTGAGCACCTGTTGTGGTTTGTGTCTTAGTGCAATGATTTCGGACAATTGATAGTTTGAACCTGCTTGATAATTTAGACTTCCTTGTGGCCACCGACACCTATTCCATAAAACCAATGTATAACAGCAACTAAAATTTCAGATGCCACATGGTATGTCACTTGATTTTTCAGACTGATCTGTGAGCACAATGTCAAAAAAGTTTTTTCGGACAACCGAATTATTCAAACATTTATGCGGTCCCGTCTATAACAGACGGGACCGCAAATCCCAAAAATCGGTCGCTAACACTATTAAACAAACATTATGCATGGAGACACTCTATGAATGCACACATTGTAGGATGTGGAGTAATGCTATAAACATATTACATCTCACCCAATGATGCTATCAATGCAAAAACCAACAGGGCAAAAGGGCACGAAGGTTGTCATACCTGTAGCTAGCCAAATCTGGCTCAGAGAGGAATTCCCTGAGAAGCATGCCATCTGTCATGTACTTCAGCACTGTCCGCTCTGATGTGCAGTCCTCGAATCGGATGCTGTAGCCCACCTGAAAGACATGCAGACAGGTTCAGAGGGTGGCAGAGGATGGAATGTGCCAATAATGTTCAGGAGCCATGTTGGCCAACAGCAGGCACTTTGGGTTTGCAGTGTCTGAGGCAAGAGATTCTGGAACAACTACAGTTGAACCTTGTTATAGTGAACACGGATATGTCCAAATAATGTAAAGTTTCATTATGAATTATGCACATTTAACATTTTATATACTGAATATGCTTGGTCACGTAGCGAATATGTGAAATTCCCCAGAGCTAAAACAGGTGCCCATTAGATGCATGCGACAGGTTTATATGCATGATGCCCGATCTCAAAGAAAATGGCTCAACAGTTACGTTCCGGGCTAGAGTAGCGTGGCAAGTTGTCACACCTCCTCCTGCACCGCTATAGAGCATGCCATTTCCCCAATGAGTAAAGCTCAGCATGTTGATTCGCTGATTATCACCAAAAAAAAGAAAACCACTGGAGCAATGCAGGCTTACAGTATGTGAAGCACTGTTCCCATATCCATGGTTTGATGTGCCAGCAAATTTAGGAGTGCAATAACATAACACAGTCAACCCCGGATATATCAAACTCAAAGAGGATCATGAAAGCATTCAATATAGGTATTGATAATTCAAAATATAAAATATGCTTCTCTGCATGTTTTAATATGCATATATGAGAACTCTGCACGTCTCGTACATTCTCCCTAGATTGTGAAAAGTGAAAATTTTCTGGTTAGTTTCTTCAAGCCCATGTCAAATGCACAGAGTTTACTTTTTTTTTTTCTTTGCACATGAATGTAGCAGTTAAGTCATTCGCGCTGCAGAATGGTCCTTGACAAACTGATTGCAATGCTAACTATAAAAGCCCGTGTCACCTGGCCACAGAGCACCTCGTGCGTTGATGTTCTTGTTGCAAGTTTTTATACAGGACAAAGTAGAAATGGGAGCAGCACAGGAGCAAACCAGCCTGAATGCATCAACACATTTATACTGCAAATCGCGCATGAACATGCCCGGCTGCAAGTGTTTTGCAATACGATGTTGCCATTTAAACAGCCGATCATTATGTCATAATGAATAGCGACCATGCAAACGCTGTTAAATTTGTAAGTAGCTCCCAACCTGTAAAGCCCCCGAGTTGCATTTCCACTGATGTCTCCCTGCAACACAAATGAAACGCGTTCAGTGCGGGCCTGCAAATTGCGCAGCGAGTCTTGTCACCACTGCCATGGTGGTCTTTCCGCACAGTGCAAGTGTGGCGTGTCGTAGCTTTGTTAAATCTAAACTGTAATGTAAAAGTCTGTGCAAGCGGGACTTGTAGTCAGATTCATTTTGGCCACATGCAGAGCCACAAAATGCCGTTCACAGAAACTACACAAGACAAGCCCAGTGGTGCAGACATCTCCAGTTCATCATCCCATGCCCAGAGTCACTCAGTGAAAAGATTGAGTGCCATTCATGCTTTCTAGTGGAACATGCATAATGGACGGGACTACGGGGTGCCTTTTGCGTTCTTGAAGCAGTGTGACGATCATCTTTCCGATAACGAACCCACTGCTTGGCGATGTTATTTTAGCTATCAATATGCTTCACTGCCTTACCCTGCTATGTTGCGATGAAGCTTGCCAAAGATGATCTGCCGTTATGGAGTGCACATAAGACCTCTGCTACGTGCGCCATCCAAATTTTGAGACCTGCGCCACTTCATTTTTGTTCCAAGGCATGTACTATCCTTCAGATTCAATGCCTTCTTTAACAGCATCTGCCAAAACAGTGCCGTTTTGTGGGCATGAATATTTCCGATAACGCAAGTGACTGCAACCAATTAGGAGAAGTGCACTTGCAGGGGCCTAGCGCGAACGCCTAGTGCAGCGTTCAATATATCAAATGTGACAGGCAACGGGAGTTCGATAAGTGCACAGTACAGTGCTATACTGTTGCATGGGATTTCCAAGGGGTTATTAGAACTGTTCGATATAGGCAATAATTCGATATAACCGAGTTTAGTATATCCTGGATTGACTGTGCTTGACACAATGCTTCAAAACAATGATATGAAAATGCGTCATGTGGACTATTGGAATGTATGTATATAGTGGAATGCGGGATGTAAAGTACATGGCCATTCAATTTCCAATGCTAACCAATCTGCTTAGTCGATGGGTGCAGAAATGGCTTTGGTGCAACTGTAGGCAGTAGTTACATCATCATCATCATCATCATCATCATCATCATCATCATCATCATCCTAGTTACGCCCACTGCAGGGCAAAGGCCTCTCCCATACTTCTCCAACTACCCCGGTCATGTACTAATTGTGGCCATGTTGTCCCTGCAAACGTCTTAATGTCATCCGCCCACCTAACTTTCTGCCGCCCCCTGCAACGCATCCCTTCCCTTGGAATCCAGTCCGTAACCCTTAGTGACCATCGGTTATCTTCCCTCCTCATTACATGTCCGGCCCATGCCCATTTCTTTTTCTTGATTTCAACTAAGATGTCGTTTACCCGCGTTTGTTGCCTCACCCAATCTGCTCTTTTCTTATCCCTTAACGTCACACCCATCATTCTTCTTTCCATAGCTCGTTGCGTCGTCCTCAATTTCAGCAGAACCCTTTAAGTAGTTACATACTTATGGTCAAATGGAGCAGAAAGCTGTGAACTAATCATTAACAGGTGTGTCACCTAACAAAAAGCACCAATGCGACGCACTGCAACATCGACCATATTGCTTTGACCGCCCACTGCATCACCCCCAAGAAATCGCTAGCATCACCAGTAGAAGTCCTATATGGCTCAATAGGAGACTACAAATGGGCATGACAGTGATTCCCATCATGCCGCCTAGGCTCACTTTCACCTGCAGGTTTCCATAGTGAACTTTTCCACAGTGTGGAAACATATTATTAACTGGAACAGCAGCGCATTTGGCTGATGATTTTGAGCACTAATTTCTCGAAACATGGTTAAGGCAGAGAGTTTCTAGCAAAATATTATGCTTCGAAGGCTGGCCGATTTCACCTCTGCAATTATACATGCCCTAAAAAGTATAATTAATTAAAAGGTTATCTAGCAAAAATTTTTTTATTTATTAATTGCATTGGTAATCAGTGAGAACACTTTAATGTCTGCTGCTGCTACCAAGCTTGGCAAGTAAAATTCGGCATTTCGTCTCACACCCCGTATTTTTAATAATCTGACACAGTCCTTGAAGAAACACACAGTACAGTAAAAGTTTGCTAATTCACAACTCGTTTATTCAAAATTTTGAATGATTTGAAGTAGCCGCCACAGTCCATCCAACAATGTATTTAAAGCAATATGTATCATGTTACGCTAATTTACACTGAAATCTGCCCCGCCATCGACAATTTGAACTCTGCACCATCGTGAACGGGGAGAGTGCTAGTGCACGGGGGCCCATTGGCGATGCTGGTGTCGCCACGAGGGTCATGCAGCTTTGCCCTTTCCATCTGTGGCCCTTTGGTTAGGCCTCACTGAAGAGAGACATGTTTGGGCCTGGCCAGGCATGGCCAATGCCTCTGTTGCTGGCCGGTTCTCTCCCTCTCTCAAGACCTTCAAGATACAAATGCGGATGTGGCACTGAGTGTTTCATGTTACATTTTGGAGGCTATGCTCTTTCTATAGGAGGTGTTTTGCCAAGAAGCGGCTACAGGTAATGTTTAAAACATTGTGGCCGTGACATTTATCAGCGCTAGCAGCACTAAAAAGCATAATTTTTCAGATTCGTGGCTGTTACTCAAAAGAAAGCATCACTTGAATGCGTGTTTGGATGCCACCTATACGTATTGTGGAACTCAGCATCGCGCAGCCGGTGCAGCTACGAGAGTACAACGGAGAGCAATGTCGCAGCACGTTGCGGTGTGTTTCGCGAGTGCATTTTAGAGTGCAGCTCTTGTTCTTATGGCGAGCGTTGGCTGTACAAAGGCGCATCTATAGTCCAACGTTTACGGCGCGCATCGCTTGTGGCCAGTCATGCTACACCGCTTGCGTCGTGCCAGCCGAAATCCTGTCCCCTGTATATTTTGATGTGCATTCCGTCAGAGGCTGCTCTCTTCAGAGCATGCGCAGAACGATTCCCAACCCACGGGCCGTTTTGAACAGCCATGGCGTAGGGACTTTTTTCTTCGCGCAATGCACTATGGGTCGGCGCAGTCGGCATGAAGAATGTGCAGATGGAGCAAGAGCAATTTCAATGTCGGACAGGTCGGACTGCATTGGCCGCATCCGGTTATGTTGGCTGCGCCAACAATGGTCGTTGTTCTCACCAACGTGACGTAGCGTGAGTGAGCGAGTGCGCTCACGCTATGTCGGACTATATACGCGCCTTAACAGAGCGCTTTTTTTCTCCTACTTCTATTAGTTCGAATTTCGTATACTTTAAATTTTCGTAGCACTTCCACAGAACTCGAATGAACAAACTTTTACTGTATAGGACACCAAACAAAGGCCTCCAAATTGTTCAGAGAATTTCGCTTAACAGAGCCTTTTCTCGAACAAGTCTACTGTACGACATCTGGTTCACAAACAGGAACAGGTAGCTTATGAGCTGTCAGAATACTCACCTCATTTCCCAGTTTGACCCCCATCTCCTCAGAGACTCGAGCAGCCACACTCATGGCAGCAACTCGTCGTGGCTGGGTGCAGGCAATCTTCATCTTGTCAGCTGTGTAGCCCTTGAAGGAAAGGACAGCCAACAAGGAGAACCTAAAAACCTCAGTTCAACATGTAGGAATGGGCTTGCACGTCCTCCGCTGCTCAATATGGAGCAGTCCCCTTTGTTGACTTGCATAAATTCAAACCTTGCAATAATAAAAAAATTTTGGCTAAGCGGCATTTCGAGATATCAGAGTTCGAGTTCACCCTTTGAGGGTCAATGCCCTAAATATATGGCGCTGTGAACAAGTCCCAAATGATCGATGTCACATATTTATGGCACCATCTTTTATGTTTGAAAAACACACCCCATTTTTTAACTTTTTGTTGCCCAGCAAGTTTTTGTTGCCCTGCACTCCGTGTTAGTACAAGGAATCTTTTTTTCACTCCGTAGCCGCTTGGTTTTTATTCGCCGGCTTCTTTATGCTGGCATTTCAGCGACCAATTTTGGTTTCATCTCGTAGGCTGTTTCCATTCGTTACGCTCGTAAAAGCTGATTTCTATCTGGTTTCTAATCTCTTAAAGGGTCATTGCAAGATGCTCGCTCATCTGCTGCTCACAGGGGTACAATTACAGTTGAACCCATTTATCACAATACCGAGTTTAACAATGTATCGATTATAACAATGAGAAGCTGCTGCACTGTCAAGTTTTGTATGTTTTCTACAGTGAAATAACTCGCTTACTACAGTGCCCCCATGCCGCATTATTGGTTATAACGACGAAGTCTGGCTGCTGGGTGTCTGTGTCGAAAGGTAATAAAGTGTGAAATCCTGGAAAATAAAAAAAGTAATTACTACCAAAGCTCGCGCGCCGCTGTCATTTGCCAACCCAAAGAGACATTCGAGCCACTGCACGATTGCCCGATGGCCCAACGGCTGCTGTGTGCTCATTTTCCAGCCTTCTCCATATTGCCAGCCTCACGCGCCTCTCTCCCGTCGCCCTTCCAACTCTCTGAACATGAATGGGTTGCACCCATAGCTCTACGCAGCACCACCATCTGAAACATGAATGAACCGCACCAGGTGCACTGTGTTGCTCCCAGATTGCTCACTGGCCCCTCATTCTGTGCAGTTCTGCCAACGAGTCGCTCATGCTCGTCTTTGTTGGCTGCATCGAAGTCGTTCCTAGCCACATGGTTTCTTAGCCTCATTAGATTCGCCGCTGAAACGGAATATGGCTGATCGCCCATTCATCACTGGCAACACAAGACGTTGCCAGTGAAAAGAAAGCATACTGCTTAAGATTTGGAAACAAAGTGTTTCTAACTGATGAGGCGATTGTCATGAACGTGTCTGCACCAAAGAGTGACGGCGATGACATGGCAGGGCAGTCTCAAAGTTGTCCTTGCAGTAGGCCTTGCAGATGACTCAGTCTCAGTCTCACTGGGGCTTCGTTTTCATGAGGGATCTTCCGCGGCACTATGTGAAGCACCTGAATGCCTTGGAGAAGGATGCTGGCAAGCTTTGCCTAATGCAAGCAAGGCTGACGGACATGGGCTTTTCTCGTGAAGCCAGTGAGAAGTATATGGTGAGATGCATGCGGCCGTCTCGCCTCAGCGTTTCTGCTGTATTTCTCTAGCTAACAGGCTGCCGCGGCAACCTTCTCGCATTTTTTAAAAAGCCCCTTTTAAGGCCACCAAAGCGATGTTTTGGCAGAGCTTGCATGTCACTTACCGCCCGTAACCCCTCTTTGCAGTTGTTATAGCAGTGCCATTCTTGAACACCGACAGCTGTGGCTTGTTACACGTGATCAGAGTACGCATGATAGCAGAGTTAAACAGTTGCACGAGTCAACACATTCAGCAGCAGGATGGAGGAATGTGGGGGGAGGGGCACTAGCCTCCTCGTCATTATATTGTTCTCACAACAACTCTGCCCGCCTTATTAACTTGCTGGACAAAAATAAAGTTTTCCCCACCACCACCAACAACTCTGCCATCACCCGATTTTGATTTTTTTTTTTCATGCAGACATGTCGATATTGAATCACCAACTCGCCCAAGCTTCCACTTTATCGAACAATTATTGGTTATAACAATGGAAGTTTCGTGGCACTTGAAAATTGTTGTAAGTGGGTTCAACTGTGCAGCTTTCACAGGCGGGCGTTGGTATATTACAAGCGATGGCATCATATATAAACGATGCTGCCATGCCTGCGTTTCTTTTCTCGAGACTCGGCTCGTGAAAACTGATGGCCCCTTGTTTGAAAAGGAACGAGAGATTACTGCAAATTTCTGACTCGATTGTTTTTTCTGACGGGCGCACAAGCATCAAGTTTTCTTCCGGGCACTGATGTACACGGTTCAATTGTGCTATGGACGTTCGCTGGTTGCTTTGGTGCAAGTGAGTTGAGAGGTGATTCCTCTAATGCAGATTACTACCAAAGTACCGAATTGTAATAGTATATTTATTTCAGTGCATCTACTTTTTATTCTTGCTATAAGTATTTATGGAAGCCCAATCTGTATTCATGAATAAACGAACCATCTTTTCCCACAGAATTTTTTTGTAACTTTATAGTTACTAACGAAATTATGATAAAAGTTTTTGAAATAGGTCGGTCCGAACATTTTAAATCTGCAATAAAAAAATATGACCCCAGAAGGTCGCATTTGGCAAGAAAAATTTACCCTCAAATGGTTAAAGAAGGTTTACTGTATTCGAAAATTATTGAAGATTCGATAAGATATGAATATTAGAAGCAAATCAAATATATTGCTGACTGCACGGGAACCGATACAATTCTTTGCATTTTTTTTCTATCAAATTTGCGAATACCTACGTGCCCGATTCTGTGCCAGTACTTAGCATACTCCTGTCATTGTGGAATTGAGCCCATAAGGTAAACTCAGCCCTGCACTAGCAAGTGTTGCAGAAAAGCCAACCTCTTGGTAACAAGACGGACAGGTCTGCAAACAGCGAGGGCGCAACTTAGCACAACGAAAGGGAATGGAGGTGATTATGGAAGGGAGTCCAACTGCAGTAAAAATGCTTTGCTAGAGAGTATAGGTCCAATGGGTTGATCGACTACAGCGACGTCCATGTGGTCCACATGGCCTTACTAAACAAACATGCCAGCTGCCAACTATGTATGTGCCCATCAGAGTCCTCAATGCAGCGTGTCGTGCTCCAGTTACAGTGGAACCCGGCTATATCAAACTCGCAAAAAAACGCCTATCAGTTCGATATAGAGCATAATTCAATATAAGCTTGGTAAAGAATTGGATGCCACAAAAACACATACCATTTATAAAATCACTTTATTGAAGAAACTAGCTTAGTTTCGCATGAAATAGTCCTGTATTTTCTTCTGCTTGGGCAATTTCGCTGCCTGCAATGCACGCACTTCTCCACATTGTCTAAGAAGTCGGAGCAGCTGAGGCCGCAACCTTTCGCATTCGCACAGAAGCACCGGACTAGTGCGAGTGCACCAATGACCTCAGAGGATGTGGGCAAAGGACCGTCGCTGCTTTCCTCATTTGCCCACTTTCACTTGTGCTCGGTATGATGTCAGCAATGTAGTCTTCGTTTTTGGGCTCTCCTGTGGTCGTGACACCATCATCTGCACTCACAAACTCGTCAACCGTTGATTCGTCAACAGCTTCCTGAAATTCTTACAGCTCGCTGCAAACTTCAGCAACACCGGCAACAGCTTCGTCGTACTCATCATTTACAGCCATCACCGAGCACGCGGAAGCCGGCATGTCTGAAGCAATTTCGGACGAACCACTTGTGCACGTCCGTGCGTACGCATTGGGCGCCATGGGCACCGGGTTGCAAGTTTGTCCGCCTTAGCCCTAATCTCCCCTTATTCTTCAAGATCGTGCTGAGAGCGCTCTTCGGAATCTTGCACGCTGCGGGGCATCCAACTTCTCGCCGCATTCGACCTGATTTATGATTTTTAGCTTCACAGCAAAAGGCGAATTCTGCCACTTCATCACGGCAACACTGCGGGACAAGGCCCACAAGGCGCAACCACAATGAACCAGAAAAGCAGCGGGATAACTTGCACTTGCGCCATTTTGCACGACGAGGGCACAAGAGCCTCTGATTGGCTGTCTGAGCAAGTGCTGCGGATGGGTCAGGATAATTTTTTTAGGGGGGTGTCGACGGCTCACCCAAGGCAGCGCAGTCACGGTAGGGAGAGCGGTTGGATGGAGCAGTGCCGCCGGGTTTCCCCGCCACTGCGAGGGAAAGCTAACTTCTGGGGCACTTTTATGACGCTTGATGTTCTATATACTGTATCGGGAGTCGCTGTTATTTGTGTTCGATGCAAACATAATTTTTGCTATATATGCTCACTGTAACTATGCCATATTCAGAAATTGTTCGATACGTGTATATAGAATAATTCGAGTAAACGGGTTCGATATAGTCGGGTTCGACTACATAACATTTTAGCATAGTGATGGACAATCCGTTATCGCAATACACATCCGAGCGGGACCAACAACATGTGCAGATCCCGCAGGCAATGGGCAATGTGCTATGAACATTATGACGATGCCTGTGGGCATTGCACTATGCTAAAAGGAGCTATTCTAAACATATGGGTACATTACACATCCTTATAATTACAATCACACTTTTTTAAGCAACTGAAGGTGTCATGCCCCATTTTAACTCCCTGTGTCGAATTGTGGTTCCATTATATTTTTACAAATGCAGTAATTTCCCACCAGGGAGTCGGCCATATGTCTCACATTGAAGGAAAACAATAGGAAGGAGCTTCCTGCATGTGCTGTGCTGCAGGAGTCCTACATGCATGTTAATCAAAATGTGAAAAAAAAAAATAATGCAGATCCCAGGCACTATGGGAATCGATGTAAGCGAAGCTTTTTGTGCTGTTTGCATTCATTAACAATATATGGCAGTGATGTTGACGGCCTATGGCAGTCGTGATGTGATGAGTGTACCACTCGTGTTTGTCTACATAGCATGTATACACAGAACACACAGCTGGATGTGTTTGCTCAAGGCATTGTTGTGTGCCATTGTTCGTAGCCTGCGAGAAAGTTAGCACTGTCATTCCTTCACACGGGCGCATCACACTGTGGCTGAAGTGTTGATTTGCTGGCCAGCCGTATGCGTGTTGCCGTCTTGACGCTGCGGTGCTTGACTGCGGCTTTGCGTCTGCCCACCCTGCGTCAATTGTCTGCATGTGCAAACTTGCACGGCGCTTATTTTTCAGAAACAGCAGAAACATGCCATATCATACCTTGAATTAAAATTGCTGCAGTTTGTCCGCAACTGTTGCCATGTTTAGTAGCAGCGTTTCCTTCATTGAAGAGACCCCAAACGAAGCATGCTTTCTGACGGTGGGCCCTTCCTTTCTCCCATGATCACCTCATGTATGCAAGCTCCCACAAGCAAAGAGTCAAAAGAGCAAAAAGCCGTTTAGTCAGGGCACTGGCTTTACGCACTCTCTGTTTTCTCTTTCTACCACACTACCTCCAATCGTGGCTGGTGCATGCGAGTATAAAAGTAAGCACTGCAGCTTCTGCAATGCTTTTGCGGGGGGCTAACACGTAATTACAGCCATCCAGAGGGCATTGTGCTGATGGCCAGGTAGTCCCAGAGGGCCTCGCTGGAAAGAGCACACAGAAGACACCTCTCCCGCGTCCCTACCATGTACATTACACATGTTCTAAACCACCCCCCAACACGACGTGCAGGACAGCGACAGCAGCAGCAGCCAGCAGCAGTGGAAAAAGCAAGGGAAGATATAAAGAATACTTCACTTTAAAAGAAGTTGTGCTCCCGTGGTTCTTTTCTAAGCAGTGGTCCTAATAACTAAACAGTACACCACCACTATATAATGGATGGATGCTAGCACAACTTTGGCCTTGTTCATTTGTCATTACCTATTCAGGGCTACCCACACTCCCGAGCTTATCACTTGACAACAAGTGCACTGAATGACAACTGGCGAATACCAAATGCCTCAGAGTTGGCGGGTGTATCACACTGTATAATAATGCACAGGTTGGTGGTACAGTGAGAATGAATGAATTTTATGAATTAACAAGGGCCAAATAAACAGGCTTTCACTTTTTTTTTCGCTTTTAACATATTAGTAACATCTCAATTATGTTGCCAACACTAAAAATATACTATTTTTCGTGTTGGCCACATAATTGTAATGTTCCTAATATGTTAAAAGTAAGGAAACTAGCTAATAAATGTATCTGCATATCAATATGCAACACAGTCAAATCTCGATACATGTAACGAAGTTGTACTTGCAGTGGAAAACTTCGTTAAATCGTGATTTTTGTTCATTTAGGCTTTTAAAGTTTCCACAGTAAAAACAACTTCATAAATTCCCAGGGCATTCCTAGTAGATAGTATCATGTCAGTGAGCACTTGTAACCAAATCTCAAGGAGGTCAAGCTATAATAGTGCGGCTATGAGCACCAATGCATGCGGTGCAGATTGCGCCGACAGCAATGCATTGGCATAGCTCACGGCGTTTGAGATTTGCATGTGTTGTGTTGCAGGGGCACTGTAAATTTTGGATGCCATGACTGACCCCGCTCAGTGCCCACAGCAGGCGCCCACAAATAAAAAACAAACGTGTAAAAGGATACAGATATTCATCCTTAGCAAAAAGAAGTCAGTTTTGCCAGAAAGGCAGAGTACTGATCGCAATAGCAGAGAGTTGACACTAAGGCTATGTTCACACTTGGGAAGTGGCAAGCGGGCGGAAAAGCCAAAGCAGATGGAAAATGTTTTCTGCGCATGTACAAGTTATTCACATTTGTTTCGCCACTGCAGCAGAAACCACGGCCGCTTTAGCCCATATCCATCTAGTTTGCGTACGTTTGTATGCATGGTGGCGCTATTCAGCACACTACTTCAAGACATACATTCATTCATTGACCCGTCAGTTATTAAAGGCGATCATTTCGCGCAACTGCGCGTGTCGTCTTTAACTTTCGTCTACCATGGAAGATAAAGAAAACACAGTTTCGATAGTTTTAGCTAGTTGCTTTTCCTAAAAACAGACAATGAACAATGGAAAATGTTAAATTTTACGACCGGATGTTTACACGCTAGTGTAGCTTCCGGTGAAGCGGAACCGCTTTCCGCTTCGCCATGGCGAAAAAAATCGGTCCGAGACCGATCGAACTCGCTGCCTGGTTTTCCGCCCGTTTCTCCGCCTAGGCGGGAGGATTTTGTCAAGTTTTTACCGCTTCCACCTGCTCCGAAACTAACTGTGAACGTAGCCTAAGTAAGGTTCACAGTTTTATCAGTGTCACGCACGTTCAGGCAAACATGAACATATTTCACTTTATGACCACAACCTCGCTGTCACAACACGAGCGAGCACTTCACACTGTGTCTCGGAAACTTGAGATTATGCAACCGCAAAAACAAGATGCGCAGGAACCCAATGCACATCAAGGCAATAACCGACTTGGCTCACCCTTTGCACTTGCTGCGGAGAGATGATCTACAATATACGATGCATGGCCCACATATGGATGCGCATGTTCCTACCCACTCCCCACTCCCTAGCACGAGCTTGATCACGTTACCCTCGCATTCACTCTCTCCTCGTCCCCCTTGTGCAAAACGAATCATCAGCTCCTGTGTTTCTATGGGTGCTCCGAGCTACTGCCCGCCCCCGAAAGTTGTTTACCAATGTGACAAATGGTGGAGCGGTGTTTCCTGCCTACTGCATGCTTGCTCTTGACGGCATTTTTGCCGCTCAAACTTTTCATGCAGAAGGATGCTTGAGGTAACCCATTGCCTCGGCTGACATTTTTATAGTGTTCTGCTAGATTGAACAGCGTGTTCTGCTAGATTTAACAACCATACAGATCCTATTTAGCTACAATTGTTGTGTTGTCTGGATTTCTGGCTAAAATTACAAGAGGTCCACGTATCTCCCTGTTTCGAGAATATGTGCACTACTTAGTTCAGGCACAAGCTGGTGGTCAAAAAGCTGCTAAAAAAATTTCACACAGAGTGGGAGCTACACCAAGAGCCTATACAAATTCCTTTCTTTTTAACAAAGGTCAACCTTTGGTGGAGACCGGCATAAAAACACTTTCGTGTTAAAAAAGTAAGGGCAAGATGAGAAGGAGTGAAGAAATAGGCAGCAACTCACAGCTTCGTAAAGGTACTGGGGGATCTGTGTCGTTTTGCCTGAACCAGTTTCACCTTCAATAATCAGCACCTGTAACAGAAGATACATCTCCAATTATTATTTTAAAAACTGGAGAGGAAAAATCCAACTTAGTTTTATACACATGCCTACTACCTGTGCATTATGCTTATAAAGCCGTTCAATGCAATAATGGCCTATGCCTCATTTACACACTCATTACATGCCCCTTACATTAATCTACATGCACTGCACATTCCCACACCTGCTGAACTGTGTTGCCCCATTCATGTTCAGTGGAAGCTATATTAGACTTAATGTTAACCACTCGGCAGCAGCCTGCCGCTATTCGCCTGCTGCAATCTCTTCAGAATATGAATTATTAGTAGTGGGTGCCCTCTCACTCTGTCGGAGAGCAAATGTGCCTTTCGCAATGCTCCCCGCCTCTTTATATGTCCTTATCACATCACCTATCACAAGCTATGCGACCACTGGCAGCATGAACCAAAGACTGGGAGAAAAACTAGGGCAGAGGGTTGTGCTCCAAAGAGAGAAAAATATCAAAATTCTGTGATTTTACGTGCCGCTACTATGGTCTGATTATGAGGCACACCATAGTGATGTACTACAGGTAAATTTTGACCAGCTGGGGTTCTTTAACATGCACCTAGATCTAAGTACATTAGCGTTTTGGCATTTTGCCCCCATTAAAATGCAGCCACCGTGGCCGGGAACAAACCTGCAATCCCAAGCGCAGCAGCACAACGCTATAGCCACAATGCTATCCTGGCGGGTTTTTAAAAGAGTGTGACATACAGTGGCAAGAGAGCCACAGATATGTGTTCAGTGTTAGATGAGCCATAACTGCTGTTAACGTAAAGGATGGCTTTGTGTACTTCCACTGGTGTCAAAAGACAGACAAGGAAAGCTGCTGAATTATGAATTAAAAAGAAAAAGAAGCACACTTGCTTTTGGCATTTACTTGTGTAAAAAAAATTAGGGGTGTGTGAATACTGAATATTTTATTTCGAATCAAATATAGAATCAAATCAAGAAAAAAAGCCTAATATTGAAATGAGTATTGAATATCTGAAATTTTTTTTACAGAATTTAGTGCATACAAATTTTGCACATGAAAATATGGTGCTGCACATGCTCTGGAGTCTCTTAGCATTCCATGACAAGAATGGAGCAAGCTGTCAGTAACATACATACAAATCAAGATATACAGTACGGTCTATTATTATTAAAGGCAACAGCAAATTAGTACGCCAGCACTGATTACAGCTCAGTTCTAGTACACAAATGTCTGGAAAAAAATTTTTGTTTTATCAATAGAAGTTCTGTTCAACAGAATAAAGTGCTTTTTTTCCTCTGAAACTAATGAATTAGGGACGTTCTGTTATACTGAATACCAAAGAGGTTCTCAGTTTAATAGTGGGCCTGTGTCTTGTGGCAGTATTTAATTTATTGCATAGAAATTTTCGCCTTCCTGTTTTACACCAAAAGGAAGAAGAGCTGTCCCAAATTTACGGTAGGTACGTTACCGTGTGGCCAGTCTATGCAATGGATAAAAGGACCGCGCATCACGCGACTTGATCACCGATTCACACATAGCTGGTGCTAACGGTAAAGAGCAGGCGACGTCCATGCAATTTGTTTGCCGGGATTTACCCCCTGTCAAAGAATCTGAAATCTCGAAGGTAACTGCAAATTCACGATGATCCCCATGCCTATCGCCAGCTAATTGGCCCGATTTTCGGACATGCTTTCGCACTTTACGAAATACACGCTACTTTGCTTGACATTCCTTCTGTCCACAGTGCATTATCATTTTGATCAGTACTGCCGACCCAGATGAACACTCTACAGACAGTTGCCTGCGCTAACGCTGTGTGTGCGATCCCTGCATCAGTCCGACATTGGGGAGCGCTCGCAATGACAGTCCACAACCGTGCCAGCCGAGGTGACCCATCCACGGCGCCCTCGGTGCCAAAGACCAAGTGGAACACTCATTTGGGCGGCATCAAACACGAGGGGCTCTGCAGCGCATGCAACATGTGGCACTGCAAGGTTCTCTACATGGAATATATAGAATATTCAAAAAATCGAATAATAGACATTCGATCCATGAATCTACTTATTCGAACGTTTACTATTCAATTCAATTTGGTGATATTCGATATTCACACACCCCTAACAAAATAGCAAACTAAAATCATAACACAGCGATCCTTTGAAGTGACGACTTGGTACATATGGTGGCAGTGAGGTACAAATTTAGGTGGCACAAAACCTACCCCCCATGGATCATTTTACTTGAACTATACACTGCATTCAGCCACCAAAGATCATGGGTTCGACTCCCACAAAAGGTTTTTGGTTTGAGTGCCTTAACTGTGCCTTAACTAACACCAAAGGTTGTGGGTTTGAGTGAATTAATTAACTATATCATAATTACATGTGCCTTGATTAACTTCATCTTAATTAACACCAAAGGTCGTGGGTTCGAGTGTCTTAACTCTATCTTCGTTAACTGTGCCTTCATTAACTTCACCTTAATTAACACCAAAGGTCATGGATTCAACTCCCACCAAAGGTCGTAGGGTCGAGCACCTTAATTAAATATAGCTTAATTAACTGTGCCTTAATTCACTTCACCTTTAATAAGCCCAAAGTTCGTGGACACGACTCCCACGATAGGTCCAAGGCTTGAAGCCTTTTTGTACTATCGTGTGGACATGCTGCCAACGTCAGATTTTCCCCCTCATGAGCCATTTAATGCTTTCACATCAAAAAAAAAAATATATTTCAGAAGACACTGCGGCACATTTGCCCCCTATACGGATGGGTTTCCCTGCATTGCAACATGACAGCTGCACAAACAGTTGTGTCACCTGTTGCGAGGCAACTGTTGCTGCATCACAAGAGACCTTCCAGAGGCCTTCAAACTTCAACTGCTCAAAGCTTGAGGGCCTCTGGAGGAAGCATTGTGGCTAAGTAGCGGGCTATAAAGAGTGGATCCATCCATTGGCGGAGGCCGGCAGTGTTCTGCTCATGTGTCACACCTTCACTGTGGAGCTGGGCATGCTCCGCATAGCGTATTGCAGAGCACCTCTCAATAGCTGGCCCACTTCCCTTACCTTCCTCCCCATCCCTCTCCCTGTTAGGTCAATGAGCCATCCTTAGTGAATACAGCTTGATCATCGCCATAGCGAGACATACAACAAAGCACTTGTTGTCAACAGGGAGACCTGCCTGGTGATCAGCAACAGCTTGGAGGAGATCTTCCCGAAAGGGAAAGACGGGAAGGCTGCGACGTGTCTCCTGGAGGCTCAGCTTTTTGCGTTCGTGCTCACTCAGCTCTGGCTCGGGTTTGCTGTCCTGTGAAAAAAGGACACCAATATTCAGGAAGCAGAAATCCTATCATGCACACATCCTGTTGCTTCACAAAGACAGCACAACTCTCCTGTTGCTGTTCACATTTCTCTTCCTCCTCTGGAACCCCCCAAAGCCTCACTGGCAGTGTGTGGTGATTGATCACACTCCCAATGGGACATGCATAATTGGTTTGAATTTTCCCATGTTTAAAATAACAGAAGTGTTCAAAAAATGCAAGAAAAAAAGAAAAAAAAAGAAAAAGAAAACTAAATCGGACTGCGGGGTTTGACGTCCAAAAGAAACACATGGGCTATGATAAATGTTACAGTGGGGGGGGACACCGGATTAATTTCAACCACTGGAGGATCTTTAACCCCTTTATGCATAAATTTTTATTTTATTATGAAAAAATTAGGCAAGCCTTGGTTTAGGTCAGATGTGCCCAAACAAACCTCAATTTTTTTTTTGAAGAAACGCATGGTCGTGATTTTATGAGCAAAAGTTTTCACTTACGAGGGCGAATCAGAAAGTCTTTGCACCTGTATTTTATTGGCCAAAATAGGTACATGCAGGTAATTACAAATATAAGTACTATACTATGTAGTTTACACTATTTTTCCAGATAGTCCCCAAACCAGTTCAGATATTTGTCCCATCGCAGCCCTAAATTTTAGATGCCACTGTGGTAGAATTGGTCCGGCTGACTGTGGAACCACCGTCAGACTGCTGTCTTGGCTTCATTGTTGCACGTGAATCGTTATCCTCCCAGGTACTTCTTCAGCGGACCGAAAATGCGGATATCGCTAGGGGTGAGGTCTGGATTGCATGGTGGGTGGTCCAGACTCTCCCAGTCCCAGTCCCAGACACACGGTGCCTCCCCGAACGCTCCCTGTCATGCAAGTCTTCACGGCCTTTGCGAACTCGCAACAGCACCACCTCACACTTTTCAAAGCAAGACACCTTTCTCCATACAGGGGCTGCACTTCCCTATGGATTTCGATGGGCATTCATCCCCTGCTCCACAGAAAACAAATTACACTTTGTTGCTTGTAGACTGTGGATGTGTGAAGCACAACTGTGATCTTAAACAACTGACAGCAGTAACGTGCTGCAGAGCTACCAGTAGATAAGGCCAGACTGGTCCTAGAAATGTCCACTGCTGGGAATGAATATGTTGACTTCCCATTTACAGCCATAAATTGGCTAAAACAAAATAGGGGCAAAGACTTTCTGATTTGCTCTCATACCATGCAATTATGGGTATATTTCATGGCCATACAGACAGGCATTCAAATTGAAATAAACTTGCAAAAATCTTCTGCAATGTTTAATAAAATATTGCTTAAATAAAAGCTAGTATAGAGCCGAGCTGTTAGCTATGTACACCTTGCAGGACATGGTGCTAAAGTTAATTTATGTTCATGCCCTACATACATGTCAGAAAATCTGACGAAAAACAACAAAGGTGCTTTTGTAAGAAAGTTTTGCAACTCACCTTGTGCTTTGTACCTGGTACACGGAGAGCTTGGACGAACTCAATGGCATCATCCAAGATGAGGTCATATTTCTCTTCCTGTCAAAATAAATGCAGTAAACACACATACAAGAAAAAGAGTAGCTCTGTTAGCAAACAACAAAGTGTGAATACCTAAGACTTAAGGCCTATATAGCTGATGTTCTTACTGACCCTTTTTGCAAAGCAGTTTGCTCAGAGAAACGAGATGGTGCTTGCAGTGGCGTGCCACATGTTGCCTCAGCGAAAGCTAACAAATACGAAACCATTACCTCTTCTGCCCTGCTTCTATGCAATCAGCTGTCGGAAATACAACCGAGTATTCGCTAACGCGTGTTCCATTCATGCTGCAAAATATGGAGCGGTGGAGTGAAGACGTGTGCAGTAGTTGGCTGTGAAAATTGTGACTGGCATATTAAGGAATGGAATGAATCTGTCTCGAAGTTCACGGACCACTGTTACATAAGGACTGCCCGTGTTACCGGCTCTTATGCTATTTCGGTTAAGCAGTACTGCCGTTTAGTACATACTTTTTTCAAGCTCTAGCCAACTACGGTTTAACGAGGTTTTATTGCAGTAAGTTTATTGCACTAATCTAAACACATGCACCCTAACTCACATGCGAAATCACGCCCACTATATGGCCAATGTATCAAGAATAAGTGAACGGGCACACACTTGAATCAATGTCCTGAAACATGGGTGACAGCTACTACACTGACAGTACACTAATGTTCGAAGCTTAACACTGCGTAATGGTCCACGTAGTAAGCGAGTAACTAGCGATAATATGTATTTGCTATAAGCTATTACAACATACAGAATGTCTACGTTACAAGCCTTGTGCCCAGCAAGAACAAATCTATCGCGACTGAGCACACCCGCAAATGATGAGGCAGAAAATAAACAATCAGATAGTGACTCAATAAACAATCAGATAGTGACTGCTCGGGGAACTTTATTGAGCCAGAAGCGTGACAAGTTGCTGTTTAAAAGTATTTGCTAAATAAAGAACGAAGAGCTAAGCACACTGATACTCATCCAATTCATATCGGAAAGTTAGGATAGCTTTGGATACATTTTTAGCCCAGTTCTTATTACAAGCACCATAAACGCAGCTTGCGCCATTTGGACAAAGCGTAATGAGCTCCGAAAGCGCTTACATGTCCTTTGAAGCTGTAGCCAAAGCTTCGCTTGTTGTCTGCAAGTCACTGTCTACAATATCCACTGAAACAGAGACTTGCAGAGCCGCATCGGCATCATGTACGTCCATTGTAAACACAGAGGCAATGGAGGGAGCCGAGGCAAGCAATGGATACGTCACCACGTGATCAAACATGGCAGCGCCCACGGGACTGCCGTGAAAAGGGTCAATAAGCAAACACAATTTATTATAAGGCTAGTACTTTGCCATTCTCTAATGGGACACTAAACAGTGGAGAAACACAAGATGGTAGTGCTTATCTTTATTATGTCATTATAGCAGCTATTACAATGACATTAAATTGAATATTTCTTCAATTCTAGTATATGGCACGAGCCATTAACAGAACAGCTCTGGGATATATGCCAAGCTCATTTCAAATAGATATTTATTGCACTATACAACAAGTACAGACAAATACCTATAAACAAGCTTCCCATGCAGATCGTATTGCAAAAATCAATACAATTTTTCTTCACTGGAATATTTTGGGCCACCTGATTATCGTTACATTTTTCGTGGTCCCTGCTGTGTCTGAAAAATCAGTTAGCAACTGTAAGTAGGTTAATGGGTAACAAGGTGAGGGGATTTAACAAAGCCACTTTTTCATTGGATCTGCAGTTTATGTATGCTTTGATGTGGTTCTACTGAATGCAAGTCTCGGAAATGACCAAAACAGAGAAAGCTAAAAGCCCCTCTATTTTAGTCATGGCCATAAAGTGCACATCTTCTGCATGGCAAAAGTGATGCTAAGCACTGTTCTGCATAACTATTAACTGGTTTCACATGCCAATGCCATAGTCGAACAATTCTGCACAGTAATATTTGAAGTGTACCCCCAGCGATATACAGATCTTTCTTGCACAGGTAGAAGTAGTGAAAGACCCTGCCAATACCTGCAGCTTCATGTACTATAACATCTAATGCAATGCTTGGCTGCTATTGTGGAGGGCATCTGTAGACATCACAATGCTCTTTCTGGCCACTTGGTTTAACGGACTTCAACATGAGTGACAATAACACTAACAGAAAGTGTGCTCGCTAACAATATTTTTTTCATTGTGTCTGCCCCCGGGGAAATAACCAACCACGGAAAGTGGCCATTTGCAGAAATAGCTGCACCCAACTAAGGCTCCAGTACTGGTCTCCCTCCCAGAATCTGACACTCGCATTGAGCACAGAGTTATTAAACTGTTGCTGTTGTTGCCATTGTGCATGCTGAGTAGGAACACATGGAAGTTACACGACTTGACGCTAGACGAAAAGACATGCACCACTCTTACCCTGTGCTTCTCCTTGGCGTCCCTCGCACCAAAGCTCATGCGGGCAATGCCCATCCGCTCTTCTTCCCACTTGCGCTGCTCTGCCTGTGGCACCTGCTCACGCTCGTCCACTTCAACATACTCCTCAATGTCGTCCTGCAATGTCACCCCGCGGAACAAATAAGCATGCATCCCGAATGGCTTCCATAGGAGCCACATCACCAACACTAACAAGAGCACAGTGGGGTTGTTTCTGATCACTAAAAAAAAAAAAATGATTTGGTGCATCAAAATTATAATGTGAAATAATGCGCTAGAGAAGACAAGGTGCTATACTTGCAGAGCCTAAACGCACAACCTCCTTAGCAAAAGCTCTTCCCAGGCTAGTTGTTTCGTAGCAAGAGAGAGAGAGAGAGAACAAACATTTAATAATGTAAATCAGTGAGAAAGAGTTCTTCCTTCACTCAAAGCGGGTGGCCTCCTCAATCCAGGTAGCCATTGTCCCTTGCTGCTTCCCTGGCCCAGTTCACCAGCTTTCGCTGGTCCTCCAAGTCCGGGGCCACAAAGAAAAATTTAATGTAGGAAAACAGGGAAAGGTGCACAGTGCACAGGATAAGTGCTATGCTTTCAGCTAAAGATTTATTAGAGAAAACAACACACTTAATGTGACCTTTGTTTCCTATCACAAATTTAATGACAAAGTATTGGCAACATGTTTGCACTTAAGAAAACACTTTTGCCAATAAGGCTTCAGTTGAGTCAAAAATGCCTGTGTACCATGCATTTGGTGCACGTTAAAGAACCCTAGGTGGTCAAAATTAATATGGAGTCGCCCCACAATGGCATGCCTCAAAATTGAATCGTGGTTTTGGCACATAAAACCATAGAATTTAATTTTAATTTTTTTCATTTGCAAGTGTAGCACTCGTCCCATGCAATGTACAGTTAAACATAACAATCTCAGATATAACAAATCATCGGTTATAACGACCACATTTCAGTGCATTTACAATTTTTTGTCGCTGCCTATTGAAACTGTGTCTAGATATAATGAGAATTTTCAAAAGCGCCATACTGTTACAACGAACACT
Organism: Dermacentor variabilis; assembly: GCF_050947875.1. NCBI lineage: Eukaryota > Metazoa > Arthropoda > Arachnida > Ixodida > Ixodidae > Dermacentor > Dermacentor variabilis. The sequence continues at coordinate 2,061,533 of NW_027460346.1, read as the reverse complement.
TCAAACCCAGTCGCGGTACGAGGGCACACAGCTCCGTGCCTCTTGCTCTAGTACAAGTGCAACGAAGATATGGTTGGTGAGATGAGCACCGCGCATGGATTTCTGATGCCACCAGGAAAGTCAATTGCTTTTAACTATGCTTTCAAGGCATGTCTCAAGCGTGCTTCAGGTTGAGGCAGTACAGCGTACGGCGGTAGCTGCCTCCAAGACAGCACTGGCGCACACACTGGTGCTATTTCTGAGGCTACGACGGTGGCACTCTTGTTCTTGCGCAGTTCTATATGTGGCACCGCATGCACTATGCCTATTTCAACGATTTAGACCGACGGCCGCTCAACTGTTGCTATCTTATCGTTGCAGTTGATATTCATGCAACCCGAGTTGGCATGAATGTGGCAAGACACACCACTGCCATGCAAAATTGTGAAGAGTCGGTGGTTATTACGCCGTTATTGGGCAATCATGGCTCGTTGAAGCTTCATTTATGTTGTTGCTGATAATGGTTTGCGATGGCATTCTAACTTTTGAACTTCATAATTTTTGGGTGAAGCGACATAGAAAACCTATCTTCGCAGCTCTCGGCGTGCGTGTGGCTGATGCTGCAGCCGTAATAGCAAGACCTTTGCAATATGCTGCCCTACCTCAGTAGTTTACACTTGCAGCCAACTAGAACGCTTTGGTATGATATGCAGAATCCAATCATGTCCCACTGATAGCAAAGCGTATCACAATATCTCGAAGAAAAAATGATGGTGGCTGTGCTCATAGTTTCAAAATGGCAGGTGATCAGAATCGGCCGAGCGCCACTTTGAAACAATTACAACACCACATTTCCCACTTTAGGCGATGTTTTTAATGGAAACTTGCAGCTAGATGCAGGAAAGTGCTGGGAACAAAGATGAAGATACAGAAAATCTGATTTTCGGGCTACAGTGGTGTCAAATGGTAACTGTTGATGCCAGCTTCACTGTCATTAATTTTGTACGTTCACATATAACATAGTTCACACATAACGAGCTGATGCAACGACCACTTTTAACAGAATTATTGAGTTTGTTATGCTAAATGGGTTCAAATGTATTACTGTTCTCACCCATTCTCGGTTGCATGCTTTTTGTTTTCAACAGTCTTTGCAAGTTCTGAGCAGTAAAAAAAGAAATTAAATTAAATTTTGGGGTTTTACTTTCCAAAACCATGATCTGATCGTGCCGCATGCCATCGTGGGAGATCCGGAATAATTTTGACTAGCTGGGATTTTTTAAGGTGCAGCCAATGCACGGTACCATGGGCGTTTTTGCATTTCACCCCCATTGAAAGCAGGCCACTGTGGCCGGGTTTTTATCTCACAACCTCATGCTTAGCAGCGCAACGCCATAACTGCTAAGCCAGCATGACAGGTCATGTTCTGAGCAGTGCTGTATATGTACTAAGTGAATTAAGGTGATGACGATCCTCCCTTCAACACCAATGGATATTAAGTATGCGCAACCTAGCCTTGATAATGACAGCCACTGCTGCTGGCCACCCATGAGGGATAGGGAACTAAGCAGGTATGAAAGATAAGGTAAGGGCTGGTAAGAGAAGTGAAAATGCTTAAAATAAGGGATTAGTTGTGATAGGGAGAGGAAGGGCTGCAGATGATTGTTTAGTGGTGGTGACAGTGGGCAACTCTTGAACCTGGATGTTCAACTAAAAAATGTGAAAGAAACGAAGCAGCAGGAAGAAATCAAAATACCCCCCCCCCCCCCCCCCCCAGCTTCCTAAAAAACTTGGCCTTTTGAGGTTAGACGCTATAGAAATGGAAGGAAGCCGACTGGGGCGATAGCCAACCCTAAAGACGTAACATGTTGTTGCCACTCGAATATTATCGCATAAAAATAATTATAAGCAAAAAAATGAAATAGAGAAGTCTTATGCAATGCACACAAACTCACTCACTGGTTTTATCCACACATTCATTTACCACTGCTTTTCAATCAACATCTTTGAAAGCAGAACTTTACATGGTACATGACAGAAGCTGCGAAGATGACTGCTGCAGTGCTATGGGAGGCTTCAGTACAGAGCCCTGACGTTCATGACCATTGAAGAGACCCGGCACGAGGTATGCAGAGATCAGCTTGAAAGCTGGGCTATTCCAGAGGCGTTAAGACATGACACAGATGGTGAAGCAAGTTTTTAGCTGTGCCAGAAGGCCATCAATAATTTGCAGATTACAAAAGAAAACCCCCTCCTAGTCTAGACTACAGAATATCTGGCCAGTAAAAACCACACTAAATGCACACAGCATGTGCTGACACAAGTAAAAAAAAAGAGACCACTACACAGACTTGCAAACAACAATTGTTCAGTAGTGTGGAAACTGGGAGTCCACACAACAGCTCGTGGCAAATATGAAAACTAGACAGGCCCAAACTGAACAGGAATCAATGGAGTTGAACACACCTGTAATTACACATCAAAGGGACGCCAACGTGAATCAAGATTGGTGCTACAGTTTCGGAACAAAATTCAGAAAAGGAAGTTTGACCTTCATTTTCTATTCCGTTAAGTCACATTTATTTGCTAATAAATACAGAGAGAATTCTTTAAGAGCAATCTACTAGGCTATTCTTACTTAGTGCATTCCTTTATAAGGCTTCAAACAAAGTGTGAAATCTGGCAGAATCAGCAAGAAACACCTCCCCCCACACCCCCGCCTTTCTGTGTTGTTCACAGGATCAAGGCAATTCATTCAATTCATATTTGATTCAATTTCAAAATTGACTATTCACACTTTGAAGATTTACCAAACTGTATTTTTCTTCCCTGCTCAAATGCAATGTAATTATCACTTTATTACCAGTGGCTGACAACTTCTAATTACTAATAAGAGACAGGACATGAGAAGTTGCGAGGAGTTGGCTCCATAACTCGTTTCACAGTGGTGGCGCCAATCTATTCAAACACCTGCATTACCATATTTATTAAAATCTAGGCTGGTAGCTTTTTTTCACATAATTATATACCAAATTCCAGGGCCAGCTTAGATTTGAGGATTTTAGAAAACACGCCAGTTTTTATTTAAAATTGATAAATATGGTGCACAGCTAGCGCCATCTAGAAAAGTCAGTGTCGCAGCTGCTACTGGCCATACCAGCAGCCAACTTAATCACACGAGCTATGCCGCCATATTGACCTGCGTTGTATCATTGCCTCCTTTACTAGATGCCTGCTGCATGAGCGAAAAACCAGCTGCCAAATCCTTTCCCTTTGCTCCTCTCTACTAGTGTCGTATGCAAGTGCCACAAGGGGCTGGCAGAACCACTGGGCACCACCTTGCATGGCTTCCGAAATCTTCGTCACCCGTGCACGCTGAAGGCCATTAACTCCAATCATAGCTCAGCCTATGTTTGCAGGCATTACGGAAGACAGCTATTCTAGAGCCAGACAACCAGCTTTTAAAGAGCACACCCAAAGAATTGTGCCGACCATAGTTTCACCACGATACCGACCACATAAACACCATGCGCTGGGTCACCAGCCGTTGGCACCGCCCTCTGCCTGTGATGATAGTGTTGGTCGCAAATGCCATCTCGCGACTCTTGTTCCCGACTGAGGGCAGGCCCACTGCCCTGGGAACTCGCGCCATTCCGTAGGCATCTAGTAAAGGAGGCAATGGTCGTATTGGCATTTGGCATGGCATTATCGTAATGGCACCAAACAGGCGATGCCACTATGCTGCCGCTTTCAAATAAAAAGTTGTGCAAGCCGCAGAGGCATCATCAAATGTTGAAGTCGGGCAAGACTTCAGCATCGATGACAAAAATGTCCGTCGTTGGAGTGGGCAATGGCAGACGCTTTTTGTGTGCGCCAGCCGCAATGCGAAGTCGACAGAGATAAGGAAGATAGTGATGTAGAATGAGTTTGGCATGTTCATATTCAATAAACGCTGTTTTCATTTTGTGGACGCTATCCTCGCTTTTTTTGTTTGGCCTACATTCGAGATAAGTTTCTTTTTGCTGGCTTTGGACTTTCAGGGGTCGGCTTAGAATCTAGGCCATTCTAGATACAAGTAAATACGGTATTTTCTCGCTGGTGAAAGCTATGTTCATGGCGAAAGTTACACTTTAGACATTTGAAAGCACTAATCTGTCGATCTACAGCTTTAAAGAAAATTATGGGGTTTAATAAAGCAACTTGTGAGCTGAGAGGTATGCCATAGTGGGGGAACTTTTCATTATTTTCGTCCACTTAGTTTTTTTTCAAATGCACAGCACACGAGCATTCTTGTATTCTGTCCCCCACCATTACTCCAGCTTGAATTGAGTGTTTGCCTTTGAAGTGGTGAAATGCACAACCTGCCTGAACAACAACAACAACAACAACAACAACAATAATAATAATAACAATACAGTAGAACCTCGTTCATACATTTTGGGTAAAACAGTGAGAAAAACGTACTAACTGGAAAAAGGTACGATCTTAAGTAAAAAAAAAAAATTGACAGACTCAATTACTGTTGACAACTACCGTATTTAAACGACTGTAAGTCAATTCGAATGTATGTTGACCCCCCTATATCGCGTGTGACAGGAGAAAAAAAAGAAAGAAGGGCATACCCACGGGTGCATTCTATAACGAAAATTTATTAGTAGCTGGCATGGTCACTGGTCTTCACATGTGCCATCATCCTCACTAGTGCTGCCATTGTCATCGCTGCTACGGTCCCACAGCACATCGTCGTCCAGCGAAATTCCGTATTTGGCGAACGACCGCACCATGACATCTCCTGGAACAGCCGCCCACACCGAAAGCACCCAACCACACACAGCCATCAGGGAGGCTCTTTTGACATGTCCGGATGGCATAAGTTTGTGGTATTCTGCCTCCAGCCACTCGAACTCACTGCGGAGCAGGTCCTTAAAAGGCGAAGATCCGGGCTTGTCTCATGACCATGTCGCACGTCATTGGCAGGAACCGATCACGCATTTCAGCGACGTATGCCGCAAGCTTGGCCTCCAGCTCCGGAAAGCATCCTGACTTCGGCCTGCGGAAACCTCTTCACTTGCCATCACAGGTGAAAATTTTGCTTCGCTGCAGTCGCCACTCTTGCACCACCCATTAAGAAACATCAAACTTGCGGCCCGCTGCGCAGCTATTTGTTCCTTCAGCGTAAAGGATTGCAGCCCTCTTGAACACTGCTGTGAACGAGCGCCGAATGTTTAGTGGACTCAGAGCACTCATGCCAACTGAGGAAGCACGGAAGTAGCATGTGACCGGCAGTCAAATCGAACGTATGAAACTAAAGAGCTACAGGGAAAGAGAAACATGTGAGCGGTGTCTGCTTTTCCATGAACTATCGATACTCCCTGCAAGCGCCACTGTTCTGAGGGTGCCGCCGCAAATGGGACAGCGGCACTTTCATAACTATCGACACGCCCCCATGAGTCAGTGCGCTGTAAAACTCTAACAAAATGTTGAAAAACCCTTCCAAAAAGCGAACAAACGAGCGGGATAGCGGTAAGCTACGGGTAGGGCCGTAGAGCAAACATTAAATTATAACTACGTTGTAGCTCCCCTGATGTCTCATTGGTCTCGCTTTTTTGGCGGTGCTATGTTTTGGTTTCCATTGTAAGTCGAACCCCCCCACTTCAGATTTTCAAATTTAAAAAAATAGGTCGACTCACAATAGTTTAAATATGGTACGTTATGCGAAGTGTTGTGCAGATCATTGCAGCACGAGACGCTGACGTGCATCATTCTGGTGGTGCTCCCGCGGCCCAAGACACATGCTGTTGTTTTTCTATTGCGTGGTGTTTCAAGAGGCCAACAGGAAACTGAAATCGAGCTGGTGGGCCACATTAGATGCCAGTGAAACGAAATGCGATGCCCACATTGCACCGCCTGCAGCAGGGAACGGCAGCGCGCTTAAATTATTGCCGCCTGCCAGAAGCGTACAGTATGCTACCAATCGCGTTACTCACCATGTGCTATAAAACAGATAGGTGAAAATGCTTGTCGCAGTAGGTTTGGGGTGATAACTGTCCCCGGGTGGAGATTTTCTGGTACTGGAATATTAACTTAGCACGCCGTTGTTTTCACGTGAGACAGGTGGCTATATACTGTTCTTGATCACGCATTCCTCGCGCCTTTTCTTGTTCACATGGGATCTAGCGGCAGGAAAACGTATATGATCACAGTCTGCAGCAGGGAATGACGGCGCGTTTCGATTATCACCTCTTGCGAGCATGCGCTATGCTTCCGACGGCACCATGCGCTACGAAACAGATACTCTTTAAAAAATTTGCACCCTTTGGGGCGTATCATGTCCCACAACAATAATCATCATGTCTTGCCGGCATTTTCTTTCTTTAAAGGGACACTAAAGACAAATATTACCGTATTTATTCGAATCTAGACTGATAGTTTTTTTTTTTTTCAAATAATCATACGCCAAACTCTAGGGTTGGCTTAGATTCGAGGATTTAAAAAAAACGAGCCAGTTTGTAAATGAAAATAATAAATATGGTGCATAGCTAGCACCATCTAGAAAAGTCAGTATCGAAGCCGCTACTAGCTGCGCCAGTCGCCAACTGAAGTACACGAGCAATGTCGTCATTTTAAGCTGTACTGGCATGCGGTGTGGCGTTATCGTAATGGCACTAGATAGGTGATGCCACCATAGTGTTGCTTTCAAATGAAAAGTGCTAGCCACAGAGGCATCGTCAAATGTTCAAGCCGGGCGGGACTTCGGCATCGATGAGAAAAACGTCTGTCATTGGAGGCGGCAACGGGTGACGCTTTCTGCGTGTGCGGCAATGAGGACATGACAGTGATAAGGAAGATAAGCGTGCGATTACAGAGAGGAGCTGCTCACTGAGATCGCGCCGCGTTTTAACGTGTATTGCACTGTCTGGAAATGCGCGGGCGCAAGGATGTGAGCTTTCGCGCATCCACACGCGTACGAGCATGTGTATGAGGTTAGCGGTGATGGTCATGTAGAGTGAGCTCGGCATGTTCATATTAAATAAATGCTGTTTTCATTTTGTGAATGCTGTCCTCGCTTTTTGTTTGGCTTACATTCGAGGTCCGTTTTCTTATTTTTTGGCGCTTCGGACATTCGGACGTCGGCTTAGAATTGGGGCTGGCCTAGATTTGAGTAAATACAGCAAGTCGACGTGGACTGTTTAAATACCATTCCAGAAACCTCGCAACGCTTGTTTCATGCCAAGAAAAAACTTAGTTTACTAGAAAACTGCATCCGAAGAGTCCAAATACCTTTTTTGACATTCAAACGTCCTGCCACCAAACCGGGGGAGTGGTGGCCTTGCATATGCCATCACCACCCTTTGCAGCAGTCAGTGAGTAAAACAGCACCCGACAGACGGTGGTACCGAACCAAGACATAGCGGTGGATCTGCCACTGCAGCTGCTTTTTGGTCAAGTGGCATAGACCGTTTGGGCATCCCATGACATCACATGGAAGTTGAATTCTCTGCTACTTGCAATGTGGGCGAGTTTCGTGAGCCAGCAAAGCTAGCGCAGCACTACGCGATAACGAAACTACCCAAATGCGAAAGTGTGGGCGGTGCAGAGTCGAGCAAAAACGACCTTTTTCGACCGCCTGCGTCATTGTCAAGGGTAATTTCAATTAGTTCTTCTAAAAATGAATAGAACTGGACAAGTAGTATTTTATTTCATCTTATAATACAATACAAGGATGTTTTTTGCTATGAGTGGTTGAGTACTAGTGACAAAATTTAACCGAGGAGTGCTTTCGTCATCAGGCAAGTACTTGAATGTCCCGAGGGAGTCTCTAATCATGTCCTGCATTTACCTCAATTTCTCGATTATTATCGCTCTGTTCGTGATAATATTGACACTTTAGAGATTCTCGAGCACTAATCTATCACTTTAGCTTGACTTAATATTTGCCTTTAGTGATCCTTCAACACTGCGAGCCTGGTACTTCCAAGTCGCAAACAGCATGTGCGTTATCAGCATGGCATAGTATTTTTGACAAGAAAGCAGCAAGCACAGCGTTTTCACATAAGGGAATGCAAGCAAGGCTGATGACGATTATCATTGTGGGACAAATATACACCCCAAAGGGTGCAACTATTTTAAGAGTGTAGGCGAAGATGCTTATTGCAAGAGGATTGGTGGTGATAGCTGCGAATGCCGCGTGCGAGGATCACGGAGGAGATTTGCTGGTACCAAAATGAGAAACTGAGTGTGTGCCGGCGTTTTCAGGTGAGACGGGTGGGCGAATACTGCAGTGAAGCTGCCGCAGCGGGCGGATATATACAGTCGACCCTCGTTACAACGGACCCTGATAATTCGACAAAAAACATCCATTTTGTCCGAAGTGCATAATATCCGAAAAGCGTCACTTCTGCAACTTTCGTCACGATGTCTAACAACTTTATTGCAAAGAGTGAGTGACGAACGTCCAAAGTTAAAAACAAATGAACAAAAAAGTCGCAGTTTCTCCCAAAAGGCGAAGCATCGAGTGAATTGACCTTCGTGCTGTCTCTCACTACAACGTGAACGTTGAAAGCACAGTGCATAAGAAGCTACCGGCATTGAGGACACATTGTCCACATCGCAGATCACTTTCAAGATACGGCGGCCGCGCCGAAAGCAGTAGACGCTGGAGTAGAACCCGTCTCTCTCTCCACCCTCCGGGCCTCGCATGTGAAATAAGATGGCGCGTTGCTGTCCTACCTTCCTTTCACGTGTGCGCGATGTTGAGTCATGATTGTCGGCTGACCCTCGCAAGTCAGTTGTCAGCTCGTGTCAACACGGCAAAAGTATGTTTTATATGCCCAATTTTGAAAAAAAATTGCTGGTAACTTTATCCACTGTTGCCAATAGTCCGTTGCAGTGTGGTCCATTAAAAGCAAACTTCCTTGCATTAATGAAATAGGTAGAACAAACTAAGGCTGAAATATAGTCCGTTATATCCAAGTCTGTTGTACGAGGGTCTGTTGTAACGAGTGTAGACTGTACTGTTCTCGAGTGCGCACATCTTGCGCATTTTCTTCTTTACATGGGATCTAGCAACCGGGAAATATATCATACGATCGCAGTTTGGTGACGTACTGAACGTTGGTGCCAAAAAGCGTGTTTTTCGGGAATGTATCAATGAGGTTCTACTGTAATAATAATAATAATCATAATAATAATAATAATAATAATAATAATAATAATAATAAAATGTCTCTTCTTGTCAACAAAAAAACTGAGATTTATTTACTTAGTTTCATTCACTTAGATAAATTCAGCTCATTAAGGTCTTACAGAGAAGATGGGGGTCTAAAAATATTCAACTGAATTGTGGGGTTTAATGTCCCGGAACTGCACAGTGGGTTACAAGGGCCATAGGGAGGGCTACATAACGATTTTGACCACCTGGAGTTCTTTACGGTTCACCTAAATCTAAGTAAACGAGCGTTCTTGCATTTTGACCCCAATGAAATGTAGCTCCCATGGCCAGAAACCGAAGCCGTGACTTCATGGTTAGCAGCAAAACACCATAGTAGCCACTGTTCCATTGTAGCGGGTGAATGGGATTGTACAATCCCAGGAAATCTAAAGAGCTACATAGGTGGTTGTATAAAATAGAAATGCTCTTCAGAATTGAAGCAAGATGCATCACTTACAGGGTCAATGGGGCGGGGGAGGTAGCTCTAGTCATTTGATATATTGAGAATAAATTACCAAAAACAAAGTAAAATAGAATTTCGATGATACGAATCTCTCAGGACGGCATAAAAAGATGTATTACACGAAATTTGTAGCACCCAAAAACATAAAAAAAAGCGTGAAATTAAGGGGGACATGGCAATGAAATGGCTGACTTGCTCAAAATTTGATTTTTAAATTTTTTTTCATAATCCTAAGACTTGTCCTTATTTCATGGTGAAAATTTGGACAAAATATTCAGCAGAATTTGAGAAAATTGCCCTTTCTTTTAGTGTGTTCACTTCGAAATTGGGAAAAAAATCAGAATTCTGGAGGTGCTCTTGCACAGCTGACCACGCATACGTGGCTTTCCGTTGATGCAGTGCCGCCATCTTGGTATCGCAGTAAACACGAGATATTGGACATTCAGACAGCCACAGCACTGCATTTCTCCATGTAGAAATAAAAGCAACAAAAGTGAGCACGAAAATGAAAAAGTTGAGTTGCAATTTGTTGGTCCAGTCTCGCGGTGCGAAGGAAGCACTCCTATTGGCTGATGAAAATTTGAATCACTGACGCACTTGTTTCGCACCCCTTCTGGTAGCAGTGGGCTGTGCACTTCGAGTGTTCCGAAGCTGAGATTTCAAGATCTCCTTGGTTACCTCGAGTTTCTTTTGTTACTACGTCCTAGCTGCTGCCTGATGGTTATAAAGATGATTTGCGAAAGGGAATTTGTTTATGTACTTTTCTTCGCGGTCACAAAGCTTCATATCATGCGATCTGATCAGTGCAAAGGTAGAAAAGTTATCAAATGGTCATCGGGCGCCAAAGATGAAGGAAGGCATGGAACACAGAGATAAGGCTATCCTTGAAAGTGAATGCCGCTGATCTTGCTGACACGGCAAGACAGGGTAGCACATGATTGCTGGCTCTTGACAAAGTTGCAAGGTGTTCGAAGATGGCCGACAAGTTGTATGGTGGCTGATAAGTTTTTTTTTTTTTTTAATGGAGGATCTAGGTGTAGTAATGTAGAAATGCGACTGGTGCATCAGTGCGACCACTCTGCCGGCCTGAAGACAGCCAGGGTCTCGAACTACCGGCGCAGCAAGGTCTCCTCCCCGGCTCCACCGGGGATCGCGCAGAGGCTCAATTGTTTGTATCACCCGCCATGGCACAAAGTGTGTGTGGTTTGCAACATTTGAAATTTAGCATTTTGTAAGCTAATACACTTGGGCCGCAACTTTTGAAAAATTGGTATATAATCCCCAAATTTGTATAAGGCATGATCATATCCCTGAGATTCTACTGCACAACTCCATCACACAAGATAGAAAGCATATTTATGGTGTGTGTAAATACAGTGCAGTCCACTTATAATAATGATGTTACGGGAAGGAAGAAGCGTTCGTCTATTTACAGGTAGCTTTTAATGGCTGAGCCAACAAGCGTAGAGCATCGATCTTGCTAAAACACTTCTTCGTCGTCTCCAAGACCACCGTCAGCGTCGTCTTCTTTCCACATTACCGACTGTGACATCACCCCCGTCGGAAAAAGCACCTGATTGGTGCGGCTCATCGGTCGAAGAAAGGTAAGGTTTGAGACGGCTGACGTGGATGATGTCAGAGAGGGGTGAAGGCACCGTGGCATTCAGCGGAGACACTTCATATGTGACAGGGGTCACCTGGCGAAGGATGCGGTAAGGGCCATAGTATCGCGAGAGTAATTTCTCGGAAAGACCAACATGCCGAGCTGGATACCATACTAGCACAAGAGCGCCTGGTTCGTAGTTCACGTCGTGATGGCGCTTGTCGTAACGGTACTGCTGGCGTGTCTGGGAAGCAGACAGACGAATGCGGGCAATCTGGCGTGCTTGGGTCGCTGTGGCTATTACATCCCGAGCGTACTCTGTCGGCGAGTCGAGCGTGGTCGAGAGGAGTGTCTCGAAAGGCAAAGTCGGCTCACGGCCGAAGAGGAGATAGAAGGGGGAATAGCCAGCTGTGTCGTGGCGCGAGGAATTGTAGGCGAACGTGACAAATGGTAGAGCAATGTCCCAGTCGCGGTGATCGGAGGAAACATACATTGCGAGCATGTCCGTTAATGTGCGGTTCAGGCGTTCGGTAAGACCGTTAGTTTGAGGATGGTAAGCGGTAGTAAGTTTATGTTTAGTAGCACATGATCGAAGTAGGTCGTCTATGACTTTGGCAAGAAAGTATCTGCCACGATCGGTGAGAAGTTGACGAGGTGCACCGTGGTGCAAGATAACGTCGTGAAGCAAGAAATCAGCGACGTCTGTAGCGCAGCTGGTCGGTAGGGCTCTAGTAATGGCATAGCGAGTTGTATAGTCCGTAGCGACGGCAATCCACCTATTTCCGTCCTCGGATATAGGGAATGGTCCAAGGAGATCAAGGCCAACGCGAAAAAAGGGTCGGCCGGTATATCCAAAGGCTGCAGCAGTCCGGCAGGAGGCACAGCTGGTCTTTTTCGGCGTTGACACGACTCACACGCGGCAACATAGCGCCGGACGGAGCGGTTGAGACGCGGCCAGAAAAACCGTCGCCGAATTCGGTCATAGGTCCGCGTGACGCCAAGGTGTCCAGCGGTGGGAACGTCGTGCAGTTGCTGCAGTACAATCGTTTGCAGATGAGACGGAATGACGGTTAGGAGCTCGGGCCCATCGGGGTGCATGTTGCGGCGATACAGGATGCCATTTTGTAGTACGAACATGTGAAGGGATGGGTCAGACGGAGCAGAGAGCAGGCGTTCGATAATGGGGCGTAACGACTCGTCGCGTCGTTGTTCAGCGCCAATGTCTTGCAAGGCTGAGAGGGAAAGAACGCAGATCGGTGCGACATCCACTAAACCGTCCGGTACATCGACGGGATGACGAGACAGGCAGTCGGCGTCCTGATGGAGACGACCCGACTTGTAGACCACAGTGTAGGTGTATTCTTGCAGCCGTAGGGCCCAGCGACCGAGGCGGCCGGTGGGATCCTTGAGGGAGGAAAGCCAACAAAGGGCGTGGTGGTCGGTTGTAACTGTAAATGGTCGTCCATATATGTAGGGTCGGAACTTGCCCACCGCCCAAATGAGGGCGAGGCACTCGCGCTCAGTAATCGAGTAATTGCGCTCGGCGGGAGAGAGGAGGCGACTGGCGTAGGCGATAACGCGGTCGTGCCCACATTGGCGTTGAGCTAAAACTGCACCGATTCCGTAGCCACTGGCGTCAGTGCGGATTTCTGTCGGAGCGGAGGGGTCAAAATGGGCGAGAACAGGAGGTGTAGTAAGCAGCGTGATGAGCTGCGAGAAAGCAGACGCTTGTTCAGAGCCCCAATAGAAAGGAACGTCTTTCCTCAGGAGGTCAGTCAGGGGACGGGCAACATGGGCGAAATTTTCCACAAACCTGCGGAAGTAAGAGCAAAGGCCCATAAAGCTGCGAACATCTTTGGCACAAGTTGGTACAGGGAAATTCTGCACAGCATGAACTTTAGCGGGGTCGGGGCGAATGCCTGACGAATCGACAAGGTGTCCGAGCATAGTTATTTGGCGGTGACCGAAGTGGCACTTGGACGAGTTGAGCTGTAAGCCAGCGGTGCGAAAAACAGAAAGAACAGATGAAAGTCTTTCAAGATGTGTCGCAAAAGTTGAAGAGAAGACGATGACGTCATCCAAGTAGCACAAACAGATGGACCATTTCAAACCACGCAAGAGCATGTCCATCATCCGTTCAAAGGTCGCCGGGGCATTGCACAAGCCAAATGGCATTACTCGGAACTGATATAGGCCGTCGGGTGTGACGAATGCGGTCTTTTCACGGTCCATGTCATCCACGGCAATTTGCCAATATCCAGAGCGAAGGTCTATAGATGAAAAATAAGTGGCACCGTGGAGACAATCCAGAGCATCGTCAATGCGGGGAAGTGGATACACATCTTTCTTGGTGATCGTGTTTAGATGACGATAGTCAACGCAGAATCGCCAGCTGTTATCCTTCTTTTTGACGAGAACAACAGGGGACGCCCACGGACTGGAAGAGTGTTCAATAATCCCTTTGGCAAGCATCTTGTCAACCTCGCTCTGGATAACTTGTCGTTCAGAGGGCGACACCCGGTATGGGCGTCTGCGAACAGGTGCTGCATCGCCGGTATTTATCCGATGCGTCACGACCGTAGTTTGACGCAAAGGGCGATCGTTCAGATCGAAAATGTCGGAGTAGGACTCGAGGAGGCCACGGAGTTGTGCGGCTTGTTGGGTGGAGAGGTCCGGTGCAATCATCTTTGTAAAGTCATCGGTCGAGGCTGATGCAGAAGGCGCAGAATGAGCAGTGGTCGAAGACGGCGCAACAGATAGAGCAGAAATGTGGCACTCGTGCGTTGGTGACAACGTGGCAAGAGACATGCCTCGAGGAACTACTTGCGGGCACTGTCCGAAATTTAGGATCGGAAGACATGTCTGATTGTCCGCAACAGAAACGATGGTGTGTGGGAAGGAGACATTGTGAGAAAGCAGGACTGACGTCGCGGGAGTGAGGACATAGTCTCCATCAGGTACAGGTGGGCTGGCTAAAACAGGGATGAAGGTTGCTGCAAGAGATGGCAGGCGTATAAAATCCGCGGAACAAAGCTGAGCTGGAGCTTGAGCAGGAAGGTCAATGGGAACAGGTAGGGGTAAGTCAAGTTGTACGACACCGGTGGAACAGTCAATCAGAGCAGAATGGGCGGACAAAAAGTCGAGTCCGAGGATCACATTGTGAGGGCAACGTTCAAGCACACTAAACAAAACGGACGTGTGGCGACCGGCGACACTGACACGAGCAGTACACATTCCAAGCACAGCCGGAGTTCCACCATCGGCGACCTGGAGCAGTCGAGTCGGAGCAGGGGTAAGTACCTTTTTCAAGCGCGTTCGAAGCTCCGCACTCATGATGGAAATTTGGGCTCCAGTGTCGATGAGTGCTGTAACGGGCAAACCATCCACGTCCACGTCCAGAAGGTTCCGATTAGTAGGCAGGGTCAGCAGAGGAATTTCAGGCCGGTGTTCTAGAGCAGCGTCACCTCCAGGAGCTGCCCCAGTTAGTTTCCCGTCGGAGAGCGGCGACGGTAAGCTGGGGATGGAGAGCGACGCAGCTGGGGCGAACGGGAGCGGCGACTATGTGGTGATGGCGATCGGCTGGTCGCGGTGGCTCGAGCGTTGTCAGGTGCGTCTTCAACCTCGGTGGAGAGTGATGGCGGGCGAGGATTCAGTGGGGAGCGGCGGTAGGCGGGAAAGCTTGGTCGTGAGTGGGCTGGCCAGGAACTTCGACAGTGGCGAGAGATGTGGCCCACACGTCCACAGTAAAAACAGATGGGTCTATCGTCATGGGTGCGCCATTCGGCCGGGTTGCGATAGCTCGGATACGGACCGTATTGGCTCCGGTGAACAGGGGCAGAGGCAGCAGACGAAGCAAAGTCAGGACGGCTGGCGGAGCAGATGGATGGAAGACCTACATTCGCAAGTTCTTGGCGAATGACCGACTGAATGAGTGACACAAGCGGCCGGGAATCGTCAAAGCACTGCGTCACAGGCGTGGCAGGAGACGCTGCTTCGATTTCTCGCCGAACGATACGGACGACGTTCTCGGAGGAGGTGGGCTCACGCGGTGGACAAATGTCTTCGCACGTCGACGAAGCTGCGGTATTAGGTAGGCGCGTAAACTGTTGAACTATACGGCGACTCTTCGCGTCTTCAAAGCGGCGACATTCGTTAATGATCTCATTGACCGTTGTGATGTTCTTATAAACAAGCAGGTTAAACGCGTCGTCCGCGATGCCCTTTAAGACGTGGCTGACCTTGTCTGCCTCTGCCATATTGTTATCTACTTTGCGGCAAAGAGCGAGGACGTCCTGGATATAGGCCACGTACGATTCAGTGGACGTCTGTACACGGGTCCCAAGGTCCTTCTTTGCAGCACGTTGGCGGCCGACGGGTTTGCCGAACAAATCCCTAAGCTTCTGTTTGCACTGGTCCCAACTCGTAATCTCTTCTTCATGTGTTTCGAACCAGACCCGTGCTGTTTTCTTGAGGTAGAATATTACATTAGCCAGCATAAGCGTGTTATCCCACCTGTTGTATGCGCTGACCCGTTCATAATTCTGTAACCAGTCATCGACGTCAATGTTGTCAATCCCGGAAAACATGCCAGGGTCGCGAGGCTGGGCCAGGATGACTGTCGGGGGCGACGACGGGGCCGCGGTTGAACTGTCTCCTTCGGAAGACATGGCGGCCAGGTTACGTCCGCTGCGGAGCTCCGTCTTGCTCGATTACCCCGCACCTCCACCAATGATGTTACGGGAAGGAAGAAGCGTTCGTCTATTTACAGGTAGCTTTTAATGGCTGAGCCAACAAGCGTAGAGCATCGATCTTGCTAAAACACTTCTTCGTCGTCTCCAAGACCACCGTCAGCGTCGTCTTCTTTCCACATTACCGACTGTGACAATATCAAGAAGAAAAAAAATCCAATCGTTATAACCGATCATCGCTATATCTGAATTGCCATAAAAAATTTTTAAAAAAGCTGCAGAACATACCCCCGTAGCTCCGAAACTGAATTTTCCCCCTACGATTAAAAAATTTACGCTGTAGAAAGAAGGCTGTGAAAAATGAAACGTTTATTTATACCTCTAAACAGTGTGTCAAGCGTTAGGTGCGCTGAAATAGTCAGAAACCTGCACTTCTTTCGTGGAAGTTCCAGGTTCACAACCATGGAGTGCATCGTGTCCAGCGGCTGCGCGAACACTGGCGGCTATAATTTAGTATACATGAAATTAATGAGCAACTCCATCGACGACAGTACATTTTGCGTGTACATTGGGAGTGGTGTCAAAGATGGGACACTGTAAACCTTGTCGCCTTCGTCGTACAACACCGCTGTCTGTTGCGACAACGATCGCACCATCGGATATCTCTTCGCAGACAGGGCAGTGCTATCTGCACTCAGAAACTACTCCATCAAAGCACCACCTATATTATCCTCAGTAGTGACGTGCTCCCAGGGTTTGGTAATGTCAGTGGCTGCCACCGTGTTGGTTTCACACATGGGGGTTTCGGCCTGATGCACAAATCCCACCGTTTCCGTTCATCGGCATGGTCACTGGTTCTAGCGTTCATGAATGTAGCGTGAGCTGGTACTTTGAGTCTTGCAAAATTTGCAGCTTCGTCTCAAGCGACACAGCTTTGCACTTTGTCGGGGCACCTGCCGCTGCTTCCGCAGCACATTTCCGTGCTCGCTGAGGGAGAGAGAAAGATTGTAGAAAGGGAGCACAGGCACGATTCGCTTCTAGGTTCTTTTTTGTTTTTTTTTCTCTGGATGCTCGCTGGCAATGCAGACACGAAGCAGCTGACACCAACTTGCGGCATGCTGCGCCAACTTGCGAAGCTCTCCGTGGCTTTCGCAATCGGCACGCTAGCAGGGCGCACTGCGTAGTAATGGAATGGAGGCAGATACGAACTCGTGTAGGCAAACTTTTCGTCCCAAGAGGAACTTAGCAAAGCAAATTTCTCGATTATTCTGCATGAAAAACGCTGCCCAAAAGGCAGATTTTAGATTGTTACATCCCATCTACGGTGAATAAATATCATTATATATGGGTATTTTTCTCATAGCCCTAATGCATAAGTTGATACTCTGAAGTCAACTCATAATTATAACTGATATATTGTTATATGTGGTATCGTTATAAGTGGGCTGCACTGTGTAAGGATGCAACAAAATCACATAGCACATTTTATAGAGCTTGATTTTCTTTGCTCTAAGTCTGCACCCTTGCCAGAGCAAAATGTAAAATCTTGAAAACTTTAGCCAAGAGTAGGTAACGGTTTGTGAATAAAAGGTGCAACAGCCCTAGAGGCCTTATAAGCACCAGAAGTACTTGCCTTGCCCTTGCGTTCCTGCGGCATGCGGTATCGCTGCACTTTCTCCAGCTCCCGAGCCTTGTCATGCTCTTTGGCCAGCTGCAGAACCTTCTGCTTGTACTCCAGCTCCTTACGCTCGCGATCGGTCAGTCTGAAGGGAAATGTGCATAGGATCATTTCTGTGTCCCCAAAAAATGCTCATTACTTCCAGAATTTTCTTCAAATAGTGTGTGGCTTTCACTAAATAGTTTCATAGTAAACACGTTCTCATAACCTTCTTTTAAAGAGCTCGGATAACTTTTTAGTCATAACACTTGCAGAGTCATCTGACAATATGTGCTGTCACTAACCAGGGGTGTGAAAATTTTAGAAAATCCCAAAAAATGAATGATATACAATTTCTATTCGATTTGGTGCTCAAATCAAGTACAGTCGCCGACCGTTTATTCGGACCTCACGGGGACTGCGAAAATGTCCGAATAAACAGGTGTCCGAAAAAGCAGATTAAGAAAAAAAAATTAAATTCTTCATTTCCACGCACTTATTCGGGCTCGGCAGTAGCCTTGGAAGAAATCGTGAATGCGCCGTTGCACGCTGTTCCGTTTACGCGCAATCAGATAAGCCTGAATCTCGGAGAGGGTCGTACGGTCACTATTGGCGGCTGAAAGCACAGTCACTGCTTGTACACGCTCCGCATGCGACGGCAGCGTAGCACATGGTGCGTCATCTTCCGACTCGGAGTCATCGTCCGGCGGTGCAGCAGAAACCTAACGAATGATCTTGCCGCCGTCGAGTTCTGCGCATGTCAATACAGCAGCGTCAGCACCTATGAAACTGTCAAATGACACGGTGTCCGGAATCGCAATGCCACCACTGCGCAGGTCTCGGCAGAACATTTTCCGCGTCAGTAGGGAGCACATCGGAAGCCGACAAATCTTAAGCCCAGACCACACGTACGCTTGCAGACGCGCGCAAGCTCGCGTTCACGCGCCCACGCATGCGCACACGGTGCAGCATGGCTCGTACGCGTCGAAACGCGGCGTGATCTCGGGGAACAGCTCCTCTCTGTTATCGCGCGCTTGGGTTGTCTCGCGTCGGCGCGCCTGGCTACGGAGCTACGGCGCGGAGCGTTCAACTCTCAGTGAAGCAGATTTATATCGTGCAAGAATGTGGTTCTTCCTTCCTTTTTGCACTGATCTAACAGATATAAAAATATAACAATTACGTTTATAAATATCGAAGCATCTTGAAACGCTGTCAGTAACAAAGTACGAAGCAGCGCCTGCCGAGGCGTCTGTGAGTGAGCCCAGTGAGCGCGCGCTGTCGCGCGTCTTTGTGGATGCAAACCACCATTACTCGCGAGGCGCGGCAGGCGCTAGGCGCGCGGACGCGAGCTAGCGCGCGTCCGCAAGCGTACGTGTGGTGTCGGCTTTAGGCCAGCCGGCACCCGCTTGCCGGCATTCCCCAGCGCAGTCTGCGCGGGCACTGTCGGCGCCATTAGACCCTTGACGCGATGTTTACGTATGCCGCGTTCGATCACCGAAACCTCGACACAGCACACAAAGCAAACTAAAGCCCCACCACCGTGCCGACACCAGTCGCACAAACGAAACGCGGCCTGCTCGCAGCGTCTTGCGCGAGGAAACAAATCAGCTGCTGGATTGTCTTGACATGGCTTAGTAAGCTGAAACCGGAACTGCTGCAGAGCCGCTCTATCTAACCAGGCAGAAACGATGATGATGAGCGGGGATTTCTAGTAGCGCTACTTCGTGGGGCAGCAAGGAAGCTCCGTTCAAAACAAAAATGGCGTTCAGCAAGTCGAACCATGCACCGGTCAGAGTCGGTGCATGGTGCTCTCGACCGAGTTAGCTAAAGGAGTGTCCGAAAAATCAGACGAGAGGTTGCAAGGTGTCCGAACTTTCGGCAGTTGTTATACATTATGGTCTATGGGGAGAATGGCGGTGCCGCGAAGCTGACCGAATAATCGGGCATGTCCGAATTTTTGGAGTCCGGAAAATCGGTCGGCGACTGTAGTTAAAATTCAAAACATCAAATACTTATTGAATATATTCAAATAACCAGCACCGACAAATAAATGAGCACTCGAAAAAGAAAAACTAAAACAGTGAGGGGTTTGCTTTTCTTGTTTCCCATCCGTGGACTACTCCAATATAACGCATTGACCAAGATTTTATACCACTGTAGGTAGAGTACCTAACTTGGGGTGATCTTGCTGCCTGATGCTCATGCAGCACCGATGTTCATGTGTCACCAATTTGATATTATCATATGGAGCTTAGTTTATCTATCTCATTCTATCACAGGGATTTCCTGTGACCATGGTCTCAGCTTCGCTTGTGAAGCTGCAATTCTGCTGAGCATTCTGTTTATTTTAATGCCTGTCTTTTATTTAATAGATAGCGACAAAAAACTTCGACAGAGACGCTTAAGACTGCTTATGTGTGGGAATGCGAAAGCATCATTGTCCTTTTGGTGAAATGTTTCTTTTTTCTGCACGTTCCTCGTCTGCACAAGCACCCACCTGAATTTTACTGCAACTCGATAAGGCCAAATGAAAATGCACCAAGCATCTCAATGTGCTCGCTTGCCCGCGAGGAGTTCATAATTCAAAGGACTGATCAGCGGCATTCAATTGGACATTAATGCTCTTTATTTTCTACACTCAATTTATACACTCATGACGTGCACCACCTACTACCCAACGATGCACGCTCTAGGCCACACATTTAGTCAGCTAGTTGGCTGTGACATGATGTACACAATGACGTACGCACTATACACACATTTAGTTAATCAGGACCATGCCGCCATGGCGTCAGGGAAGCATGCTCATCTCGCACCCTGGAGGCCCTGGTTCGATTCCTACCCAGATTGAAATTTACCTAATATTCTTTTCAAAAGCATTAGTTCACTGTGTTTACAGGAACTTCCCTGAGAAATCTGTTGTCAATCTGAGTTTATTTAAGGGTCTTGAAATCGCGAAAAATGGAAAAAAATGCCAATTTTCAAAAATCATGATTTTGAAGTCTTCATTGTCCAAAGTATTACCCTGCAAGGTATTGCTGCTCAATTCCTTCTCCAAGTATTAAAAAAAAACAGCAATTTGTAAGCGTTGGTGGGCCTGAATTGAACACCATGCTCGAAAATTTGCCCCAATTTCAAGCCTCAAAACTCCGGACGATGCAAGGCGATCGCTGCCATCTTGGTCTCATTTGAAAGCTGTTTTCCTATGCTTCATTTTGGCACTTTTCAGCATGACGAAGGCATTCTGAAAGCAAAGTCATCGGCACCGTTTTCTAGGGGTGCAATTCCGCAAAAGCGACGCTGATTGGGCGAAGCGCGCATTTCCCCGAGGCGCAGCCCTCTAAATTGGCCCTGGTGCGTGCCTCCTCTCCTTGCAGAGTCAGCACGGCTGGGTTTTGATGGCGTGGTGCCTTCGTGTACCCGAGGCATCTCTTTGTTGTACAGTGTTTCGTGCCCCACAGCCTCTTTTTGCATCGTTCATGTAAATGTTTTCATCATTAATTCGCTCTCGTTTAGCTTGCATTTTCGTTCCTACGTTTATTTGCCAGGTTGGCATGCTGTGCGTACGTGTGTACATGTTTTTGCGCTGTGTATTTTGATGGCGCGGGACTCACTTTTGAAAGCAAGTATACAAAAAGCGGTCAGCAAAAGGAGACGTGCTTGGAACAAGATCACTGCCTTGTCGAAAACAACTATGGCAGCTTCAGTGTCATCTCAAGCCACAGTACTACCTAGCGACGTGGCTGCGCTATGCTCATCGAGAACATCCACTTCGGTGTTGTCGCAAGCCACAGTACCGCGGGCCACCGGGGCTGCGCTAAACTCATTGAGGACCGCAAGTTTGGTGTTGCCGCAAGCTATTGCACCACGGATTGACGCAGCTGTTCCAAGCTCCTTGAGAACTTCGGTGTTGCCACAAGCCACAGCGCTGCGGGTCGATGTAGTTGCTTCAAAGCTCCTCGAGACCGTCAACTTCGGCATCGCCGGTGAGTGCAGCTGGGACGAGCTTGCTTGCACATCACATCGACACGCCGTTTTACACGGAGGCAAAGTATGCGGAGTGTGAAGAATGCGCAGACAACGCAAAGTCTTCCTTGACAAAAAAGTGTGCAACTTCGCAGAAGTTCGACCTTTTAGGCGTCAGCGCAGTGAGTGACGGCGACAATCGCGGCACTGAGTACGTCATTGTGGACATGAAAGTTTTGCAGATGCTTTCTGCGTCCATAATGGGCAGCAAGTGTGCTGCCCATTATGGAGATGGAGACAGAAGCAGCACTGATCCTGTTTAATCGGTCCCTGCAGAAGAATGGGCTGCGCTACGATTTTGCCTGATGGCTATAGCCGCACTTTTCATGCACAGACTCAAGACAGCACCTACGGTACTTAGACAATGAAAAAAAAAAAAAAAAGAAGAAGAGTGTCTGAACCATGTCCATAAGCGAATGGGGACAGCCCTTCGTGCCTTGGCGGAGAAAAATAAAGCCCAAGGAGAGTCTCTTGGTAGGAAGGGGAGACTTACACAGGATAAAATAAAAAAAGATATCAAAATATCATGGGTATGCTCTGTGGAGCCACAGGCATGACGTTCCTGCAATGCAGAAGGCAGTGCAGGCCACACTGTTGCACATGACTTCAACAAACGAAGCCCCAGATCACAGTCACTGTCCTGAAGGTGATGACTCCTGGTGCTTCTTCAACCGTGCCCTGGCCAACCAAGAGGAGCCACCACCGCATAAAAACCCTCTGCCAAGGTTTATTCACAGTGTACTAGAGCCAGTCTTTGTGAGGCTAGATGACCAAGCCCTCTTACAGCACTGCAGTGATGGCATGACACAGAATGCCATTGAGTGCCTGCACTCTGTGATCTGGACCTTAAGCTCCAAAAACAGTCGTGACCCATTGCTGGCTGTGGAAAGGGCTGTTGCTGAAGCAGTGTCACGCTACAATCAGGGAATGACGCAAACCAGCCAGGATGTTCCAGTGCAGTTTGGCTATAGTCCTGGCAGCTCCCTCGTTCGAAGGAGCCTTGAGAAGGACAAACAAAGGCTCTACAGGTACAAGGGTCACGAAGAGACTGAAAGGATGAAGAGAATGGCCAAGAAGCACAAGCCTAACAGGACGCAGGACTACATACAGCCCAGGTCTTGTGTGAACTTGTGGGAGCATTCGAAAACTTGAAAGTGACTTTCTGGATGTGTTTTTTCGTCAAGTGTCTGCCTTATGAAAGGTTTCATAAAGTTTTCATGAATTGATTTCAGTAAATTTGGTGTTCTTGTACTCAGCAACACCTGGGAAACATACTAGAGCCTAAAGGTGTTCCATATGTTCAATAGACAAAAGATGTAGTGGCAGTAAAACTTTAAATGCATGTTTCTCAACTTTCTTTTTTTCGTCCAGTGCTTCTACCTTACAGAAGTTTGGTAATGTTTTAATCAACTGATTTCAGTGAACTAAGTATCAATTTTTTTAGTAACATCTCAGCTACATCCTAAAGCTTTCCATTTTTCCTTAATTGTGACAGATCTTTAATTAGATAAAATGTAGGCTAATTAGTGCCAAATTGTTTCTTCCCAACTTTTATTTATTTGAGATAACCACAATTACTTTATTGGCATTTGCTTAGCTTTAGGATGTGCAGTGGGCCTTTGTATATGTCTGCATATTCTTAAAAACACTTCATTTTAATGAGAAATTACTACAAAGACCTGTAAGAAATGACCTAATTAGGACTATTGTATTCTGTCATTTTTTCTTCCAAGTGAGATATTTGAAATCTAAATACTGTACATATATGAAATCAGAATTCTACAATATACCTGCACATAAAATTTAAGCAACATATCCTGAGAAATAAAAGAAAGTTCTCATGACCCTCATCCCCCCTTTTACTTTTTGGCATCAGCTATTTTTGCTACCATCGCCGAATAGATTAGAAATATGATCACTTTGGCACAAACAAGGAAAGACGGAAGACAACAAGGGGAGCACCCCTTGTTCCCTTCTGTCCTTTGTTTGTGCAAAAACGATCATATTTATGGTCTACTTAACAATATAAATCAACCAGGCCAGCAACATGTACTTCTGCTACCATCGTCTGGTCACGCCGCTGACTACAATGCCGGATTTTCTTTTAATGGGGCATATAATGCTTTTGCATTAATAGCACCTTGAATACTTTATTAGCCGGGTGCCGTCATTAGCAGCCATGAGTTCTCAGTCATACATCACTTCCAGCAAGCGGTAATGGTGACAGTTTTTATTTATAATATGTTAACATTAGATGTGCCAATGTGGAAAAAAAGTGTATGTGTGTGAAGTCAGTCTCTTGGTAGAGTTGCAGAAGGGATGGGAGAGCTTAGAAGAGCGTGTATATGCTTATGTGTATATGTATATACAGTCAACATCCGATTTTTAAGATTCCCTAGGGGCAGTGAAAACACCGAAAAAATCTGGCAGTCCGAAAAAATGAATCGATAAAAAAAATTAAATTATGGGGTTTTATGTGCCAAAACCACTTTCTGATTATGAAGCATGCCGTAGTGGAGGACTCCGGCAATTTCGACCCCCTGAAGTTCTTTAACGTGCACCTAAATCTAAGTACACGGGTGTTTTCGCATTTCGCCCCCATAGGAATGCAGCCACCGTGGCCGGGATTCGATCCCGCGACCTCGTGCTCAGCAGCCCAACACCATAGCCACTGAGCAACCACGGCGGGTAAAATGAATCAATGCATTTTACTGCCCCCAAGAGCTCAAATCACCACAGGCGCGTCTGAAATAGCTCTAAAGGCTTGCCAGTACACTGATCAGGCGTATCAGTGCTCGTACCGCAACAGGAGGCGGTGGGTGCTCATGTGTATATAGTAAAGGAATGCATACTGTCTCGTAATAGTGGCTCCTACCCACTCTTGATATGCTTCACTGCAATACACTGCCTATGCTTGCTGCGTAATGCCGCTTGCATTGCGGTGAAGCTGGATTTTGGAATCTGGCTTAAAGGCCACTTAGAGTCCAGTGCAGCATGCGTGTCAGTCAGTGGCAGCGGAGATTGGTGACGCCAGGTTTGTCCCGTTACGGTGCCGTGAAAACCGATCCTGCTATAGTCCACTGGGCGCCCTGTGCCGCCTAAATGCATGCGCATTTTATACGAAATTAGGAGTTTCACGATGATAAGAAACTGCGAGCTCGCTGCAATTTGCAGGGGGACGCGCTGCCACCAGAGCCAAAACGCAGATGCAGTACATTCTGGGTGAGGAGGCTGGTATGGAAGGCAGAATGTCGCATCTTGCAATGGCTGCAGCCGGGAGATGGAGACGGACGACGGATACGCCGGTCGTGCCTCGTGCCGGACTACAGAGTGCTGCGCTTTCACTGACATGGCGTCGCCGTTCCGAGCATGCACGTGCGTGAACGCCATGTTGGACTATAAAGTGGCCTTTACACAACACTTGACTCTTGCCATTGGAGAAGATGACAAAGGCAGAGGCAGCACCATTACTGACAGTGACGAATTCTTTCAATAAAAAACATGGCACCGAACAGCAGGAACATTGGTAGCAAACATTGAAGCAGCTAGGCCTAGCATTGCCGCAGTGTCTATAACTGACAGTGGTAGGTGTGCGAGAGCCCTGCGTCGAGGCTGTGAGATTATCAAAATTGCAGTACTGGTGGCTTCAATTAATGTAATTTTGGACCTGCGGTCACAGTGAAAAGTTAGGAAAATCAGACGGTGAAGGGTTTTAGCACCCGAAATTTCAGACATCCTTACACAATGGATCTATGGGTACGTTATCAGGCATGTCCGAAAAAACAGGCGTCTGAAAAATTGGTTGTTAACTCTCTCTGTCTGTGTATGCGTGTGAGTGGGTGCATGCATGCGTATACTATAGTGCAACTGACGGTGGTCTGCTCTGTCACAGAGGTAGGCCATGTGTGGAGTGAACTTCTGAACAACACTTTGCAATCTGGTGAACCAGGTTTAAATCATAGATGCAGACCTCAAATAGGTGCAACATAATGCCCTAATACTTTTCTCCAGCATTTACTCCTAAATTGCCACGTATTTCCTTTTTTTCTTTTCAGTTTTGTTCACAAAAACATCCATTTTTCTTCGTTTTTCATGACGCGTCTACGTAGTTGCATTTCAAACGTAAAATTTTGCTTCAAGGCTGCTATACATCTACACTACACTATGTGAAACTAGGCTTTTTATGCTGTCAAAGCTTTCGTTGCAGTTGGCCTTTTAAGCGAGAGAAATGCAGAACAATGACTTGCACTAAAATCCGCAATCATTTGACTATCGGAGTGCAGTCGACCTCTGTTTAACTTACCAAGGATATAGATGTGTTGACTACTATTTATAGCGATGGCATGACATTGCCCAAAATACAGCTTCACCACATTACAAGCCATTGTTTGTGCATGCAGCAACGTGTTAACAAGATTTTTCTGCCCCCCCACCCCCCATTTGTGGAAGGATGCCACTTATTTTCTGGAGGTCCTGATACTGATTATCTGGACTTTTAGGCAGTCCTCTGCCGAGTTCGAATTATAGGTCGGCGACAGTATATGCGAAGTTTGTTACTTCACAACATATTGTGGCCCTAACTTTGAATAGAATGAACTTCAGATATAATGAACCTTTCTTGTTGGATTACTCGGGTCTATTGTAGCGAGCGTTGACTGTAATTTTTTTTTACTAGGTCCTCATAATAGCAAGAGTAAACACAATGGCTATTGGGCAGATTTTAAGAGCACAGAGGACTATTCCCATTGGATAATGAACAACAAATGCATTAACTCATTTCTGCAGTACCTGCATCATCACACAGGGCTCCATGCATATAAATTATGCTCTTTCTGTTCAGTTGTTTAACTACATATGCCTCGTGGTAAAGCCCCTGAATTAAAAGAAAGAAAACTGAAATTTCACTCTAGTGGCACCAATACTGTGGCTTCCAAGATGGGCAGTGTGCTGAAGAGTCATGCCATACAATGTTGAAGCTATGTTGTTGATAAAAAAAAAGCTGAGCATGAGGACAGATGGAGCACGGGTGCATTGTTCTGCATGGGTGTTTTGACCAGCTTCGAGCGTCACAGGAATAAAGTAACGGAGGGGTAAGTCATGAGAGCATGGCAGTGGCAGCAATTCATAACTACATTTGTATGAGGAGCATTCAAAAACTTATTGCTGGACATGATTCACGAAGTGATAGCCTTTAATACAATACCCATACCATACCTTTCATAAAAAGTGTTGCAGGGCCCCTTTGCTCTAATATCAGCTGCAGCTGCAAAGTAATTAATTCCCCCACTGTACTTCTGTTATGCAGGAGAACTATCTTGCAAATATAAGTGAATGTTCAAGTCTCTCAAATTATTAACACATTCCTTATTCCATTCAATTTGTGCACACACAGTTGCTCTGCAATAAGGTAGGGCTGAAACAGGAAGGTACGTACTTTACATCTGAGAAGAGGAAATTCTCATCATGGATGTCAGCTTCCAGCTCAACCAGTTTGTCTTCTTTCCGCTTCTCCAGATACTGACGTCTCGACTCAATCCGCAGCCGAGGCAGAAGCCGCTGCCGGTCCTCAGCCTCCAGTTTCAGTCGTTTCGCCGCCTCCTCAAATGCCTGCATATGCACAGAGCTGTCTTAGACTTCAAATATTGCTTGACACATTACAAACAAAAACTCACGCGAAATCTGTTCCTAGCAAGTGCAAAGACACATGCGTGCAGACGTGCACGTACACACGCCATATTCCCGACCAATCATTTCTCAGCGATGTCACCTTCAGTACTAGGCTAAACCAAGAGAAGCTGATGTGACGAAAGGGCCCTGTGGATGGGCACACTTTCTGTCCTTGCAATTTTCACACCCAATGCTATGAGGCATACTCTAGTGAGAAAAAACAGCCGTATCCCGCAGCCAAAAAATACCCACCACCATTACATTCAAGCACTAATGCCAAGTTCTAGAACATGTGAAAATGTACCAAAAGATATGAGATGAGAATACAACCCCTGGAAAGGGCAACACAAAAGCAGGTAGCCCGAATGATAGCACATATAATTTGAATTTATTTTTCTCAAATTTACAATTGGGTGCAAATTTCACCCTTGACTGCATGCATGCAGGAGCTCAAATGCTCAATGTCACCAATTAGCAGTGTCATACTAAGAATGAGAGTGACAACACAACACCATGCATACAGAACTCTTGTTCATTCATATAATGTAAGCAAACAATAATTTTTTTTTTACTAACTTGGGCTTGCATTTATTATTCAGTGAATGCCGATTCAAGAAGAGCCTTCGTATTTACTCCATGTGGCTGGCAACAACGATTTCAGTTTTGAACAGATCATCACAGATGGTGCCACCCATCAGAGCCAGAAAGCTTGGTAATTTAAACTGGTAACAACGGGTTATTTTAAAGCTAAGGTTTTTTTTTTCGAACCCTCCCGGACTTTCCTGACCATGACTGTAGGATCAGTGTTGCTGCTGCCTTGTCGGATAGTTCACACTTCACAACATTAAGGCAGAAATCATCCTTGGTGATTACTGTATTTTTTCGTATAACCTACACTGAAAATTTTAAAAAGTTAATAGCAAAGTCAGGGTGCTAGCTATATTCAAATTTCACCTAGATGTGTAGCTTCGCAGCAGCGTGGCGTATGCTGACATGAAGTAACACTACAAGGCAGCGAAGCATGCAGTGCTGTGAAGCCACACACCAAGGCAAGGTCGTTGGCCATTCAGTTTTGTTACCTCTAAGGGAACCCCACCCTCTCCCCGCCACTGCATGTTGAAGCTCCCTTGCCCTCTCTTTTATGGTCGCTCATTCTCCTCCTCTTCATAGGTTGCCATTTTGCATTTAGTAGTTAGCGAAGTGCACGCGGCACCGGCAAACTAGAACTTGGATCACGATGAACTGCACTCAATGGCCATCTCTTATAGCACAGTAGAAGCTGAAGAGTTGCCTCCAACTAGACAAAGAAATCTTTCAGATTAAAAAAAAAATTTTGAATGAGGAGCAAGATGCTGCGATCGAACATCCCAGCATAGCAACCTGGTGCTCTAACCAATAGGCCACAATCACATGTATACAGTCGAACCCACTTATAACAATATTCAAGTGCCACAAAAATTCCATTGTTATAACCGGGTTGCGTGAAAAAATCAAAATAGGGGGATGGCAGAGCTGACGTGAGAAAACTATAATGGTGGGGAGGCCAGTGCGCCTCCCCACCACCTTCCTCCATCCAGCTTCTGATTGTGTTCACTTGTTTGCTTCCTGGGTGCTCCAATCGCGTGCAGCAAGCCGTGGCTCTCGATCTTAAAGAATGGCATTGCTATAACAACTGCAAATTTAACAGGGGTCACGGGTGGAAAGTGATATGCGAGCACCACCGAGGCATTGCTTTGGTGGCTCCAAAAGGGACCTTTTAAAACATGCGAGAAGGTTGCCGCGGCAGCCTGTCAGATTAAGAAATCCAGAAGAAACGCTGAGGCGAGATCGCCACAAGCATATTGCCATGTACTTCTCACTGGCTTGCCCGAGAAAACCCTATGTCGGTCAGCCTTGCATGCTTTACGCGAAGCTTGCTGACATCCTTCTCCGAGGCATTCAGGTGCCCCACGTAGTGCAGCGGAAGGTTTCTTGCGAAAACGAAGCTCCGGAGGGACTGAATCATCTGCCGGGCCTCCTGTGAGGGCAACGTTGAGGTAGCCTGCCCTACCACGTCATCACTGGCATCATCGCCGTCGTCATCTGATGCAAACATGTTCACGACGGTCGCTTTATCGGTTAGAAGCACTTAGTTTCCAAATCTATAGCCGTGTAACTTTCTTTTCACCAGCAACATCACGCATTGCCAATGATCAGCGGGCGCATCAGCCATCTTCTGTTTCAGTGGCGAGTCAAACCAACTGTTGGTCAAACAAGGCTGAGAAACCGCGTGGCCAGGAACGATTTCGACGCAACCAACAAAGACGAATGCGAGTGATTAAGCTGTTTGCAGAACTGCACTGAATGAGGAGCCAGTGAGCAACATGCAAGCAATCTGCGAGCAGCGCAGTTGGTGCGGTCCATTCGTGTTTCGGAGGGTGGGGCAGCTTCTCACTGTTATAACTGATGCATTGTTAAAACCGGTACCGTTATAAGTGGGTTTGACTGTACTTCTATCATGTCAACGCCAACTACCTTTTTGAGATGATCATCACGTGTTGATTAGGATGATGATTTCCATACTATGGCACATACTCACAATAGGGGATTGGCCAAGAAGCAAGCAGTACACTTAAAATAAATAAGAAATGAAGAAATACAAGCCAATACCAGAGTTGTCACATTGTGTAGCACGGGTGCACGAGAGCACATGCGTGTGCATAGTTTTTTTTTATGCCAAGACGCAGGAATAAAATGGGCAAATTTATAGCATTTCATTACTGCTTCCCGAAAGCCTTGCTTCACACATAGATTCCAAAATGTGCGTTGGATCTGTATAATTTTTTCTAACTCAGAACTTGCCTTCAAATGGCATGCTGGGAATGTGCAATAATGAGCCTTTTGAGACATCAACTCTGCGTGTCCTGCACACACATTCAACAAAATATTTGTGCACTGTACGAGAGCCAGTGAAAAAGTTTCTGGAAATGTGCTACGTTGCTTTGGCAGAGAGTGGCAAGCTACTTGCCCGCTACAGGGCACTTCTAGCATCACTAATGAGCTAATCCAGATTTTTTTTGTTGATAATGGTACTCATTCACACCATGAGCTTTTGTAATCTATGTTGACAGTATTTTGCATTGGCCATGCTAAAAAAAAGTTGAAAGAACAAAGAATGTCAATGGCATTTTGCTCTAGACTTGGAAAGGTACCAACAGAGGCCCATTGTATGCTGCAGTAAGCATTTGGAGATGAAGACATGGTCCACAGCCATACTTATGAGTGATTCATCCAATTTGAGAGTAGCAGAATGTTTATGGAGAACAATGACAGCTCTGGAGGCCCTTTAACTGAGATAACCAATAAGAATTTGAAAAATCCAAGAAGAGATTTAAGAAGACAGCTGCTTAACCAGTAAGGTTTCTGAAATCCTTGAGTTGCCATATGGCAACTGCCACCGAATTTTTATGGTAGGATAGGGAACGTGCCACATCACAGTAAAACTTGTTCCCCATCTTCTCACAATGAAACATGAGGCGCCTCAAGTACAGGTGCGCACAGAACTGAAAGAACTTTAAGAGAATGATCAGCAGTTCATTTCCAATACAATTACCGCTGATGAAACATGGGCAAACAATTACAGTTGACTCTCGTTACAACTGCCCTGATAATCTGACAAAAAGTTTCTGTCTTATCTGAAGTCCGTAATATCTGAGACACCTCACTCCCTAAACTTTCGTTGCGATGTCTAACAACTCTAGCGAAGAGTGAGTGACGAATGTCCAAAGTAAAAAACGAACAAAAAAAGTTGCACATTCGCCCGAGAGGTGAACCATTGATTGCAATAGCAAGCAAAATAAGCGTGGCAGCAGCAACGAGCTAATTGACCTTCATGCTGTCTCTTGCTTCAATGCGAACTAAACATCGAAAGCACAGTCCATATGAGGCTACCGGCACTGGGCGCACTTTGTCCATATCGCAGATCACTTTCAAGATACGGCACCCGCGCTGTTAACAGCAGCCACCGGAGTAGAATTCCCCTATTTCCCTCCCTCCGTGCCTCGCGCGCGAAAGACGGCACGCTTCCACCCCACTTTTCTCCCTCCTTCGCGCACAAGATATTGAGCCGCGATCGTCGGCTGACCCTCACAAGTCAACTGCCAGTCTGTGTCGACATGGCAAAAGTCCGTTTTATACCCCCGAAACACCGTTGTGGCACAGTCCGTTAAAAGCGAAATTCGTTGCATTAATAAAATAGGTAGAACAAACTAAGGCTGAAATATGGTTCGTTATATCCAAAAGATTGTTGTAACGAGCGTAGACTGTATATACCAAATCAAAGCAGCAGTGATCTCAGCAAAATACCTTGAATTTTCTAAGGTTGAAGAAGGCATGCCATGTCTTTTTGACTCGACAGGACTTATTCCCAAGATGCAATATTGTGTGTGAATATTCAAAAATTCTTACTACCTATTGATTATTGTATTTTTAATATTTGTGTTTATTTCAGAAACTAAGTAGTCAAAATTTTTCAAACATTCGATTCAAAGATTCAAAGCAAATCAAATATATTACTGGCCATGTGGGAGAAGAAGTGTATCTTTACTTTTCTTTCTACTGAATTTGCAAATGTGCAGACAATTTTTGTGAGAGCATGCTTGGCATGCTCCTGTCACTGAAATTTAGTGCATAAGGTAAACTTAGCCATCAGATAGGTAAGTTTTGTGGACAATACAGCCTCTCTGTGGCAAGAAGCACATATATGTGAACAGCGAGCAGTGAGAGCCCGACTTAGCACAAAAAAAAGCGTATGGGGGAGATTGCTGTGCAGAGAGCCCAACCAGAATAAGAATGCTTTTCTATGAAGTATAGGTCCACTGTGTTGACCCCCCTATAGAAAAGTCCATTCACGCAGCCTTACTAAGGAAATGTGACAGCTACTCACTAGATGCCCACCTTGGCCCTCAATGAAGCATATTGTCATCATCATCATCATCAGCCTGGTTACGCCCACTGCAGGGCAAAGGCCTCTCCCATACTTCTCGAACAACCCCGGTCATGTACTAATTGTGGCCATGTCGTCCCTGCAAACTTCTTAATCTCCTCCGCCCACCTAACTTTCTGCCGCCCCCTGCTACGCTTCCCTTCCCTTAGAATCCAGTCCGTAACCCTTAATGACCATCGGTTATCTTCCCTCCTCATTACACGTCCGGCCCATGCCCATTTCTTTTTCTTTATTTCAACTAAGATGTCATTAACTCGCGTTTGCTCCCTCACCCAATCTGCTCTTTTCTTATCCCTTAATGTTACACCCATCATTCTTCCTTCCATAGCTCGTTGCGTCGTCCTCAATTTAAGTAGAACCCTTTTCGTAAGCCTCCAGGTTTCTGCCCCGTAGGTGAGTACTGGTAAGACACAGCTATTATGCACTTTTCTCTTGAGGGATAATGGCAACCTGCTGTTAATGATCTGAGAATGCCTGCCAAACGCACCCCAGCCCATTCTTATTCTTCTGATTATTTCTGTCTCATGATCCGGATCCGCCGTCACTACCTGCCCTAAGTAGATATATTCCCTTACCACTTCCAGTGCCTCGCTACCTATTGTAAATTGCTGTTCTCTTCCGAGACTGCTAAACATTACTTTAGTTTTCTGCAGATTAACTTTTAGACCCACTCTTCTGCTTTGCCTCTACAGGTCAGTGAGCATGCATTGCAGTTGGTCCCCTGAGTTACTAAGCAAGGCAATATCATCAGAGAATCTTAAGTTACTAAGGTATTCTCCAGTAACTCTTATCCCCAATTCTTCCCAATCCAGGTCTCTGAATACCTCCTGCAAACATGCTGTGAATAGCATTGGAGAGATCGTATCTCCCTGCCTGACGCCTTTCCTTATTGGGATTTTGTTGCTTTCTTTGTAACAGGAGCAGGAGCTTGTAACAGGAGCATATTGTGCTCCTGTTATAACATTTAACACAGTGATGGGCAATCCGCTAGCGCAATACGCACCCGAATGGGACCAATAACTTGTACAGATCCTACAGGCAACAGGTGATGTGCTTTGGGCATAAGTATCACGATGCCTGCGTGCATTGCACTATACCAAAAGGTAGTATTCTAAACATATGGGTATGCGTACATTACACATCCTTAAAATTATAATCAAATTATTTAAGCAATCGAAGGTATCTTTTTCCCCTTTCACAACCCACTTTATATCGTGGTTGCATTATATTCTTACAAATGCATTATTTTGATGGCTAAATGGTACTTTGATGAATAAATACACAACAATGTGGATGGGAAAACAGCGTCACAGTAGCTCAAATGGTAGAACATCGCAAGTGTAATGCAATGGCATGAGATTGTTCCCCACCTGCGGTAAGTTGTTTTTTCCTCCATTTTCATTTCCATTAATTTATCAATTATTTAATTCAATTATTAAGTACAAGTAATTTCCCCTATGTTTTCCTTGATGTCATTGTTTGCTGGCTTCTTATATTATTAATAGAAATTGGGCCCCTAGGTTAACACCATTTCTTCTCGTTTATTACATAACGAGGGTATCGAATTCGGCAACACTGATGCCTTCAGGTAGCATGTGTGGATTTATTGACCAGTTATCTTCGCCCCAAAAGATCATGTACTCGTGACACCTGCGGCAGAAAGGATGTTTCACATCTGCCGCCAAGGATTGCAAGTGGTGGCGCTGGCTAACACTCCCAGGGTTAGTTCTAGTAGTGACCCGCCGTGGTTGCTCAGTGGCTATGGTGTTGAGCTGCTGAGCACGAGGTCGCGGGATCAAATCCCGGCCACGGCGGCCGCATTTCGATGGGGACAAAATGCGAAAACACCTGTGTACTTAGATTTAGGTGCACGTTAAAGAACCCCCGGTGGTCGAAATTTCCGGAGTCCCCCACTACGGCGTGCCTCATAATCAATAAGTGGTTTTGGCACATAAAACCCCATAATTAAAAAAATAATAATAATAAAGTTCTTGTAGTGGATGGGAAAACTAGGCTGTGGTAGCTGAATTGGTAGAGCATCACACATGTAATGTGAAGACCTGGGATCCTTTCCCAGCTGCGCAAGTTGTTTTTTCCTCCATTTTAATTTCAATTAATTTATCATATCTTTAATTAAATTAGTAAGTACAAGTAATTTCCCCTATGTTGTCCTTGGCGTCATCGTTTGTTGGCTTCTTATGATAAGAGAGATCGTGTAAAATACTCAATTTTCCAAATTAACAAGCTCTTACTATAATGGCTTTACTAGTCTATTTTTTACTGTTGGCAACATGTTCCAACAATTAAAAAAATTATGAATAAGTGCACCTAAACATTATTACTTGATGTTCGATTCCACACTCAAAGTTAAGTGTTCAGAAGCATATATTGCTGGGTTAGTCGGTTCATATTGCTGAGTAGACCATAAATATGATCGCTTTGGCACAAACAAGGAAGGATGGAAGGGAACAAGGTGCTCCCCTTGTTTCCTCCTATCCTTAGCTTGTCTACACCAAAGCGATCATATTTATGGTCTACTCAGCTAAGTAGTCATATCTGAAAATTTTGATATTCACACACATCCCTAGCAAACAATTATCAGTGTTTTCCTGCAATGTCCTGATGTACCTTGGGAACAAGGTTTCCAGCAGTGCCTTGAGATTCTGCTTCATGACAATGCACTAGCCTATTCCTTGCTCACAGTACGCAAGTTTTTAGCATGTGTAAAGATGGCCATTGTTCCCCACCCTCCTTATTGTCAGACTCTGCTCCCTGTGATTATATTTTCCATTTACTAAACTGAAGACCAGGCTGATGGGAAAGCACTTTCATATGACAGCTGAGATTCAGAGCTTAGCATGAGAATCAGTAAAGAACCTTGCACAATATAGCATTGATGTGCACTTCCAAGCCTTGAAATCTTCACAGGAGGAAGGTATATCCACACAGGAGGAAGGTATTTTGTAGGAGCTTAAGTCAACAAAGAGATTTATTAACTGCATGTACAGCTTTTAATAAATTAATTTCAGGGGGCTGCTAGATATTCCCTGGCAGACAGTGTGGCAGTAATGTTTCCAGAAAATGTGCAATCTAAACAATGCAAGGAAGCAAAACAAAATGCAAAACTTGTAAGCAATTCACATACCTTCTTGTCGGAGCGCTCGACGATGTTGCGAGTCTTGTCTTTGTCTCGGTCACGTAACCGGGCCGCAAACTCATCTCGCTCCTTGAGATCTCGCAACCGTTCATCTTCTGGATCAGAGTCCCAGTTAGGTTCTTGTTTCACTTTTACCCCATCACCACTACTGCTGGCAGTTGGCCTGCATAAAAGGACGACACCATAAACGTTGCAAAGCGTTGTATGCAAATAGTACATATTTATGTGCAGTTCAACCTCACAACAGAAAACACTTTCAGGTCAGTGGTGATGTGAAAGCAAACGTGAAATTTTATGTACATGGTCACAGAATCAGATATAGTGTAGACTCGAGCAAGCCTATAGAAAATGGCAGTTCAGTCATTGCTTGGTTTCTATGGTGTCAGGAAAAGTGGCAAAAAACCAGATAATGTCTACGATACAAGGATATGACAAGATAAACATTGCCAGTGTTTTGGCTTCGATTCACAAAACTGCGCCACAAGTGGACTGCCATATTTGATATGTGTTGCAGCTTGCTTCAACCTGGTGTTTCCCAGAGAGCATGCCTTTGGACAACAATGGAAGTGTTGGCAAGCAAGTACAAACTAGGGGGCACAGGTGTTGGAGACCCTGTTCATGGCCTTAAAGTGCATGCCATGGAGCTCTATCAAGCTGAGTGGCCTGTGGTCTCCGGTAGTGCTTTTGTCATGATGGGCAGAAACAGGGCTGTGCTGTACAGGAACTGCGAGAACATACCTTTGCCTAGGACAGTTGTGGACCTAACAAAAGATGGGAAAGAGGGTTTCCAGCCAAACCTGAGGAGAGGGCCTGGGAAGAGTAAATTATATATGTGCCGAAACAACACCTTTTCAATAAACCAGCTGCATGTATGAGTGGCCTGCATCACCTCTCATCAACAGCCTACGAGAGCTGTCTTCTTCAAAAGCTGTTCAGAATGGACAAAGGGGCTCTGAGCCACACTCTTGGGGCGACACCTCTTTTGCCCAGAATATCACAATACTGTCAAACCTCAATATAATGAACACGGATATAACAAAGTAAACCTAAAATGTTTCTTGCCCATATCAGGGTGAAATGAATATGCTTATAATGAAAATCAGATATAATGAAGGTATTTATGTGTCAGGCACAACATCCTTATAATGTGATTCAACTGTATAACATATAGCCTTCTTACAATTTTTTGTGCCATTTCTATAGTGCTGTCAAATAACACAACAACTGTGCCAATCAAGATACATGTAGACCTCTAACCATTTTTAACCACAAGCCACTCCAATCACTGCAACAAGAAGCCAAAAAAGGGCAACATAAGCTCTCACTCACCTGTGATGTGCCTTATGTGTAACATCTCCACACATAAAACAGTGAGTTATGGGCGATAGCAATTTATACCGTAAATGTTGTCAACAAAGCGTTCACACGCACAGGTTTTCACAACCTCCACAGGTAGTCCGCAAGAACTTCTTATCTAAAACATGTGATGCTTTGCACAACTTTTACTAACTATAACCAGTTAAACCCTGCATGTAATACAAGGTTTCTTTCCAAAATTTGGCATGCACAATTTCCTTTACATATATTATATTTGCATAGCAAAACTTTGCATGTTATTCCGTGCATTTAATTACAGTTTCAGCTTTGAAATGTGATACGAAGATGCACCACCTAGTATCAGCATTGTTACCTGGTACTGCAATAAAAAAGCGACACCATCAACAGCTACGCTGAAACCGGTTGTCACACCGCCGGTTATCACACAACTGACCCCGCTTATTATGCCTGACCACCGTCCAGTTCCCAGTTGGTGAGCTTCATGATGGCAGCACACCACAGAGACAGCAAGTTGAGATCTAGTTTGGATGCTAGAACTACCAGCAAAACTGATGTTGCTTGACCATTTGGTGTGATCAAAGGGAGGAGCTGTGGCTGGCAGCAGCAAAAAGAAGCGCTTTTCATGTGCAGTGGAAAGAGACCCAAATAAGAGAGCCTTCCAAGAAATCAAGGAGGATTTGGCATCCTAAATAAAGCAACAATGTACTCTTTATCTTGCTGGCATATTTTAAGGCCAATACGCACAGGATTACCTATTTTATGAGCAGCACTGGTTTCTCATTACGTCAGCACTCTTGCTGTGAATGCTTTTAAGAAATGAATGTTGAATGCTTTGGACGGCACTGAGGAGTACCTCTGCGTAAACCTCATCAACAATGCGTCTGAGGAGAGTGAGAGTGAATGAGCAGGAAGTGCAGCTTTAAAGGGGCATGAAACCCAATTTTCGACCAGAATCTGTATTGTGCGAGGTAATCCTTGTGTGTTCAAGAACATGGTGAAATTTTAGGGCATTTGAGCCAGCACATAATTTGTAACCGAATCTTTTATATTACACTCAAATGGCCTACAGTCGAGCAACACTGGCACATTCGCGAGCCTTGACGCTACAAGCTGCATACCTGCCGAGCGAGCATGTATGTTCCAGCGAAGAATCAGTGTTTCAGCTGGGTGCACATGCGGGAAACTTCTGTCTTGTTCAGCTTACCATTAGAATTTTTCAACTTGCAACGGCTGAAATAATGCTACCGCGGCACCTACTATGTAGTGCTGTGGGGTGCCAGAGCGAACGTAGCCAGGAATGCTCCGTATTGTACTTCAGGTTCCCCAAGAGGCCCGTCAAGTGTAAGGCTTGGGAAATGAATGTGGGCAGGAAGGACTGGCACTCATTTGACGCTTTTGTTTTGTTCTTGGAACACTTCACGCCAGACAGCTACAGCGACGGTTCGCGCCTGCTCGCCGAGTTTGGGATACTCGTGAAAAAGCTGAGGCTGCGGCCAGGCGCGATGCCAACCATGTTCGTGCACCGACCCACCCAGCAGGCAGTGCCCCAGCCAAACATAAGGCTTGCTATGTTTTTAACGATACTGGGTGCAATAAAGTATGTTCCAGTAAAGGTTCAGCCAAAGCATACATCACGGTAAATCCTTGTGCCGCGGACAGATATGTGCGGGCATTTTCTTACATTTACCGCATGCAACTACAGAGGAAAAAAAAAGAACTGGTGGGAACGTACGGCAGCTTAACAAAATTGTAGTTTTGTTGAGTACAGATTCGACAGACGTGCACGCATGGAATGCATGCTGGCAAGAAATCTACGCTAGTAACAATTTGCATTATGCGAAGTAGCACCAGACTTCGTTTTCCGCAAACGGCTGGCTATGCAGTGCTGCATGCATTAAATAACAGTGCGGAAAGGCATCAGCAGCATTTCGCGCAACACTAATGTCGCCATCTTGTGTTGACCACGCTTGTTACATTGTCTTCCTCCATGGCCTCCAAGATATGTGTGCGCTGGTTTTGTTTATGGCTGGCGCATGCATGTCTTTGAGGCCATGTTTCGTCACTGAGCTGGTGGCGATGACGTCAACGTCAAAATCGGTAGCGCCATCGCTGGTTCTGCTCAAACATTCATCGTTTGCTTCATTACACGAAGTTGGCATTGTAGAAGACATGGCACACAATATCTGCAACAAATACGGCAACAAACAGCAGCTATGCTCTGACGTCATATGGTGCAGTGGCTGATTTTGTAGGAGACGATGGCTCGGTTAAATGCAGCAAATGACGTCACACATGGCCTGGTATTATGGCGGTGGGTGCCAGAGGGCGGGTCTTAGAGCTGGCGAGTTCTAGCTCATATTTTGAAACTTTTACCGCCCAGTTTTTACACGCGTATAGCCATAATAGACCTTCTACTACAATTTCTCGTGGAAAACCACAAAGTGTTGAGTGACCGTATTCTGCCCGCTTTAACGAATCATTCTGTTCACTAGGCTATAATGTAACACAAAGGATAAACTAAAAGAAACTGACACACATGTGTGCCAGTTTCCTTTGTTTTGTTCTTTGTGTTACACTTTAGCGCAGTGAACAGAACAATGCCCCACTAACTAGTCCCAGTCAAAGCCTTATTGAGGCTTTGAGGCTTTAATAAACAAAGATTATGGGAGTAAGTGTTTGTTGGATGTATTATATGCGAACAAAACTTCTTTTTCCTTTCTGTCGTGTCAAAATTACTTTTCCTATTATATATTAGGATTTTTGCAGTACAGTTTCCAAATTCTAGCTGGCAGCAGTAGTCATTTACCTATGAGCTAGTGCAGCTTTGCCCTTATGGATTATGCAACAGTACTGCGAACAGCAAATAACCACTGCAGAAAAGTTATGCGGGCCAAGAGGTGTAATAATACAATCACAGATAATGCCACAGTCAAGCCAAGCCACGTAACCATGAAACAAAGACACAACGCATGGGCCAAATCTGCACTGTGTTTACTGCACAATACAGATTCAGCAATGTAACTTTCTACAGAAACCGTAAAAACAATGCTACAACAACCAATAGGAGCTAACCAGTAATATAACATAGCTCACAGA
Source organism: Dermacentor variabilis (assembly GCF_050947875.1). NCBI lineage: Eukaryota > Metazoa > Arthropoda > Arachnida > Ixodida > Ixodidae > Dermacentor > Dermacentor variabilis. The sequence goes on along the minus strand of NW_027460346.1, from coordinate 2,021,664 downwards.
GCTTAAGTGCATCTGAAAGAAATCTCAAATCTAGTTTTACAATTTGTCCTGTGAACAATGCAACTAGGTGCATCCCAAGACAGCATGCTGTAGGGCACAAAATGAATATGGGACAGTGGAAGACAATTGCTGCATCCAAAATAAAACTACAGCAGAGTATGCCACAAGAAAAACTCGGATGAAATTCAAGTCATAGCTAACCCCTGCAATCTCAAACATGCTTCGACTTGAAGCTCCTTCTCAGCTCCACCAGATAGACAATAGCATCGCCCCTTGACTGATTAAGACACAGATTTCAAAAACGCTGCTTCTTGACTCCTACAACAGTGAGTAGCTTGAAAAATGCATCTACAGTCTGCTGCATTTGCGTAGTCACTATGAACGCCTGGCAACAAAATTTTCCTTAAGGATTACCATACAATGTCACTAAAGTGCAGTTGAAGAGAAGCGCTTCAAGTACTGTCACAGTGAACATGTTCACTGCAGCAGCCCTTATTTGTCTCGGTCCCTGTGTGTGATGGTCTACCAGTAGGTAACTTGTCATATTCCTCTGGTGCGTCGTGATCCACCGGTGAGTCACAAGGATTTTGTGCTCCTTTGAAACTTCAATGTGGAAAGGTGGCACCATGAAGCGTCAGATTAGATGCAACAAAAATTTTTCCTGTCCATTGATTTCTAGCAGAGATGTCACTTGTGCATGGCAGAAAATCCCTGCACAGCTGCACAGGGAGTATAAGTGCCATGGCCCACCCAGGACTCACGCCGCAGTGAGCATCTTGATGTAGTGTCGAATAGAGAAAGTTCTTTAATACAGGGCTAAGTGGCAAAATATTTTGAGAGGCTCTACAAGAACTGATGGCACATAATTCTCAAACGTAATGCACAAGAGATTCAGAAGGTAAACAAAAACACGTAGTGGAAAGAATTATATTATGGGGTCACATATTTATTACACCCGGAACAAAATAAAGTTGCAGGGATCACTGGTTCTCCCTCGATAATCTTGCTCTTATGAAAAAAAAAAAAAAAAGAGAATGATGCATTTATACAAGGAAATCCGACCACAACACTTCTTTATTCATGCAGAGAAAGTCTGCATAAGAGTATGACACTTGAACGAAAATTAAACCTGCTAGAGTTTTTTAATGTCTTCTATGTATTCTCTATTGAACTCAGTGTTGGTACACCCCCCCTCCCCTAAATAAACTTTCCACAAAAATGCAACTGCTGCTCAAGCAAGCTTTACAAATCACACATGCATGACTGCGGCACAAAAGCAGCACTGGTACAATTTTGGTTAAAGCTGCAAAGAAGCAAAGTAGTCACATGCGATATGGTATGGAAGGCAACAGCTCACCTCTCTTCGTCACTTTCATCATCTGCTTTCCGGCGGAGATGACGTTTCTTTGACGTTTTCTGCAAAACAAACAAGCCTCCTGTTTCAATGTAACGCCTTATAGCAAAACTGTCTCCACCCTCTTGGCAAAGAACAGGCAATAAAAGAACACATAAAGAAAGGACAAAAAACGAACACCACGTCAATTTAGAATAGTGCTGTATTATTTCAGAAGTTGATTTCCATTGCTTTGGAATAAGAAGACTCACTGCCAGCAGATCAAACTGGGACCAAACCTTTCTTCATTTCTGAGGCCAATCCATGGTCAGACAATGTTCGTGCAATGTAGCCAATCTCACAGTGCCATTATTTCTAACTGGCAGGAATATTTTCCATAATTTGCAGTTTGACAGTAAGTGCAATGCTTTCAAATGCACTGTCATCATTCCTAATTACAAAACAACTAGTCTAGAGATAATACTGTCAAAAATCTATGGCATTACGAGAAGTAGAAGCAAGAGTTTGGCACAATAGTTCTGCAGAAACCCGCAAGGTGGAGAGAAGTAATTAATAAAGGGAAAATCAGACATCCTTGCCACCAGTGTTTTGTTTTTGTTTCTTTTCTGGATTGCCACACCTCCACTTACGGTGAGGCTGGACTATTTGTTAGCATTCCAGAAGCATAATCTGTCAATCCAGTCCAACATAATAGTACTTGTTTTTAGTGTCTCTTTATTCCGAGCCTGAGAAGCCATTTCCAGTAACAAAAAGAACATACAATATAAATGTGATGCACTTATTATATGCAAAGCCTGTTATTATTTCTTTGTAGACCTCTACTTGTAGTAGACAAAAGTGCAAACACCAAATGAATTCCTAAGCATTCTACAGCCAGAAACCCCCTATGTACAAATAGTCAAACCCAAAAAGCTAACAACAGCCGTTTCTGGCCAGGGACAGGCACTTTCAGAGCAACCACAGGGATGAAAGTTGATCCTTGGCAGTTAGGTAACAATGCATTTCAACATAAGTAGTAGTCTTTAGGTGAATCTTGCACTTAACTGTCATTGGTAGATTCACTCCATTTCATACTCAGCAAGCCATGCTTAAAAAAGCTACGCAAGTAGTCCAATCACGTAAGTCTTACTGCGCGTGTTTAGCAGTGCAGCGGTTATTGATCTGCCCAATGCTTTCTACGGAAAACCTACTTCGTGTACTATAACAACTATAATTTGTAGACTTGAGGTTACATCAAATCACATACTTATTTACTTATTTTGCCCTCAGGGTTTGCACATTACAGAGGGGAGGGGCATATTACAGACCAAAATTGGAAAAACAGTTGATACAATAACAATAAGAAGCATGAACAATCACCAGATTAATACAAAAATTAAATGAAACAGCTGCAACTAAAATAAAGCAGAGTAATTTGAGCATCTAAAACTAAAACAAGCTAAAAACAGAATAACAAATTAAATACAAATAATTAAGCAATGTTAAGCATGTTATTCAAGAAATCCTTAAAGCGCAATGTATCTATGATAGCTTTAGCTGCTTCTGGCAGCTGATTCCATTCGGAGGTGGTTCTAGATAAAAAATTGGATTATTTGTCTTCCGGTATTCGATGGGCTACAACTGTATATCAACATCTGCTGAAGGGCTAATGAACTTTTCAGGGAACTTAAAAGCCATCTCTTGTTGAAATAGAGGTTCAGTGCTTATGCTTTTGGTAAAGCACTCAACGTAGGCATAGAAAATTCGGCTCAGATTGAATGGGTTCTCAGGGTATTTAGTCATTTCAAGCGCCTTTGTTATCGACATTGAAATTTAGCTGTCAAAATAAGTAATCTTCACATGAAAAAGTATTTGAAGAACAGCAAAGAAAGTCACAGTGGTGTAAGCAACGAGCATAAAAATTTCAATTGGTGCAAGTATGAAATTTTCAACTCGGCTTGCTGAATGGAGCAAACCATTATTATTCAGTAGTCAAGGACTGTGGGAGACTAAAGCACAAATATCTGTGCACACTAACACTGTGTTACAAAAACAATTAGTTACAAGGTAGGGCACGAAAGACCGGCATGAAAGCCTAGTATGACAAAGCCCCATGGAGTGCAAATTTTTGAACCTTTGCAACTCATTAAGCCGACTGTCACCGCTTCAAATTTTGGAGATTTTTGCTATTTGTGCTGTATCAAATTATTAGAACATTATTTACAGATTTACTGTTCACAAAAGTAATCTTAACTCAGACAACAGGACTGCACTGAATTCAACATCAAATTTTGAGTTGGAACAATATCAAGAACAAACAATAAAAAAAATTCCAGCAGGCTCTGGAAGGTTGGCAGACGTTTATTGTGCTGCACACACACACAGTGGTTTTATTGGTAGAGTCGCAAATTGATAAGAAGGACATGCTTAATTACTTGGACAGCTTCGTAGCACTGCCACTTGTGCCACAGATGCAGTGTACAAGGATGACTGAAATTACGGATGTCCTTCAGCAAGCTCTTCGATGTTTTGGACTTTGCCTGAATGGCTGTGTGTTGACTCGGCCACCAATATTAGTAGAATGAGTGATGTTTATGTTTTGATACAGTACCAGCACATCCTCAAAACTGAAAGTAGCAAAGGATGAGTCGATCCTGTAATTATCAACTATGCCCATACCACAAGGCAAGCCAATTCCAGCTGCTCAGGTATGAAGGCAGCCCTTGCAAGTGGTATTTCGTGTCATTGTATGCATCCAGAGTTTGTTGCTTCACACATTAAATAGCAACAAGATTTCAGGCAACTTAGTTGTCTGCTGTTATGAATTTTTGTTGCTCAGAACATTCAAGCAGCTTTGTATAGTGCCCCCCTCAATGTCTGCGCTGACAAAGGCAATGATAAATCGAAGCAATTTGGTGCTTGTATTGACCACACTTTTGTCTATATGTAGCGACGGCATGACAATGGTCAAAATGTGGACTGGCCAGGTCATGTGCAAGGGTATGTGCATGCCACAATACATTCATGAACTCTTCTCACTACTTGTGAAATAAAGAGACAACTACTCTTCTGTCCAATCTGCTTTTTTGGACTCCCAATAATTTCAACTTTATTTGATCCCTTCTAAGTCTGAACCAACCATCTATAATTTTATATGTATCATCTATCATGTCATAAAGAGATGGAAAATAATTTTTCGTTCACCATTTTGCAACTGTGGTTCTGATAAAGTTAATGTCCATCCACCTCCGTGGACTAATGCCCGAATGCTTTGAGAGACATGGTTCATCAAGTTTGTGGTTACAGAGCTCAGACTTTGATCTGTACATACGCAAAGACGAGGAAGTAGTCCATCCACTTGATGTTAAGCAAGAACATACGATGATGTCCATGGTGTTGACTTTACAATGTATTTCACTAAACATAATGGAACACTATGCCCCATTTAAGCACACTAAATGGTACGCACATTTCCGTAAGATAACAGGCATAAACTCATTGCTTCACAAAAACAGAATGCTGTTACCGAATGTTATGACACACACATACACATTTATGCATTGTCTAAGAAACATGATGCCAAAACACATTAATCAGCCTGGCTGCAGCCAGTGTATTTATTTGCAGGAACAGCAAGGAATCCTCACATTTTTAAAACAAGTTGCTTTCTTTAGCTGTTCGCCTGTTTTCTTGATTAGTGGTAGGAGGTTGGATTTTCAGTGCTGATACAAAAGCACCGATGCAAAGGGCGTGCACTCTCGTGCAACCGAGTTGTAGGCCCATTTGGCGTCGAATGCCCACTGCTCTTTTGAGGCGCACATGATGTCCACATATACTACCGCTACAGATGTGCCGAGTAACGAATCCGTTCTCTATGGAATTATGCAGTGAAACAACAAATGCTACCTGAATATCCCCACTGCAACAACTATATGCCTTCAAGCGTATAAACCCTTTAATTGAGTGTTAACCTTTCTAGAAGCATTTGGCTATTCCCTTTTAATCACTGTAGATGGCTGCTGCACAATCCTTTAAAAGCCTTAAGCATCCCCACTGCAACAAATATACGCCTTCAAGTGTATCAGCCATTTAATAGAATGTTCATCTTTCTAGAAGCATTTGGCTATTCCCTTACAATCACTGTCGATGGCTGCTGCACAATTCTTCAAAAGCCTTAATCATCATGCGAGTTAGCCACAGTTTCTGCAATGCACTGGGAATACGAAATGCCCCTTCTCTTAGCTTCCTTCTCCCATGGTCAACAGGAAGATATCAACAACATGAATGTAAAACAGCTTTTCTTTTTTACCTTCGTAAGAAAATGTCAACCACAACATTTTTGGCTGAAGTCACATATTAAAGAAGAGTGCAAGCACAGAGTGAAAGGGCAACATACTTCAAAGGGGTCTTGAACAAACCCTCGGGATTGGTGAAATATCATGGTCTGCAGGTAGCATATGCAGCTGTGAACATCTCAGCCAAGCTTTCTTGTCGTATGCGGTGCGTGAAGTTCGCAAGCCGAGCGCAAAGTCACTTTTCTCTTAAATGCTCTTTTCAACAGAAGCCTGCTCCTTCTGGACACTTTATTTCGTAATAAAGCAAATTCCCATATGTGGTTGCTATCGGTATCTGCTATCTGCTATGTAGTGTAGATACCGCGGCCGCCATGGGGTGCCTCCACGAGTCCACTGGCGATGCGCACTGCGGCTCGCTGAGGACAACCACATTTTGCCTATGTTTAGCACGTTGTATGCACCAAAATTGGAAGTCGTGGTGTCTACGTTAACATCCAAAATGAAATTTTAATTACGTGCCACGGTGACATTTAGAAGGCGGAGCGTTGTGGGCACGCTCCCACTGCGCCATAGTTTTCGCAGTGCAAGGCATCGAAGAAGGAACGGGAGCACGGCAGAGGCCGTGTTTGATTGCCAATAACTCCGCTTCTGCTAAATGAATTGAAGTACTTTTTGCGGCAAAGTATTTCTGAAATAGTCGATTTTCCCTTCAGATACCTTTCTCCACTTCAATAAAAAGTAGTTCAAGACTCCTGTCATGTGTTTAAACCTGTGTTGGTTTGTCTATCGGTACTGTATGACAGCACAAAGACATCCTGTTGAATCCTGTCTGGACAGACAGGATGCAACTAGAACTGTTATGTTCAGAGATGATGCCATCAGATGTATGTTGAAGAGAAGGACAGCTTGCTGCATTTAAGGAATGCAGAACTCATACGTATTAGAAAGACATTTTAGACAGCATGAAAAGCAAACACAAGGGGAAAATGACGCAGATTGTGTTTGTGTTATGTTTTTTCTTTAACTGCCCATAATGCCTTTCAGTAAGCACAAACTTGCCCAGTAACAAGTTCTCCTGAATGTCTAACCATATCCTCCACCGTGGACAACATGCCAAGAGAGACGCACCTTCTTTGTACTAGCTGTTGATGTTGCTTCATCGTCACTGTCAGGAAGCAGCGTGTACTTAGCATTCTGCTCAAGCACGTCTCGTATGGCTCGTTCACGGGCACGTGCTGGCTTCTCACGCTGCTCCTTGTGTGGTACCTGCATGCATAAAACACAGACAGTATTGTGCCAGCACCACATATAAACAGGGTTCAGGTGAAGTATCATGTTTTGTTTGGAATGTTAATCATGACCTTCTTTATCGACACTTTTTAAAAGTATCGTCCCACTACAGTTCTTTCACTTTGGGACCCTCGTCTGTATATTTCTCATGTAATTACTTCTTTTTTTGGAACGAATAAATCTGAATCTGAATCTGAATCTAAATTGTAACCAGTTCCCTATAGTGCAATAAAATTGATTGATTTGTGGGGTTTAACATCCTTAAGAAACACTGTTGCTATGAAAGGTGCTGTATAGAAGGGCTCTGGAATAACTTCACCCGCCTGGTGCTTTTTGATATGCACTTGAACTTAAAGTACACAGGTATTTTTGCATTGCGATGGAGGCAAAATGCAGCCACCATGGTCAAGAATCTAACCTGCAACATTGTGCTCAGCAGTGGAATGCCATAGCCACTGAGTCAACAACTCAAGTGTTCAGTGGAAAGTGGTGAAAAATTCTTCTCAAAGCACCCTAATAGGTTAATCAGCACAACCTAACAAAAACTCAGAACCCCATACCTCATTAACATTTAACACATTCAACTGGGGAAAAAATGACACATCACAGCTACCCACGTGTCTTGATATCATTACAAGGTGTAAAAGGGAAGCCATTGCTGGAAAACATTACTAGTTCTTTATATTGCAAAACCTAGATTTAAAAAGATAACTCCTTCAAATGTTGCACTTGTGATGCCTGTGAAATTAAGAAACTATTCCAGCCATGCTCATTGTAAAACATGAATTATATCACTATACTGAAATAAAACTTAATCTCAGGAGTGAAATGTGTCTGGCCATTCCAAGCAGACGTAGTTAGACATGTCTTATTAATCTAATTGATTCATAAGAAGTATGCGCCCTTGCAATATTTGCAATGTCTATATGACACCGACAACCTACAGCTAGAAATATAGACTGAATAATTACCAGCAAGATAAATAACCCTCTCATTGAGAGCGAGGTACCCAGAATGTAGCAGCTTGCTGCTGGTCAGACTGATAAAGTCGGATTATACTACACTTGTGCAACTCGCCCTCGACAAGATATAGACCCTTTTCACGACGATCCCATAGGCGCCGCCATGTCTTATCAGGTGGTGATGCATCCACTTCTTGCCTCAGCTGCCTTTTTTGCCTCCATATTTACAATGGATGTGTATGGCACCCCAGTGAGGCTCGGCATACCTCTGTTTTGGCAAATATCGTAGACGGTGACTGGGCGGACGACACGAAGCTTTGGCCACAGCTTCAGAGGACATGTAGACAATTTTGAAGCTTATTACACCTTGTCCAAATGGTGTGAGCAATTTGTACTAGAAGTAGGGCTAGAAATGTATTCCAAGCTGTCCAAACTTTCTGCTTCTGCATTAAATAGGGAAGAGTGTCTTTTGCTCTTTATTTTCCAATCACTTTGAAGCAGCGGTTTGTCATGTTTCTGACTCAGCAATGTTCGTAAGTGTGGTCACTATTTGATTGTTTATTTTCTGCCTAATTGCTCACGAGTGTTCTCAGTTGCGGCAGATTTGTTCTTGCCACACACAAAGGCTCAGAACATAGAAGTTCTGTACTTTCTAATAGCTTGTAGCAAAGACGTATTATTCCTAGTCACTCGCTTACTTTGTGGATTGTGACGAAATGTTCAGCGTCGAATATTCGTGTGCTGTCGGCGTAGTCTATCACCCATGCTCCGACACATTGATTCAAGAGCGCCCCTATTATTCACTTATTCTTTATACATGGCCAATAAAGTGGGCATAAGTTCGAGTACAAGTTGGGGTAGATGTGTGAAGATAACGTGCGAGAAGCTTACTATACCAGGAAGCAGCACTACTCTATTTGTCACTGTTTAACGAGCGGTACTCCCTCTTGCCAACATTCCAGAATTGAAGTCCTTTCTTTGGAAGTTAGTGACACAACGCTGGCTTATAAGTGAATATTTATATCCTCAAGAAAAGCCATGCATCGCGAAGGGCCGATAACACAGGCAGCCCTTGTGCAGTGGTCTGTGAACTTGTCCACACAGATTCATTCCATTCCTTAATATGCCAGTCACTATTGACAGCTTTCATGTGATGTCACCAACCCAGCTTATCACCATGCCAGCGCACCAGCATGGTAGCTATGATGGTGTCAGTGCAAGCCATCTTATTGATAGCTTTCAAGTGACGTCACAGACCCAGCTTATCACCATGCGGGTGCACCAGCACGGCAGCTAAAATGGCGTCTACAATGACATCAGTGCAAGCCACGCATTTTTGCAGCCAACTACCGCACACGTTTTCCCTCAACTATTCCACATTTTGCAGCATGAATGGAGCACAGCGCATTAGTGATCACTCAGTTGCATTTTCGACAGCTGATAGCATAGTAATAAGGAAGGAGTGGTAATGGTTTCACATTCGTGCGCTTTTGCTTGAGGCAACATGTGGCTTGCTGCCAAAGGCCCCATCTCGTTCCTCGAGAGCAAAATACTCTGCAAAACGGGTCTACAGCATATATGAATAGCTTGATTTGTTTTTTTAGCTTACTCTTTAAAGCAGTGCCCTGTCAGAGGCAGTAATTTAACCAAGTTGGTCTGCCAGACTGGGATCCTAAGTAGCACAAAAATACAAGGACAGACATAAGAACAATGGCACACGACACTATGTGTGTTTTCTTTTTTATGCTACTTAGGACCTCAGTGTCCAGTGAACATTCCATCCACTATCACAGACTCTATAAGCATACTGTGCACTCAAGAATTGCCATTTGACTGGTGAATGCTCGCAATATTTCCAAGGCGTGCAATTTTCTTTTCTTGCTGCATTTTCTTATGAAATTCACTGCAGCATCATTTAGAAAAAGCAACAGTGGCAGCTTAATGCAACAGTGCGCTAAAAAAGAAGAAGAAGGTGCCTGTTACCATAGCTATGCCTTTCTTGTGCGGTTTTGATGTGGTACCAAGAATGCGTGCTTGTTGAACAGGCATGCTCTTTAGTTGCAATAATGCTCTCAAATGTTCAAGCTTAAAGACACACCGATCACCGAATTTTACACATTATTTTTTCGCTTGAATCTGTAGTTGGTCGTGCGTTTCCAAAATCGCCAAAATGAGCAATCGGTTAGGCACATTCTGTGTATTTCTCATCCCAGACTACTCTTCACTAGTGTTAATTTTTTTTTTCTTTATGTGGCTGCTACATGCTGAAGTAAATTGTCACAAAGATCTTTCTTTCTTTTTCCGCGTGCCATGACGAGGTGCTGCATCTCCTACCGTTTATTTGCAATGAGCAACGACTCGCCTGCTGATGTAGTGACATGCACTTAACGCGTTCTCAAAATATTATTTACAAAATTATAAAACGAAGTTTACATGCGCATTTAATGCCTATGTCATGACACGTTCGTACAATGAGTCAACATAGAACGGGCACGGCAGCCTACACTCAAAGAAATTTACTTTAATCGAGAGAATTTCGAACGCCCGCCCGCCAAGGGTCAACATGTATACAAAGTACACAGCGTTTCATTGTCCAATGTATCATTTGTGAAGGCGATCATGGCATGAAAGCACTCGACAGCACTAAAACCATAAAAATACGTTACGTACCTTGTCCCACAGCTGTCCCACGAATCCGACGACATCGTCGTTAACAGAAATAGTGCCGGTGTCACGTATCTTCTCAACGAGGTCCTGTCGAGACGAACTCTTCTGGGCCATGTTAACTAGAAATTGAGCAACATAGCGATCGCTCAACCCCAAAATGGAGTGCAGCTGATCGCTGACCCACTGCTCGACGCCAGCCATGACGGGTTACAATATCGTTTTTAAAACATGAACCATAGCTTGCACGGTCGAGTCAATAGGCCGGTGCCTCGCGGCAGAGAAGTGCGTAGACGCTCAACGCGGCGACAGGACAGCACATGTCCTGTGAGCACAGGTTAGTTCTCTTGAATCAGGCAGTTGAGCTTTATAGATTGACGAGTTGAATTGGCACTGTGATCACAAAAATCATTTGTCGCTGAGTAGGAGTTCGCATGCGAGCTTACACATTGGTTTAAACATGGTTTTAAACGACATCAGCGCGTTTAACGCGCACCGCCATTTTGCTGAATGCGTTCTCCATAGCGTTGGGCCTGCTGGTTTGTTAACGATAAAATTACATTAAAGCTTAAGAGCACGTGGTTAAAACATATAACTTAAAATATCATTTCATTTACTAGTTTGTTGCGAATGCACCCGATGCATCGGATGTCTTTATCTCAATAATTTTCGTCCATAAATATGTTTCGGCATCAGCAGCTGCAACGCTATAGACACAACTTTAAGCAGGAGTATGGCTGAGTATGGCCGGTATGGCCATAGAATAAAGAACCGTGGTATGGCCAAAGTTGGTTCTTTATTCTACGGCATGGGCTCACTTTATACTACGCTACTACGCGTTAATGTCGTTATAAACTTTATAAACTCACATGCGAACTCTTATTCAGTGACAGCCTATGTTTGTGATCACAGTGTGATCACAGTCAAGTCGTCAATCGATGAAAGCTCAACTACCTCATCTAAGGAAACTAACTCTGGCAGAATGCGATGTTTGGCTAGTCGGTTCATGCTTGGCACAAGGAAAATGAAGCGGCAAGAAGGGACAGAAATGGTGCTCTATCTGTCCCTTCTTTCCGCTTAGTTTTCCTTGCACAAGAACGACATTTCAAACTAACCCTTGCTCCGTGTGACTTCATGTGCTATGATGTTTACGCACTTCTCGGCCGCGAGCCGCCGGCTCGACCGAGCAAGTTTCGAAAGTGATATCGTAACTGCATGGCTGCCGTCGAGGACTGGTTCAACAGCTGCACTCTATTTTGGGGTGGAGCGATCGCTGTATTGCTTAATTTCCAATTAACATGGCCCAGAAGAATTTGTCTCGACAGGACCTCGTTGAGAAGATATGCGACACCGGCACCATTTCTGTAAACGACTATAAGTCATCGGATTCATGGGGCAGTTGTGGGACAAGGTATACGCAACGTATGTTTACGTGTGACTTGTCGAATGTTCGTTTCATGGCATGACCGTGTTCACAAACGCTACGTTAAGCGGTGAAGCGCTATTTACTACATACATAGCTGCCCCTTGGCGGGCGTTACAATTTTCTCGATTGAAGTAAATTTGCCTGAATGTAGGTTGTGGTGCCCTTTCTATCTGAACTTGGCGTACAAACGTGTCGCGAGTCCTGACAGATGCATGGGAAGCGCTTGTATATTTTGTTTACAGCCAGTAGATTAAACATTCTTAAAACCTGCTAAGTGCACGTCAATTCATCAGCAATCAAGTCTGCTCTCTGCTGAGAAACGGTATGAGATGCAGCGCCTTGTCATTAGAGACGTGCTTATTTGCAACATTTTGCCTTGAGCAAGTTGCAGCAATAAAAAGAAAATGGATTTAACACAACTGATGAGTAGACAGGAAAGTGGGTGGCGATGGGTCGAAAAAGGCACAGAACATGCCTTACTGATTACACACGTTTAGTTACAGGTACACGGGGATGGGAAGGTTCAAAATTAAACAGTAAAGGTGATTATTGGTGAGTCAAGCATAACTGAGAGCAGTGTTGCAACTAGACAGGGCAAGAGTTTATAAAGCAGTGCCTAATTCCAGTTTTCTAAAGTCGCATTCGCTGCAATACGGTCGTGCTGTGCGCTGAAGCATACCAAAAGTAGCAAGGGAACACAGCCACGGAGGAGGAAGTGCCTCCCTTGTGAATGGCCCTTTCTTTTGTGTGTGTGAGTGTCTGTGTGATGTAATTTTTTCCCTCTTTGTGTAATTTCACAATGCTGCTGAAAACATTTACGTATCAGTTGCCCAGACTGACATATGTCCGATGTTTCTTGTTATTGTTGACGAAGAATTAACATTGATGCGAAGTGTGAAGACAGCATGGTGTCTTCTGTAACCATGCAACTGGTAATGACACATCTGTGTGAACAACAGTGTGGTGTCTTGTCGTGTTTCATACTTGCACATTATGTAGAACACTGCTTGATAAAAGACGCCTCAGTTTCAGGCATCACCAGAAGTCATTTGTGCACATTCAAGCATGCACATTGTGCTAAAGTCTACGCAACTATAGGCTCCTTGTCTGTGGCAATGTTCACTTTATTTATTTCAATGCTGCCATTGTCGTACAGGAGTGTGACAGTACTGCATGAATTTGCAAATGGTAATGAAGTAACATTATAAAATGTTCTTCATATTTATTCATTCTTCGAATAAATTTTAATTTTTGAGCTGGGCAGTGATTGTTTGGCTAGGGCTACGCCATAATGTTGCAGTCTAACATGGCTTTTGGCAAAAGGCTGTTGTGATAGAAAGGCGTGTATTGCCAACACAGCCAGGTGAACAATTATTACTTAAAGAAAACAGATGCCACTATTGGCAAGCTGACTAAATACCATGGCCAAAACACCACACTAACCCCCATATTAAGAAATGCATTTTAACTTGAAGCCCATGCTTGACTTGATCTAAATGATGCCTGGCGTGAACTTACCAAGGACACTTACTGCGTTTCCTATGGCGTGTTCACGACAGGCGTAATTTAGATCAAGTCAAGCATCCGCTTCAAGTTAAGATGCGTTTCTGAATACTGGTGTAAGTGCACATGCTTTAAAGTAGACAAAAGTGGTGAACAAAGTTGTTCATCTGCATCAGTGCAAGATTGAGGATGTTATGTGAACTACTCTCGCCAGAGGATGCTGCTATGTAGGAGGGTCTTGCATAGCACATTTCTCCAGGTCCTTGCCTCTAGAAATATGCTGGTGAGTGCAGTAGTGCTACAGGAACCAACACATTTTACTACATATCTTTTTGAAGCATATCTTTTATGTCAATAACACTCCTCGCAAGTCATTCTCATAATTTTAATGCATGTATATTTAGGCACATTACAGCAAGTGTTTTTAGACCACTTTACAGCCATCTTGCATATGAAGTTGAGGTTTATTTTCCTTCAAAGATGAAAGAGGGAACTGCGACAAAAGGTGGTAAAGCCTGACGAGGTCACAGTTCGTCAAAACATTCGATACAGCAGTGAGCAATACAAAAATAAATATTAACATAGTATGATAGTGAACAAAGTACATTGCATCAAATGACAGTATTATAGTGAAAAATATTACTTTTGATACAAAGACAGTGCACCATAAATCAAAGGCAGTGTGTAAACATGGCATGAGGTTGCTAAAGAAAACGCACACAAGCAACTTGACATGAAAACAAAAGATGCTTCGCTAAGTAAAAGACAGATTATATTGAGTCGGTGCTGATTAGTAACCTTTAATGTCTTAATGCCTTTTTAAAATTTGTTCTTGGGGAGATCAAACATGACACCTAAAGATGGGTTATTGAGAACGACTGGAATCTGGTAATTGAGCTTTTGTTTGCCGTAATTTGTCATTGTTTTAAGGACCAAGTTTCTGTGTTGCCGAAGGGGGTATTTGGTAGGAGGGCGGTTTGGAGCAATGGAATACAAACGATTATGATGGATGTACTGTAACAGGCGAAATATGTAAACATGGTTTGCTTTAAGTAAATTATGCTTATGATAGAGTGGTAATGTTGGCAGGTTTTCCGGCCTACCATGGTAACCCTCAATAGCCCGCAATGCCTTCTTTTGCAAAAGCAATAACTTTTGAAAATTACTTATTGTTGTACTGCCCCAGACCAGTGCACAATATACCTTTTGCTATTCAGTATTCTCTTGAAAACTCTTGATCACTTACTTGAAGTTCTTAGGATAGACCTGGCACTTGTGCGATTAAACCTTTCAGGTGCCGCCTGTTCACAATGCAGAAAAAAATTTGTGCGCCTAAGTGACTATAAAAAAAGCCTAAAAATCACTAAAACAAAAAATTTTGAAGAAAGACGCAAAACTTTATTTTTTGTGCACATGTACACAATTGTGTACAAAGCACCTCAAAGCTCGCACTCTTCAAACATGGAAACTGAAGAAGCAGTTTCGGTCCTTTGTGAGGCATAGCGGAACTGTGCAGTTTCTGCAGAAGACTCGGGACCTTCCTTTGCAATGTTTGCACTTGCAGCACGATGACTCGGCCTGGCCTTGGGCCACGCTGTCGTACTCGCTGTCTGCACATGCGCAGAACATCCTAGGTTTCTTCTGCTCTCTTATGGCCCTTGGCTGCTGCATGTAGTTCCAGAAGTGGCCTTCCTTGCTTTCTTTTGGTTGGTGCAGCCATTTTGAGCACCTCAGCCACTTGAAGATGGAAATGCATCAGGTTAATAGCTTTGACCTGGGTGTACCTGTATATTCCATGAGGTAGTTGAGCCAGGTGTTGCAGATGGTGATGTCAGAAAACAAAACAGGACCCTTAGTCTCCACTTCCTAGTTCGAATGCTGATTCTGTTTAAGCTCAGAAGGAAGTCTAGCTTGTCAACACCACCCATAGAGTTGTTATATACTTGTTTATCACCTCCGATTGCTTTACCAGCTGCCTCACATAGCAACAATTTGTTAAAAGCGAGCGTGTGCATGTTTTAGCTGATGAAATTAGATGTTACAAGATGCATTCTTCGCCACACTGCTGTGCGTCTCCTCATACTGTGATGTGTTTCTGCAAGGTCAAGCATGTTGTCTTGTTTTAATGTGGAATAAACACATGTTAATGCTGAATAAACTTGCGTTTGCTCTGCAAAGTCCACCATAGTGACTGAGGGAATTCACTCCATGTCTCGTACTTGTAGCGCCACAGTACTGTAATATTTAACCCTTTATTGATGAGTGTACATACCAGAAAAAAAAAATGTTTTCCTTGCCGAGTTCCATTATTGAGTTCGAAGTTTCTGGCTAAATGTTTTTGGCCAACACTGAATGACAGGCAGCAAGTGTCATTTGTTGGTTTAGAGCAGGAACACTGGACGAGGAAGAAGAATTTTGGCACGTGACTCACTGTCTTTTGAAAGCAAAGTCGGAAGGGACAGGCCAATGCAAGATATGCAGCTGCAGTGGTGTCACACATGTGATGTAAAGCAAATGAAATGTGCACCTACAATTCACACATGGTGAGAGCTGCCTATACAAATTTAAAACAGTCTTAAGGGATTTGGGGTAAAGCCTACTTCCAGTTTCCTGCTTAAGGTTTTCCCCCTATTACTGAAAAAATTTCCACAAAATATTTTTTCTTTTGGTTGATTATGCTTATTCTTGATGTGTTTTGCACATTTAGGTAGAAAATAAGCATTTTTTCTGGTTATCTATATGTCTCGTCCTTAAACGGCTAAATAAAGAGCTCTGCACATTGTGCATACCATGTGTTGGGTGCTTCGATGCACCGTTCTCTGAAGACCTAAGAAAGCCTCACTTACATCGACAAACTTAAGGGATGTGTGCTGCATTTTTTTAGAAGCTTGTCATTACTTGCATATCTAGTCATTTTGACATAGAATACGTTCCACACTGACTTGACTGTTGTGCAGTACAGAAGTGCAATCCTACAGGGGTTCGGAAGGTTGAGTAAAGCACTCGTTTACACTTTGTGACATGCCAAATGGCATAGTATTCAAGTGTTCCATTTTTTTTTTTGGGGGGGGGGCGCATTACCTGGTGTGGTTACACAATCACCATTAACACATATTTTTAGGCACAGCTGTTTCTTTACTTCAAGGGAGGCTGTCTTGTATCTCTCAAAGCCAATTTTCCCACTCTGAAATATACCTTTAGATGGTCCGAAACAGGCCTTTGGCTGATCCAAAAAGGTCTTGGCCAATTACATCTCTGTTTAATAATAGCATGTCTGTTTGTACTAGAGTTGGTTAACAAGGTGATTTGGCCATGAATCTTCCATCAGGGATTGTTGTTTGTTAAAAAGAGCTAGTTATTTAGTGAAACTGTATTGATACTTTGCAAATGTAGTGTGTGTCTTTGCAAGCTTAGTGTCCAATGGAAGCATGTATAAACATTATGATTTGTTCATGCCTTTTTACGTATTTAACATATGTCATTCCTAAAGGAATTAAAATTTTTCAGGTTAAAGGGACACTAAAGAGAGAATTGATTTGAAATGTGTAAGTAAATTGCCCTTTCACAATGCCATAAATGTCACTCATATTACAAGAAGATGCTTGGTAAGCTAGAAAAGGTGTAAAAATGAAAGGTGGCCACTGCCACCACCTTGTATTTCCTGCGCCGTGATGTCATTTATTTTGATCCATCTGCTTGGACTTCGTCAGACTTTTTTTTGTAAAAATGGATGACATTGTATTCTAAAAGAGTCAATAAGTGAATTTGGGAATTTTTGAGAACACTTACTGAACTACCACGGATGAAGTGCAGAGAATTGCAACCCACTATGTAGCACTGGTGTACTAGCCTTGAAGTTGTGTGAAATTCAAAAATGAAACTTTGACCGCCATTTTCACTTCTAATAATCAGCCTATTGCTGTCAAAGCAACGAATGTAGAGTTCTTCAAGAAAATTTATCATTGTGAACTTTCAGTGTTTCTCTTTAGGTCCCTTTTACGGTGATCTTGACCTAGAGCTGCACCATCAGGTAATGTTGCAGTCTTGCATAGCTCTTTTTACAATAAATGTCTTATTTTAGTTGTTCTTCATGGTCTTGCATTTATTTCAATAACATTCTTGGTGAGATAGCAGAATTGTTCCATAATTGGAACCGAGGTTATTTTTCCAGCGAACGCCTTCGTTTCAGCATGAAAAGAATAACTGAGACAAGGAGGGAAGATGTGGCTTATGCAGTTGCAGGATGTCCCGGCTTTGAAAACGTATAAAAATACATTTTTCATGGATTGATACTTTTTATTGCAGGTGTGTGAACGCTCCAATATAGGAATCGGCTAGTGAATGTCTGCATTACTCTCATATTATAAGGCTCCTCAGACAAGAACGAGCTCAAGAGTCTAATAAACTAGAGCAATTCATTCGAACAGATATGGTCAACACTTCTACAAAAGCACTAGATGCCATGCAGCCATGAAGACTCACATGTTTGATGAACTACAGCGTGATGTCCTTGCTGATGACAATCCGCATCACAAACCACTGCCACTTTCATGAGCTCTTGGCTCGGGAGGTGCAGTGGAATTGTTGTAGCTTTAATCAGACAAGTCTGTGATTATGTTCAAAGCCACTGAGCGTTATTCCTCCTCCTCTAGGAGACATGCCAGGCAGCGCTCTTTGTGCGCAGTGGGTGCTTGGCCACTCAAGTGGACTTTCCTGCTCTAAGTTCTGAAGGTCGCAAAATAGTAGCTGCTAAAATTTGTCCTCCTGGGCAAAAGCTCTTTGTGGCCATGTTCGTGTATTTCTGTCCGGGCAATATCTTACTCGAACCGTACAACCAGTTCCAGACACTTGGAAGAAGTATGGAGGTGAATTTAATGCTCGCCACCCCCTGAAGTGCCTCACAACCTAACCAATGTGGCTAATATTTCTACGAAGCTGTTGAGCCTTCCCCCTTAAGCATCTGCAACACACCCAATACCCCAGCTCTGATCGGTCTACGCAAAGCGCTAAAAGGCACACTCCCGGATCGTACCTTCTCCCTCTGAGCAAGGATTTTTCAGGAGAATAGTTGCTTTCCCCTGTGTCTCAATAAAAATCAGGGTGCAAGTCATGGCGCTGAGGTGCAATCTGTTGTGCACAGCTCGTGGCGAAAGGGATTTGGTGCAGGCATGCATGCCGATTCAAGGTCGTTCTGGCACTTGCCATCCCTAGGCCAAGGGCTTTCTTGATATAAAGTGCAAAAGAACAAAAGGCAGGATTTTATTTTACAGCGAAGCTCTATATGGCTAAGGTTTTGTGCATTTTTGTTCTCCGTGAACAAAGACTATCATCACCAATGGCTCGTACCACCGTAAGCATTCATGCTCCCACAAGCAAGCAAAAAATGTAATGACTCGTAACCCCGTAAGGCAGAGGCTACAAGCAGTTGGCAAAGTGAAGCGAACAGGGCTGAAATTCTTTCTAATCATGCATACAACATACAGAACAGCATGTCAAAAACTGTCATCAGCAATGGCTCATACCCCCGTGAGCAATGGCTCATGCAAAAAATGCAATGACCTATTGTCCCGTAAGGTTCATGGCTACTCACTTTGCGTGAATTAGCTGCGTTGGCACTACACTTGTTGTCATTGTCGGTGATTTTAATGTAGATGTATCGGTACTGAAAAGGGAGTGGTTTACGCATTCCGTGTTGCAGACATATCCCTTGCGATGCCATACCGATCCAGTCCAACCGACCACCCAGCGACATACGTGCATCTATTTGACAGAATCAAAGAATTTGTTTGCAGTTGTGAGTCAAATAATGACCACCCATCAAGACAATAAATGAGTTCGTACCTTGGTTCAAAATTATGTGCCATCTCCGTGTCGTGTGCTAAATAGCTGCGCTGGTCAATCACCTTCACAGAGTGGCATGGTTCATGATTTTTTAATTGAGAAATGTAGTTCTTATTCTATTTATTATTCCAAGGATATCGAACAGTGACGCCTAAGCTGGAAAAAGCAGAGCTCTGGGCAAACGTTGAAGGTGATGGCACATGCCCTTCATCTTTACAAATGTTTTCAGCTTACTTCACCTCCAAGCTTTTCAGTACCGCTTCCTCTATATGTGTCACTGTCTGTAAAGTGATCCTTGCTAATATAGTCATGAGATTTACGCTGCCGATCTCTCCTTGGGATGGTACGAGCTCGGGTTTACAATCGTGTCGGGCCGCTGGGAACATAAAAGGTGTTTAGCTTATTACAGGATGTGTAACCACTCCTATAGTTCAGTACAGCACATTTGCGCCCATTCTCGAATCGTACCAGTTTTTGGAAAGCTCTTGCCTTAGCAGTTGTGAATAACTCGAACTCTTAGTCACATTTGCAAGGAATCCTGCTGAAAGCACACGCAATGTACGTAATACAATAGCAATTGTGGAAGAACTTCCAAACAAGCAAGGCTAGAAGCTACCAAAAAAATTCACGTAGAAACTCCTCTGGGAGTTGTCTAATTAGGTATGCATAAGCATTGTACCTCTTGCTCATCTCCACGCAGTCCGGTGTCATCATCAATGTAATGAAACTTGATCCGGCGAGTACAAACGACAGCGCTACAGCGGCACGAACTGGTGCGGACAGTGGCGCAAGGTGCATTGATAACTCAAGCAAATTATTGCAGGTAGCAGCTCCAGGTGCGCTGATGACGTTCCAATCATTATAAGCCGCTATCGCTCTTTATCATTTTATCCATCAACGTCGAACCATTATGAACCATAATTAATCGTACTCTGGCTGCTGCTGCGTATGGCACGGCCGCACGGACCGTATCTTGAAAGCGATCTGCGATACGGACAGAGTGCTGATTGCTGATAGCGCCGCGCGCCATGTTTTCCCCGCTTCGCGTTGAAGGGAGACGCGCGGGCCCATATCTTGAAAGCGATCTGTGAAAGGGGAATGGTACGGCGCGTGCTGAGAGTTTCGTGAGCGGGGTTTTCGCCGCTTCGTTCGCGTTGAAGCGACAGGCAGCACGAAGGTAATGTCGCTCGCTGCTGCGGGCGCTATCTTGAAAGCGATGGACAGACCGTTTTTCTCGTTGCATGGGTAAGTATAGAAATGCCTAGGCAGGAAAGAGAAAGTGAGCTTCGCCCGAAAGGCGAAGCATCGATTAGCGATAGCAAATTAGTAGACATGTACGAAGTAAAGATAGTAGTTTTATCGGCCGCATAAGCTTGGAAACATTCGCTTAATAACTGAATTAACGAGCATGGTGCCAGCGCGCACAGGCAAATATGAACACATCGCACTCGATGACCGCGGACACTCGCTGTCAGAACGCTGGCGTGAGCAAGCGCAGCAACAGCAGCGAGCCAAGAAACTTTCGTGTTTTCTATCGGTTCAACGCAAACTAAGCTGCGAGAACGCGGCACGCACAACGGCATGAGCAGTCTGCAGATCGCTTTGAAGATTCGGCGCGCGCGACCGCGCCAAGTACGGAGTTGCTGGCGGAGTAAGAAACGCCCTCACTCCTTCGCGCGCTGCCTCCCCGCTTTCCTCCCTTTCGCGCGCTAGATTGAGCCGCGATCGTCAGTTCCCCTTGCACCCAGTCGCGAAATACGCAGTTACTGCTGGAGCACAACAACCCCCCCCCCCTTTCCGCCCTTACATCCAACCCACGGCATTTGCGCGACGGCCGGACGGAAGACGGCGCGTGTGCTCCCCACTTTCCTCCCTCGCGTGCGCCAGATTAAGCCACTATCGTCGGCTCCCGTGCTTTCACTCGCACATACGGCGCACGGCGACGGTGTTTTCGCTCTTGGACTTTATACGGAACATCGCCTGGAGTGTTCATATAATTGCTATCGCAATAATAATAAAAAAAAGGAACTGTAAATCAGTGCGAGGTATGACAGCTTGCACAGCTCGTTCAAAGCGCGTGCTAGTCGGTAACTTCGTGGCATCATACATCGTCTGCTCACGAGTTGCTGCTAGCAGTTCTTTTCAGGGCTTTGCGGCACGTAATTGGGGCAGTATATAAAACTAACTGCCGCTAAATTACCTACCACACGTGCCTCAGGACATATATGCACAAAATGTTTGAAAATTTGCTGAATATAGAGCACTAACGCAGTCTTTGCGCGCCGCTTCCATTGAAGAGCACGCAAATAATGGGAACGCCTGCAGGCACGGCTACAGTGACTATAGTACACTGTAGCCGTATAGCTATAGCTACACTGTAGCTACAGTGTACTACAGTGCACTACACTGTAGCACGGCTGCTGTAGCAAAAGCGCTGGCGGCCCAGCGACTCTCCTGTGCGCTCCCCGTTTCGACGCGGTCCGCCATGTTTCCACCACACGCGCGATGGGCACGCAGGTAGCGTTTTACAATTGCTAGTAGGTACAGCGGGGCGTGGCGCTTACGGCGCTCGACGTTTCTGCGCAGGCGCGAGTAAGAGCGGGCGCGAGAGAGAAAATCTGGGGACTTTTGCACCTTGAATATATGACTCAGCCTAGGCATTACGCAGGAGGCTTCTTAGCGCGCGTTGTATTCGTTTGTCCCCTGGACATGCCGGCATTGCGGAGTGCGGTCGAATTTGTCTGGCTCTGCCGCTGGCTGCCCGCGCAGTGAGGCAGTGGGCGCGGACGCCGCTTGGTGATCGCTGTCTCTGAGGGGCAATGTTTTGAATGGTGTTGTATAAGTCGCGGGTTGCTTTTTTCGTCGCGACGATAGATCGGATTTTTTACAAGCACTGCTCCAGGAGGGCACATGTAACCAGCCAACGGAGGCCTCAGGAGAGCAGCTGAGGTTATTTAAAGCAGGCGGCGCAGGATCTCCGGGGCGCCCGGGCGGTAGCGGGGGGATCAAAGCTGGAAGCAGGGCCAGTCCAGCTTCTAGCTTTTATGTCCCCGTTGCCGCTGTGGTGTCCTGGAGGCGCCGCAATAATGCGAAATAGTGACACGTTGTTTTCATTAGTAAAAACATGATTGAATAAATATAATTGCGTCGAGCCGCCAACTTGCGATGCTTGGTTCAGCACTACCGCGCCCCGCGACTTCTGCCGGCACGCCCAGGGACAAGCGCATACAACGCGCGCGCCAGGAAAC
Source organism: Dermacentor variabilis (assembly GCF_050947875.1). Taxonomy (NCBI): domain Eukaryota; kingdom Metazoa; phylum Arthropoda; class Arachnida; order Ixodida; family Ixodidae; genus Dermacentor; species Dermacentor variabilis. The sequence goes on along the minus strand of NW_027460346.1, from coordinate 1,999,102 downwards.
TCCTCCGTAGTACCTAGGCAGAGTCGTATTTTCAAGGAGCAAAAGTCCCCACATTTCCTCTCTCGCACCCGCTCTTACTCGCACATGCGCGCAAACGTCCGTAGTGTCCGCAAGTGCCACGCCCCGCTGTACCTACTAGCAATTGGAAATACGCGCCCAGTTAGGGTGACTAGCCCCCTAGCGCAGGTGAGCGTACTCGAGCGCGAACTGAAGCGCTTCATTATAAACTGTGAAGGCGACATACTGCAGAGAGGTGGTAAATTAAGTTGAATGAACAAAGGGACAGATTAAGGGGCTTGATAATAACAAGATATAGAAAACCAAAAGCATTTTTAAAATCATATACGCGCGGTCTTCGCCCTCAGCATGCGGCGTCTTCTGCGCGACGACAGACTATTTAACAATTTCTACCTTGTTTGTGGTATGGTACTCGATTTAAATTTTTCTTGGAGCTGTGGTTTATACATGTTAGTGCTCATTTCCGTCGCTAACGAGTCAATCCGTTTAACGCGATCCTAAAGCCCCTCCATGCACGCGCCACCGTGTATAAAGGGGCTTTAGGATCGCGTTAAACGGATGGAACCGTGTATAGAGGGGCTTTATGCGATCCGGCTGGCATTGGCGGGTCTGGCCCCGTCGTGCGAGCTTTCCTTTCGACGCTGTGGGTACCGTACTGTGGGGATGCTAACGCGCACCCTAGGATCGTGCTCTCTATTCCCATAAGTATTACAGAACATAGGCGCCGACTACGGGGGGACTTCGGGGCCCGATCTCTCTCATAAATTTTCCGGGGGGGGAGGGAATTGTCCCCCCCCCAACCCCGGCGATGCCGAAGCCTACCCCCCTTCCACGCACACACTCCTAAAGTGTCATTACTAGAGATTTCGCACCCACATCATTTGAGGTTTCTTTTGACTCGCCTCGACCTTTGTACTTGAAATTTTATTGTGGCTAATAGCTTACTACATCATTGTTGGCGCGTACGTGCATGGCTTTTAATTCATACTTTCGCTTTATTTCTGCAAATCCTGAGAATGGGGAGGACAAACGCTTTAGAAGCACCAGCAGCGGCTGCCTCGTCGATATGTTCTCACTTCAACATTGTTTTAAATTTAGGCTATAAACACTATGCACCATACACAATATATTTAAATATATACACAGGACAAATTTCATTATATTTTAAATTATTTCTAAAGGTATGGATATCCTATGCCTAGAGAATGAATATGTTGCTGTATGTTGACCTCGCTTCAAATTGCTTCGCTTAGTTTTTTGACCCTGAAAAAAAAAAATTATAGACGTCAGTGACCCCTTTGGCAGTCTCTTTATCAACGGCGTGTCAAAATGCACGTGAATGATATGCTTCTCAATATTGCTTCTCTTTCCAGTAAACAATGCTAACTCATGAAAAAAAAACATTTCCAATAATTTATAACATTTATTAGGCATGGAAACATCATCACTTGCATGCAGAGGTCATACATATATACAGGGTGTCCCAATGAACTATCATTCACCAAGATCTAAAAAAAGAGTAGTGCGTTACTTGAATAAAATCTAGTGCATATTGTTTCCAGTACAGTGTAGTAGCTGGCAGTAATTTTTCCGTTACTGAGTTTTTATGAGGTCGTAATTAATTATCTAACTCGAGACATACTATCATAATTATCAAAGTGTGAATGAGGCATTTGTAGGCAGAGACAAGGGGCATCTAAGTGCGGTATGTTCAGCGACCTACTGATTGCTTACTAATTTTTTTACGATTGATAAATAAACCCTGCAAAATACGGAGAATACCAAGTGACTGCGCTACCACCCGCATCGTAAAGCAGCGCTGTCGAACATGCTCCCTCTGTGTTAGCCAGGACGAAATAAGGGAATAAAGAAAAATATCGTGATCGAGCTAGTGCCTCATCTGTCGTGCCCCGGCCGAAGTAACACGTAGCGCTTGGTGTTAGGTGGAAACAAGCTGTGATCGCTGTTGTCTTAGCATGGATAAAATGCAAGGATGATTTTTTTTTTGCAAACCTATCACCACAAAAGCGAATTGACAACGCCAGTGCAAATGTTAAAGGTGCGTTTTGTTTCGTCCCAGTCGCCATGTCTTTATCTTATGAGCAGAAGGAAAACAGGATCCTTGCCTTGGGAGCTGCAAATGGCAACAAGAGGAAGGCCGCAAATATATATCAGTCATGGAAGTGTGGTGGTAGACCAAACGCATCGACTATCATCAGAAATTGTGAAAACCTGAGACAAACCGGCAGCTTCAAGAAACCGCAGCGGAGGATTCCATCTTTGAGTCCTTAGGGACCCGTAAAATCGTCTAGATTTCTCGAATTGGGTCCTCACAAAAGCCGATGAGTTACCGGACTTTTTGAGCAACATCATGTACACAGATGAAGCCAATTTTTGCAGAAATAGCTAGGTAAATTAAACATAATGCACACTATTGGGGTGACTCCAATCCACACTGGGTAAAACAGACTCGGCACCAGTACCAGTGGTCGTTCAATGTGGGGTGCGGAATTTGCGCCGATGCTATAATCGGTCCCATCTTCTTCGATCACAATCTGACTGGACAGCGTTACGTGGACGAAATCCTTGAAGGAGTGGTGTATCAGTTTCTCAGCGAAGTCCCGCCGTCACGTCTTCCACTTCTGTGGCATCAGCAAGATGGGGCGCCAGCACACAGCAGCAGCCGAGCACGAAGCTGGCTGGATGCGACTTTTCATGCACAATAGATTGGATGGCACGGGCCTGTAAATAGCGTATGTCTGCCGTAGAATTCCAGCGTCGATCATCAACGAAGTCCCAGAAGATGTGATAAAGCGGACTCAGTGTATACTGCGTAGCTGCAGAAGGAAACCTATTCGAACACGTCCTCTAGGCAGCAGATGGTGTTCAACGGGGCTTACGAATTCATATATAATAAGGGCGCACTGAAATGTAACGTTTTTTTTTTTTTTTGTGCAGGCATCCCGATCGCCAATTTGGCTCATTTAGAAGTGGTATATTTTCATTCTTGAACGCATCGCTTTTGCCTTTTCTCTATACGTGGGTCGCTTCTCGGTCTGTTTGTTTCGCATTCATTTTTGCCACGAACCTGCTTTTGCAGGACGCATACACTTTCATGAAAAATAAAACCGACACTTTAATTCGGCTTTTGTCCGAAGCACATTTCTGGCGCAAAACATATACGCGCGCACTTCTTCGATGCGGTGCGAGCAGAGCCGGGACGCCGGAATATTGAAACACTCTATGCCTATTCCATTGCTTTTCGCGTTTCTTGCGTGATCAGAGCCGCACTTCGGCAGCGTTATCAATGAACTTTTGTTATCAATGGGGTCAGTCGACCTTGAGAGACGGATAATAAGTGTGACGTAGAATGAGAGGAAGGAATAGCTGCGAAATGCGAAACCTGCTGTTGGTGCTCCTTCCGTACTATTATCAAGATGACGCGCTCTCTTTTCGGGTTTGCGACAGGCAGTGCAGTTGCTTTCAATCAGCTTATTTGAGGGCGCTGCTTTATGATGTGAGTGGGATTGCATTCACGTGGTATCTTTCATATTTCATGGGGTTTCTTTGCCAGTCGGAAAAAAAATTGTGCAATTAGTACGTCGCTGCAAACACCGCAGTTAGATGTCATTTGGGGTGCCTACAAATGTCCCATTGACACTTCGACACTTAGGACAGTACTACTGAAGTTAGATAATTATTTGCAATTACCGAAATAAATCTCAGTAACAAAAAATTACTGGCGGCTGAAGTAACGCTACTGCTCTTTTTCAAGCCTTAGTGCACGATGATTGGAGCACCCTTATTATTCACTCAGTAATCGAAATGAGGCCAAGCCGGATTCACTCAAAATCATAGTCAACAGCTGTCATGCGCAGAAGCGCTTATACACGGACTCGCAGGAAAACAAAAACAAAAAAATACAGAGAGAGAGAACCTGCAGTTTCGACGGAAAGGCGAAGCAGTATTAGTGATAGCCAAGTATACGACAATTCGACGAAGGAAGATTGCACCACCGAGAGACGCCAGATTCTTGAGGACTCGGACTCAGGCTGTGAAACTGAACTGTCTCCTACTACGAGTTCTTGTACATTTTCATAGTCCCATAATCCCATAATCTCCGACAGGTGACGTATATATATATATATGGGGTTTGGAAAACTGGTCGTTCCCCAGCCCCCCCCCCCCCCCCCCCCCCCCCCCCCCCCAGAAATGAAAACTTTCCGTCTATGGACAAAATAATTTCACAGGGAGAGATATGAAACTTTCCTGTTGGATATTTCTATGCCCCCAAGGCTGTCAAAATGATTACACAGTTTTGAACTACGTCTTTTGTCATTGCACGTCTAGTCAGAGCTCCGTATCGTCCTCTATAAATTTTTGCACATGTTGCACATTGTGCAACATGTGCAACAAGTAATATAAAACCAGTGGGAATAACTCTAATTTAAGGGACCACATGAAGCGGTGCCACGCTAACGCACCATTTCACGAGGGTCGAGGAGAGTGCGAAGAAGTAGCAGATACATGCACGGATGCGGTTGGCTCCTCAAAACCGAAGCAAAGCAGGTTGTATTTCTTTACTTCTGATAAAGGAGCCAAGTATGGGGACCAGACCGAAAGGAAAACGAAGCTTGACAAGGAATTAGCCCCAATGAAAGCAAGAGACATGCAGCCATTTACTATCGTCACTGGCAAAGGATTTCAAGATTTCTGCTACGCGCTAGATCCAAGACATGAACTGCCGAGCTGAATGCAGCTTTCTGATGTTATGTTGCCAAACTAATACGAGAACGCCGCCAAGGCGAGATTGCGCGTCACGCTGACGTCGACAAGCCACTGTGCCACGACAGAAGACATTTATTTGAAAATCTTGCACGACCGACAGCTACACAATAGTCACGTGCCCTTTTGTGCAAGACTGTGCGTTCTGCGGTGTTCTCCACGGCAGTTTTTCAGGGAGCACACATGGCGCAAAACGTCACCGATGTCATCGGAGGTGTGGCTGAAGACGGGCATATTCGCAAGGCAGTCGTGGCTTTTGTCACAGACAATGGTAAGAGGATGGTTCTTGCAGTCCGACTGCTGGTTGTCGCGATGCATACGCTGAACCTCACTGTTCATGATGGGCTAAAAAGCAGTGAAGAACTAGCAGCCGTGCTGCTAAAGGGCAAGAACATTGTGCGCTACGTAAGGTCCAGCTGCATCGTCACCGCCAAGCTACGAGAAGAGCAAGAACGTGTCGGTAAGGTTCCGCCGCTAAAACTCAAACAGGAGATACCGACACGGCGGAACAGCATCTTTTACATACTAAAAAGGATCTTGGAGGTTGGACAAGCGCCAACCTTAACACTATCAAAGTTACACCGGGCACCAAGCCCGCTAGCAGCGGAGGTTATAACGCTCACTGAGGATGTTGTGGAAGTACTGGAACCATTCGAGGAGGCCACGAAATTAGTGTCTGAAGATGAGTACACTACCATTTCCTTGGTAGTTCCTGTGGTCTGCGGCATCGCACGAGAGCTGGAAGAGCGCATCGAGCCTGCGTTCAAAACCGAAGTTGGTAAAGAAGTTCCTCGAGAGTGCATCTCCTCCTTGCGTAAACGAATGGACACTCATGAAGAAAGACAGTTAACATTTCTTGTATCACTGCTGGACCCACGGTTAAAGGAGCGAGCGTTTTCGATCAGAACGAACGCAGACCGCGCCAGTGCTTGTTTGATTGGTGAACTACGCCGGCGATTGTAGGAAAGCCCATGATGGTCCTGCAGTTGAACCGTCTAGACAGCGGGCGGTGCCAAACGAAGCTGCGGGAAGCCCAATTCTGCGGTTCCTTGAGAGGCAGCAATAGGAGCCCTCAACCGCAACCTCGAACGCAGGCAGAGCTAATGGTTCGCCAGTATACCTGGAGTTACATCCACGGGAAAGAAAGAGCAACCCTTTAGAATTCTGGAAGTATTCGCAATGCTCCACAACGCCGCTCTCTTAAGTGGCTAGGAAGTACTTGTGCATTCCAGCAACGTCGGTACCCGCAGAACGCGTATTCTCAGCGACTGGACATATACTCGTATTTCAATTTTCAATTTTCAATTTTTTTTCAATTTCAGATAGGAGGAGCATGGCTGAAGCGCAAGAAAGTTGACATGCTTGTGTTCGACTTCATCAGAATGCTTGGTTGACAATTACGTTGAATTGTTAAGTTCTACCGGAAAGGAAGCCGTCACATGAGGCGGAATAGTGCGGCTTCAAATTTATATTGCATTTTGTGATTTAAAAAAATGCCAAAAACTAAGTTTGTTGGTAAGGTGCAACTGGTTGCTTTTGAGTTTGAATTTATTGATGCACATATTCCTGCATTTTCACTGCGGAAATAATTTATTTCTTTCGCCAAAAAATTCGTCATAAATTAACCGAACTGAGTATGCTGATAGTAGGCTATCACAAATGTTTGGCAGTATCGCCGGCCAGCAACAGCATAATTATTCACAGCACTATCGATAGTATTATTGGTATTATTACTACCGATGGTACAATCGATAGTAACACCGATTGCACTATCGACGGCAATAATATCGATTGCACTGTCGATAGTACTATCGATACTTTATACATAGTATTACTATCGATAGTATTTTTACAGTATCGATAGTTAAAAAAAAAGAAACTATCGATAGTCAATTAAGCGATAGATTTGCATCGCTAATACCCACCCCTGTGATCCATTCAAGCTGAACGCATTAGTCTTACGTATTTGTAAGCTCATTGTTTTGGTTAAGTGTAGTACAACTATGCACAACCACGCGGGACGGCCTCGTAGCAACAGGCCGCCTTTCCACGCGCCCGTTGCGCGCGCAGCAACGAGTACGTAGCGTCTCTTTGTTTCGCGGCACGTGTAAGCGATGACACGGCGAGGACGTCGTCCGTCACTGTTTCGAAAGCCTCGGCGGCAAGGAATCGGGTTACAATTAGCAAACGAGGCAGTAACGGCGCTCGGAAAGGACGCCCGTTTGGCAGCATTGCCAACAGCGTGCTCCCCAACAGCATTGCAGTGCAATTTGAAGAGCGGCTGCTCAAGAGTGCTAACGTCGATAGCGTTGTCATAAAGAATTAATTCGTTTTGTTGTTGCAGTGGGAACAGATTCTCCTGTATGATTCTGTGCTAACACAGTACTCCTCTTGCGGCAAGGCTCTGACACTCGTAAAATGCCAACAATTATGTACTGGTAATTAAGATTCATGAACCAAGTTGCTAATGAATCTGTTAGGATATCAGTGTTGAGTAAGGTGCTAGAATTTTTTATTGAAGGGTGACCACATGATCCCAGGTTGACGATGGCCGCGAAGCCTATTTCTCAAGCTCCATGCCATACCATGTTGCAAAAGCTAAACAAAAATGTGCGTATCCCACGCTCTTTGGGCATCGGTTAAAGCGAAGTTATTTCTTCTTCTTTTTTTCTTTTTTGCTTTCAGCAAAAAAAACGCTGTTTCGAGACCATTTGCAAGTATAGAGCACACGACCACGTAGGACGCATTTTCATCCTGAAACGCATCGTTTACCATAATATAATGGCGCTCAAACAAGCAGAGTCCACGCATGACGACGAATGAATGACGATGACTGCATAAAGACGACGCAATGACTATGTTGGCATGACGACGACGGAATGATTTCGACGGCGTGACGACTGTATGACTACGACGAGATGAAGAAGAAGGAATGACAATGATGGAAGGACGACGGCACTATGACGATGACAGCGCGGCGCCATTTGAATAACGATGGTACGACGACGATAGCATGACGACAGTGGTATTACTACGACGGCATCACGACGACGGTATGACCACGGATGGATGACGACGACGCAATAACGACAGTGGCATGATGACGATGGAACGATGACCACCGATCGAATAATGATGACAGAATGATGATACGGCGGGATGACGAAGTGACAACGCACTGACAACAAAGTGAAGACAGCGGATTGATGACTACGGCAGGATAATGCAGGAATGATCACGATGGACTGAAAGCGATGAAATGAGTATACGACGGGAATGGCGACGGCAGCATGACGACGACGGTTTGTTTGCGTTGGAGCTCACGCCCGCGCTTACATGAATCACCTGCCGCTCTGGGTCGCTTCGGCTTGCACTACATTCAGTGTTTGTTTGTACTGTGTCCCGTACCGACCATTCATGCAGTACAGCAGCCAGCACCCGAAAAGTGAGGAGAAGAGGCAAAGGAAGCTTCGCTTTCATATCGCCTCATCTACCGAGCTCGGTTTTCTAAAGTCTAGTCACTAGACGGGACCGGATTATAGCAGCGTTCAGCTCCTCAAAGATGTTTGTTTCGCAGACGGGTCCTTTTCTGATCTCCTGGGAATATTAAAATTACTGGACCAGGCACAATTCAAAACCGTGCGCAGCAGAAGGAAGCACGTCCAGCGTGGTCCATTACTGTAAGGATAATAGTCCGTGAAAACGCGCAGCCCAAAAGTAACGCTGGAATCGAAATGACGGGAAGCTTGTTTGAATTAGCGAGGAAGCAGTAGTAGCGGTTGACACGAGCACAGACCCGTCGCTTGTATAGCTGTTAGCTCTGTGCGTCACGAGGACCAAGACGATGTGGGTGCTTGTCGAGGGAAAAATTTTGACGAGAGGTGCATGAAGGCACAGAGATGCATACGCGACACATATCTAAATACATTTAAGGCCCCTTGTGCCACAGTGACACATACATGCTGGCGGATTGATTAAGAACGAGCACATACCCACTTGCACATAGCCATTACTGAAGTTATATGTTCGGGTACCCACCCAGTGGCGCATGCCTGTACGCGTAGTGCGCGCCGATGGACGCGCCACTGCTGGCGGTCTTGCGCATAACACACGGGAGAGGAGCCAGCCGCGCGCCGTAGTTTGCTGTGTCGTTGATAGTGCTTCTCTGTCTTATTCACGTTTTCAGAGCAAAATAGGCAACACCCTTCGCATGTGCGGGGTGGCCAAAGCTTCAAGGAACGTCGAAGAAGAATTGTTGCGCGGTGGGGGGCTCAAATACCGGCGAAAACGTGCCGGCGATACGGTTCTAATCATTCCCTGAAAGCCTCATCAGTGGGAGCAACGGTAGCAATGGATCGTCGCTTCGGCGGGAAATTGCTTGTTCTCATCCTTTCCTTTGTCGCTTCGGTGTTTCTTTCCACTCGATCGTAGTTAGACGCGTAAGCGACGAAGCGACTGCATGCTGCAGTGCAGCATGCGGTTTAAAGGCATTTCGCTAATGTTCGGAGTGCCGCTAGCCGCTTATATTGTTTTCTGCTTCTTTACTGCGTTGCGCTAGCTAAGCAGCACGACTGCACGAGCGCATTGTGTTGTATGTTAAAGCTACTGAAGTTTGCAAGAACTGAAATTGCTGGTTTTATGTGGCCGCGTAAATCTTCGCACCAGCTGTCGTGCACTTCATGTTTTTACATCTATTTTATGCGTGGCTTCGGACATGTTTAACTGTTGCTAGTTGCTCAATACATAACTCTTGTTGATTCTTTTGAGCTGCGAGGTTTTCACCCTGCCTTGTTTGTAAAGGGTATGAATCACGCTGTGTATTATCGGAATGATACCAAGGAAGTGCTTCTTTAACAGCTTTGTTTTTTTCGCCCGAGGGCATCTTAGATATTGTTTGCGTTTTTGGAAATGTGTTTAGAAAATAGGTAGTTCAGGGCGAGAATTGCTAATAGCTGCTGCATATGGTACTTTTGTTCCATTTCTCGCTGAAAAGTTCGTGTTCCGTTTGGGAAGTCACCACACCTCGATGCTGCCTGAGCAAACTTAACTCGCCGAATGATTTGTTTGTTTCACAGCGTAGTCCCTTCTTGCATGTGAGTTTTGTACTCAACTGAATTCTTTCTTATACTTAGCTGCAGACGACTAAACCGGGCCTTGCCGACAGCGCTCATCTACTTTGACTGGCGCTGCTCTGCCTTTAAATATATCATGTGGCACCTCTCTCTAGTAATATAAAAAAGTACTGAAAAGTTAGTCAGTCTATAGCTTTGTACGTTTCCAAGCAGCTCCCTTGGGGAATTTAAAATTGCACAAACTGCAGCGGGAACGGTAGTTCATTGGCGTATGCAGCAGAATTGCATCGGCGGTACAGCACTAACACGCGCTTTTATTAACCCGTGTGTTTGGTGACTTCGTTGGATAGTGTACGCGTTTCCATCAATACATTGGCAACTACTCTTCTTGAGGCGACTTCGACTGCACTTATTCGGCGATGTCACATGTATTCAGACTGGGATACATAGCGCAAAAAATGACACAGGGACAAGCAGAACACATGACGAGCGCTAACTTTCAACAATTGATTTATTGCAGCTGGTGAGTATATATATACTCACTGGGACGCCACTGCAATAGAACACACTGAAGGGAAGGAGGAAAAGACAGTCATGTGACTATTATGCCCAAAAATTCAAGCTCTTTCCTTGATAAAAATATAGACGGCGTGCTAACGCACTCGTCACCTGCTCTGGCTATGTCAGCTGCTTCCACAATTTCCCTCGTAATCTTATTCCTGTGGCGATAGACAACAACAGTTTGTTTTAATAGCGGGAATCATTTTTTGCGCTATGTATCCCAGTCTGAATGTATCCCACCAACACGCCCAAACTTCTTCCCTGCCACATGTATTCATAGGCACGGCGGCCGCATTTCGATGGGGGCGAAATGCGAAAACACCCGTGTGCTTAGATTTAGGTGCACGTTAAAGAACCCCAGGTGGTCAAAATTTCCGGAGTCCTCCACTACGGCGTGCCTCATCATCAGAAAGTGGTTTTGGCACGTAAAACCCCAAATATTATTATTATTATCCTTGCGGCAATGGGCTGTTGTCTGCTACTGCTCCCGCGAGTACTATTGGAAACGTCCGCTAGGTGGCTATCAGTGGCGCCTCTATAGGCGGTGCACGAGGCGTATGGTCATTCAAGTTGTCTGCAAGGCCAGAAAGCAGCCAGTAGCAAGTTGTCTATTCGCGAGCGCACGCCCAGTGGCGCAAGTTATCTACTCGACAAGACAGCAGCAGTGACATATAGTCAGTGGCCTAAGCTGTCTATATCCGCAAATATATCCGGCGAGGAAATGACGACGAACGCCAAGCCCCGGGTTAATGAAGGCTTCGCGTTAATAATGGCTGGCCATCAAACGTGTGTAGCGCTTCATCCCGATGTGCGCGGTGAGGTACACAAAACAGCTATTTGTGTTGGGGCGAGCTACATTGCGCTGACGCAGATCAGTAGTTAATCATATACCAGCAGTTTTAATGCGATTAGCATTCTTGGGACACTTCACGCGCTTTCTGGTGTCTGACTATGTCCGGATCAAACCGTTTGCTCGTCGACTGACTGGGTGATCCATATTATAGAATGAGTAGAGCATGGGGGTTTGCTGTGCTGAGGGAAGCGGGTTCGAAACCAGCCCTTCGGACGAAACTTGGGCCACCGCCTATGAGGCGGCAACAGGTATGTGCCGCTCTTCAATGAATGGCAGGCCAACTTGAGTCACTGAGTATGTGCCATTGGATATGCATGTGCTGCTCTTCAATAACAAAAAAAAAAACAACAACCTTTATATACCTCCGGTGATGGGTGGAATCAAAGCTGCGTCATATATATTCTGATCATCATCATCATCATCATCATCATCATCATCATCATCATCATCAGCCTGGTTTCGCCCACTGCAGGGCAAAGGCCTCTCCCATACTTCTCCAACAACCCCGGTCATGTACTAATTGTGGCCGTGCCATGCCTGCAAACTTCTTAATCTCATCCGCCCACCTAACTTTCTGCCGCCCCCTGCTACGCTTCCCTTCCCTTGGGATCCAGTCCGTAACCCTTAATGACCATCGGTTATCTTCCCTCCTCATTACATGTTCTGCCCATGCCCATTTCTTTTTCTTGATTTCAACAAAGATGTCATTAACTCGCGTTTGTTCCCTCACCCAATCTGCTCTTTTCTTATCGCTTAATGTTACACCTATCATTCTTCTTTCCATACCTCGTTGCGTCGTCCTCAATTTGAGTAGAACCCTTTTCGTAAGCCTCCAGGTTTCTGCCCCGTAGGTGAGTACTGGTAAGACACAGCTATTATATACTTTTCTCTTGAGGGATAATGGCAACCTGCTGTTCATGATCTGAGAATGCCTGCCAAACGCACCCCAGCCCATTCTTATTCTTCTGATTATTTCCGTCTCATGATCCGGATCCGCCGTCACTACCTGCCCTAAGTAGATGTATTCCCTTACGACTTCCAGTGCCTCGCTGCCTATTGTAAATCCCTGTTCTCTTGCGAGACTGTTAAGCATTACTTTAGTTTTCTGCAGATTAATTTTTAGACCCACTCTTCTGCTTTGCCTCTCCAGGTCAGTGAGCATGCATTGCAATTGGTCCCCTGAGTTACTAAGCAAGGCAATATCATCAGCGAATCGCAAGTTACTAAGGTATTCTCCATTAACTTTTATCCCCAATTCTTCCCAATCCAGGTCTCTGAATACCTCCTGTAAACACGCTGTGAATAGCATTGGAGATATCGTATCTCCCTGCCTGACGCCTTTCTTTATTGGGATTTTGTTGCTTGCTTTATGGAGGACTACGGTGGCTGTGGAGCCGCTATAGATGTCTTTCAGTATCTTTACATACGGCTCGTCTACACCCTGATTCCGTAATGCCTCTATGACTGCTGAGGTTTCGACAGAATCAAACGCTTTCTCTTAATCAATGAAAGCTATATATAAGGGTTGGTTATATTCCGCACATTTCTCTATCACCTGATTGATAGTGTGAATATGATCTATTGTTGAGTAGCCTTTACTGAATCCTGCCTGATCCTTTGCTGGACAGAAGTCTAAGGTGTTCCTGATTCTATTTGCGATTACCTTAGTAAATAGTTTATAGGCAACGGACAGTAAGCTGATCGGTCTATAATTTTTCAAGTCTTTGGCGTCCCCTTTCTTATGGATTAGGATTATGTTATCGTTCTTCCAAGATTCCGGTACGCTCGAGGTCATGAGGCATTGCGTATACAGGGTGGCCAGTGTCTCTAGGACAATCTGCCCACCATCCTTCAACAAATCTGCTGTTACCTGATCCTCCCCAGCTGCCTTCCCCCTTTGCATAGCTCCTAAGGCTTTCTTTACTTATTCCGGCGTTACCTTTGGGATTTCGAATTCCTCTGGACTAATTTCTCTTCCATTATCGTCGTGGGTGCCACTGGTACTGTATAAATCTCTATAGAACTCCTCAGCCACTTGAACTATCTCATCCATATTAGTAATGATATTGCCGGCTTTGTCTCTTAACGCATACATCTGATTCTTGTCAATTCCTAGTTTCTTCTTCACTGTTTTTAGGCTTCCTTCGTTCCTGAGAGCATGTTCAATTCTATCCATATTATACTTCCTTACGTCAGCTGTCTTACACTTGTTGATTAACTTCGAAAGTTCTGCCAGTTCTATTCTAGCTGTAGGGTTAGATGCTTTCATACATTGGCGTTTCTTGATCAGATCTTTCGTCTCCTGCGATAGTTTGCTGGTATCCTGCCTAACGGAGTTACCACCGACTTCAATTGCACACTCCTTAATGATGCCCATAAGATTGTCGTTCATTGCTTCAACACTAAGGTCCTCTTCCGGAGTTAAAGCCGAATACCTGTTCTGTAGCTTGATCTGGAATTCCTCTATTTTCCCTCTTACCGCTAACTCATTAATCGGCTTCTTATGTACCAGTTTCTTCCGTTTCCTCCTCAGGTCTAGGCTAATTCGAGTTCTTACCATCCTGTGGTCACTGCAGCGCACCTTGCCGAGCACGTCCACATCTTGTATGATGCCAGGGTTAGCGCAGAGTATGAAGTCTATTTCATTTCTAGTCTCGCCGTTCGGGCTCCTCCAGGTCCACTTTCGGCTATCCCGCTTGCGGAAGAAGGTATTCATTTTCCTCATATTATTCTGTTCCGCAAACTCTACTAATAACTCTCCCCTGCTATTCCTAGTGCCTATGCCATATTCCCCCACTGCCTTGTCTCCAGCCTGCTTCTTGCCTACCTTGGCATTAAAGTCGCCCATTAGTATAGTGTATTTAGTTTTCACTCTACCCATCGCCGATTCCACGTCTTCATAGAAGCTTTCGACTTCCTGGTCATCATGACTGGATGTAGGGGCGTAGACCTGTGCAATCTTCATTTTGTACCTCTTATTAAGTTTCACAACAAGACCTGCCACACTCTCGTTAATGCTATAGAATTCCTGTATGTTACCAGCTATATTCTTATTAATCAGGAATCCGACTCCTAGTTCTCTTCTCTCCGCTAAACCCCGGTAACACAGGACGTGCCCGCTTTTTAGCACTGTATAGGCTTCTTTTGGCCTCCTAACTTCACTGAGCCCTATTATATCCCATTTACTGCCCTCTAATTCCTCCAATAGCACTGCTAGACTCGCCTCACTAGATAACGTTCTAGCGTTAAACGTTGCCAGGTTCATATTCCAATGGCGGCCTGTCCGGAGCCAGTGATTCTTAGCACCCTCTGCTGCGTCGCAGAGGGTGCTAAGAATTCTGATAATCTCGTCTGAATATACATATTCACAAACTTGCCACGCGTGGATTTAACGGTGGCGATGCTAGATGGCGCAACGTACCCAGCGTGGGAGAGGAGCCTGGCTGCAGTACGTGCCTTATCCCGACCCAAAGGTTTACTGAATGAGATACATAAATAAAAACACTGGGATTGCTTTAGAACAGACATGACATAAGCAACCCGGCGTGAGCAAAAATTCATCGTGATTTGGAAAGTGGCAATGAGGTGTTGCTCTCAAGCAAGGCAGGACACTTGTGGTTATGCTACTGGTGGAATGCCCTGCAGGAAACAATGGCGGCTTTGCAGAAGACACAAATGCATATTGTATTTGGGGAAGTGGTCAAACGTGTATCCAGGTGTGCAGTTCCTTGGACTTGGATGAATTCGGGCTAGTGGTTTACACCATCGTACCTCATGTAGACTGTCTCGGGTCTGAAGGATGCGTGATCTGCTTCAACGGAACAACTAAGATATCGGCCATAGCCCCTGATTTTCTGCGTCCTCCGGGTTGCTGTAGAGATTTGCGTCCGATATATTTTTTTTCCATTTGGGAGAATAATCATCTCTTCGATTTCCTCATCTGTTAGACATATGTTTCTTCACCTCTCCCTCCTTCTCCTACTCCTCGCCTATAATAAAAGAAAAACAGATAACGTTTAGAAAATATTGTTCGTAATATGCGTCTCCATGTCGCCTCCAATTAAATTTAAGATAAGCTGACAATAATAACTAGCACTAAGTTTTCTTTACTGTAACAAAGCCAGGAAGCACTATACACAACCTGGTTCGCTTTGCATAGTTGCAAAAGCAGCGAAAGTCGTGATACCCGCCTATCGCAATACACCCGCGTACCGTTATAAACCTCTACCCGAATGACACGATACACACGCGTGTCCCTGTGTTGTCGTTGTTGTTGTTGCCTACATGTGCGTGGCTTCAAGCCACGATGGGGGATTGGCCAGTAAATGGGTGGATTATTCCAAACTAGTAACGAGCATACATTTCCGTATATCTATGGAATTAGCATTGAATAGCGTAGAATTATCTGTTGAAATAAAATCAGAAAAGTCATACTGAATCAGTAATAATTAATTTAAAAGTAAAAAAAAATTGAATTTAGCAGGGCATTCGTTTGGATTCTGTAAGGAATTTTGCCCGCGTATCACGAAAAGCGACTGCACGCGTAACGCATATGCTCATACCGTCATGTGCCAAGTGTTGCTCTAGGGCAACACAATTTTCAGGCGGGTTGATTGCGCATTAAAAAAAAGAATTTTATGAACGTGCATGACTGCCATACCGCTAGTGTTGCCTGAGGCAGACCAAACTAAAAATTAATTGCGAAGAAACCTCTTTTTGTTGTGACAACTCAGATTTAAATGCCTAGTGTTTACACGGGGGTAGTGGGACGAAACCTCTGCGCGTCCTTCGTTAACCCAGAACAATGAGCAGGTATTGCGCTGCTGTCTCCCTTTGCAAGGTTGAGAATACTCAGACTTATCATGACATGGCATAAGGTGTGTCGATTTTCAGTAGTTGAGGAAAATATGTTTTGAGCTGTTGGTTCTGGGCAACGCTGGGCATCAAAGGACTATAGGTGACGCGTTTCGAATACATTGCTACAATGCTAATCGCATTAACGTCGACCTTCATCGTGAGACGGGTCCTGCCGGTATTGTTTTTATCCTTCTTCTCCTTTTATGACACGTTTTTTATATTGCCTCTGGCAAAATAGCTCAATTTCGGCCTCTTTTTAATATTGCGAAAAAAAAAATTATAGGGACCCTCCAGGCGAATTTTCACCGTCGCCATCGCAGTCGCCTTGGTGTTCCGCAGAAGTCCAAGGGCGATAAGACCCTATCGAGCCCCGCGCCCTGTATGCGGTGGGTGCGAGGGAAAGAGCACGAGGGCGAGCCGAAATGATGACGGCTCGATGTGCGCTGTCTTACCTCGTGCAAGGGGGAAGAAGGGGGGTGTAAGCGAGAGGGCGTCCCTTCCCCTGTAGCCAGACGTGGCTGCGCATGGCGCTGCTGAGTGTTAACGCGGCCCCGCTCGCCGCATCTTGGATGTAATTTGCGGCGGGCTTGAATTAATGGCGCGCCGGGATGGCTGGCGACTTCATGCGCACTGTCTTCCTGCGCTCCTATAGCGCTGGTGATCGCGTAATCACAACTTTCGGGGATGCGGTGAAGCGAGAGGCAGTATGAAGCGTTCGATCTCGTGCCGCGGTGCTCTACACGCCAGCGTTGTGCCAGCGAGTGTTCGCGGTCATCGAGTGAGATGTGTCAATGTTTGCCTGTGCACGCGTGGCACCGTGCTTGTAATTTAATTGTAACCGAATGGTTACGGCAATTTATACGACCGATAAAACTTCGAACCTTACTTCCACGTAGTTATCCAATACTTTTATATCGCTATCGGTGCTTCGCCGTACGGGGGAGACCGACTTTTTTAAGTGTGTTTGATGAAGCTTATAAGTTGTAGCCAAGTTCTTTAGTATTAAAGGACTCTGGCGACACGGATAAAGGCAAGCATTTGTGGCAGATACCAGCAAACATTCAAAATGCGACAAGCGGCCCATGCACAGGTCACTCTGCGCGTCGTTGTTAAGAGCGTCTGTGATTTCTAGGGCTGCGATTGGAAAGACTATCACCTGTGTAATTTGCAAAAAAATACAAGACTATCTGCGCGCATTCTCCAACTGTATTCAGCAAGCTCACGAGCGCTGGTGAGAAACTTATGCGTTCCTTAATTGTACTCACATGATATTGTGACGTTGCAGTGATGGTGAAAAACGCAGTAGAAAAAAACTGTGAATCACGAAACCAACTCTTTATTGGGCGAGCCTGTGTCCAGAAGATAGATTACGCTCAAAGCACAACGATAACAGCGATCGTCGAAAATCCGATGAGCGGGTCAAGCGCATCGGCTTTTATACGTGACTCGCCGAAGGTTCCAACATAGTTCCAGCGTAATCGCTGGTGCCAGCAAGTCTTCCAGATGGTACTACACAATTAGCGTCGCGCATACAATCAGATTACGCAAGGTTCGGTGACAACAGACAACGGATAGAGCCATCGGTAACATTCGAGAAACTTCCGATACATCAAGGCGCGCCGAGCGCTGACCGATAACGTTTAACGTTTGTTGATCGGTGAAAAGCGGTCACCCGAGAAAGATAAACAAATACACGTGTCAATATGAATAAGATGTGGGCGCACGAATGCGGCGCCACACACTTAATGGCCTTAGTTATTATGTACGGGTATAAAAACAATACAAAGTAACAGCCAAACAACGCGGAGCCGAGAGTACTTCTTGTAGGCTAGTTGGTGATACATACATGTATAGAAGACGCGCAAATTGACACATATACACAGAGTAGTGAACCGCTATTTAACTCCCCAGCTGAAGTAATCGCTTTGCTAAAACGCGGGCAAAATGTAGGCACTGTGTTTTTCGTCGATGTGGAAGACATGTTCTATTTTGTGCCTCGTGATAAATAAGGCGGTGCCCTTTTAGAATGAATCAGGAGTCGCTGTTGACGACATTTTTTTTATTAGAAGTTTATTTCAAGTTTCCTTTAATCATCTATGTCAGCGCCTTTTATGTACAGCGTATACGAATAGATTTTGTGTGTGGCTCCCATTTTATGTAATGTAACACGCCTTAGACTCTTCCTTGGCCCGCGGCCAGGTGATATGTGTTTTAGATATGTAGATGAATATTTTATCATCTTAAATAAACAGGATACATACGAAGAAGTTGCAGCGATTTTAGATAATTTTAAACAATTTCGAAATGCGCTCTTTTATACTTATGAATTGTCTATCCAAGGCTCTCTACAGTCCTTAGACATTAATTTATTTCTCAGTAAACATGCATGTTGGACTTACCGCCCCACGACACAGAAATGATTGATACCGTGCGACTCGGCTCAGCCGAAAACAGTGAAACGTGCTATCGCAAACCTGCACCTATGGAATCAATACTGAAGAAGTGGTTCTCTCACACAATGCAGGAAAGTTTCCATAGGCAGCTAGAAGAACGGCTTTTTTCGGCTATAGGTTCCCTGCTTGGTTGTGGTTTCAGTGGTAAAAGAAGGTAAAGGCACAGCAAGTAAAAGGAGCACGAAGAAGAGAGGCAGATGAACGTGGAAAAGCTCTACTAAGGCCTCTTGACTTTGACGCTGATGCTTAGCCCCTCCTGGCCTTGCTCCTCGAAACAGCGCAAAGCTCTGAATTTCTTGTTTTTATACGTTGAATCAATAGAGTTGCTCTTTTGAACTGTGACCCACCCATCTCATTACGTGAGGACTATTTTCTTTTTTTTGCATTAACCGTTAGTTTTACCAATATTACCTGCCATCGTCACCTATAAAGTCACAAGACTGGTACCTTTGTTTCTTTTTTTCTTCTACTCTTCTGCCCTCATTCTTCCAGGAAGCCTCTCTCTCTAAAGCTGAGTAATCAAGGATCAGACCGGTTGTGCTGCCCTACATCCATAAGGTTTCACATAACCTCAAGAAGGTTGCTGGGAGGTGTAAGGTGTCCATTGTGTTTACGACGCCAAATAAGCTCTATACATGGGTCTCAACTCGAGCTTGTTGTCCGTATTTCTTGTCTCGTTTTTATCGCGCTGTTTCCCTGTAATGAAACAAGCAAGCTCGCCTGCTTATGCCCCGCATTTGTTGCAAACAAGAAGGAAAGCAAGGTTGTGGTAGAAAGCACGCCACTTCATTTGGTATTGCAGCGTAGGTTTGGTATATCGAATACCATTATCTTCTGGTATGTCCTCCAGAGGACAAACTGGCCATTGCGCGAACGGCAGGGCACGGTAACATACGATAGCAGTTTAAGAAAAGAAAAAGAAAACAAAAGACGGCGCGCACTCGGACCTGCGCATTCTGGCTCCTGCAAATGCGAGCCGCGCTTCTCATACATACTATAAAAGCAAAATGGAAGAACACGCTAGCAAAAGAAATTTTAGAAGCCTGCCCTGCAAACGAAAATTATGGAGGCACCTAAGCAATTCTTATACCAGGGTGAATCAGAAAGTCCCCATTTTTTTTTTAGCCAGACTACGGCTGTAAATGCGACATGTCCATTCCCAGCGGTGGACTTTTCTTGGACCGGCCCGGCCTTATCTGTGGGTAGCTCCGCGGCACGGCGCTGCTGTCAGTTGTTGAACATGGTGGTTGTGCTTCACACGTCCACGGCGTACGAGCAACGAAGTGGGATTCGTTTTTTATGGAGCAAGGGACGAACGCCCATCGAAGTCCACAGGGAAATGCAGCCCCTGTATGGTGAAAGACGTCTCGCTTCGAGAAGTGTGAGGTGGTGGTGTTATAAGATGAAAATATGGACTAGTTGGAAAGAATGCATATTTATTAATCAGCCCGAAAACAACGAAAGACACAGAGTTAGAAGTTTTCAAGCGTTTTGTTCAATAAATTTCATTTGTTAGACCGCACTCGTGCTGTGTCCTTCTAACTCTGTGTATTCCGTTGTTCTCGCGCTGATTAATAAATATGGTGTTGTGAATTCGCAAAAGGCCGTGAAGACTTGCATGGCAGTGAGCGTTCGGGGAAGCCGCGTGCGGCGTTGACTGATGACATTTTCCGCGTGGGTGCAATGGTCAAAGTTGATCGGCGTGTGCACCTGAATGACAGTTTCCGGGAACTTGGCATTTTGTATGGGAGTGTTTACGACATCGTTTACGGGTCCTCAGGGTACTGAAAGGTTTCATGTCGATGGGTGCCTAAGCAGTTTGACGACATGATGAAAGGTAAGCGAATAATTAATCATCTGCAACGGTATGCCGATGAGGGTGAAAGTTCGCTGGACCACATTGTACGTTACTGGCGATGAAACATGGATACTGCATTTCGCACCGGAATCGAAGCAGCAAAGCGTTGTGTGGAAACATCCGGGTTCGCCTGTGACAAAAAAATTCCATTCAGGCAATCTGTTGGGAAAGTGATGTTAACGGTCTTCTGGGATCGCCGAGGACCTCCCCTGCTGGATTTCACGCCACAAGGTGCAACCATCAATACCGACATTTCTTTTTCCACACTGTCACGTCTGGTGGCTGCCAGCAGGCGAAAACGCCGATAGATTCTCGTTGTGGACAACGCGGTTATCCTCCACGACAATGCGAGGCCACATGTGGCAATCAGAACCGCCGGCAAGCTCCGGTCATTTCATTGGAAGAGTCTGGACCACCCACCTACAGTCCGGCCCTCGGCCCTAGTGTCTTCCATGTTTTAGGTCCGCTGAAGAAGTTTCTGTCAGGACAGCGATTCACGTGCAATGACGGAGCCAAGACAACAGTCCAACGGCAGTTCCACAGTCAGCCGGGCGAATTCTGCCACAGGGGTGTTTCAAATTTAGTTCTGCGATAGGAGAAATGTTTGAACCGGTGCAGGGACTATACGTGGAAAAATAGCGTAAAGTACGTAAAATAGTACATACATTTGTGATTACCTATATGCACCTTATTTTGGCTAATAAAAAAATAGGGGCATAGACTTTCTGATTCGCCCTTGTATGCGCAAATGCGAGAGCATTGCTTGTCGTCGAGTGTGTCGCTGAGTTTAGCGTTGCGGCGAAATGTTGCTTAGTGCTGATGCATTATGTTTCCGAGTGTAATGTTGCTGCTTATGAGGTCGCAGGACGCAGGACGACGACCTCATTATGAGACGCAGGACGACGAACCGGCCATATTGCGATCTCTCGGCTGAGTTTTATTCGTGGAGTTCTCATTAAAGTAGTATTTCACGCACGTTGCGTTGAGCGTACTTTGTCGATGACACCACTTTTCAGCACGGTGACGCTATTTTGCCAAGCGATGACAGTACTTTTCCGAGTGGAACCATGGCGTGGGCACTAGATTTCTTCATCGGGTTCGTAGGCGAAGTCCAGCTTGTACTCTGGGGGGATGTCGCAGTCGTCGTCCGACAAGTACCCGAAGCGCGTTGCATCTTATTCGTCGTCGGCCAAGGGCTCCAGCGACGGCGCCTGTGGGCCTCCGACAACGCGAAAGGCAGCGCGAGCGGCTGCAGCTCGCCGTGCCATCTAGCGAATCGCCCGCGAGGCAGAGCCCAAATACGTGCACGGGCCCGAATATATTCATGACTGTCACCTGTGTCAACGGTGGCGCAGTGGTAAGCCCGCTCGGCTACAGAGTGGTAGCAGGGGCAGTGGAGCAGAGGACTGTATCCTCACCGTGGCCACATCTTTCTGTAGTTATACGAAGATGACGTCGTTTGTGTGTTGCTTTTCTGCCACGGCTTTCTGTTGACGCCGGGGTCGCACAACAAGCCAAGTAATGCTCTCGCATTAAAAACGAAGATACAAGCATCATTGACGCGTCTGTACCCTTGTACGTGGCCAGAAGGCTCCTTGCAACGTGAACCCGGTAAACTATTTATATGTTTCTTTTCTGTTTTCACGGCTGATGCGGGTCTAGGCATGTAGTCTATCCCTCTTCACATTTTTAAAAAGCACCCCCTGTGATGAGTTGTTCGTGAAAAATGGCGCTTTCGCAGAAACCACAGCAGTTTCCATCTTGATGCCTCTAGAGGCGCTGATTGCTGATGCTAGACTATGATACATGTAGTTAGACAGAATGTGTTAACGCAGGATAGGTGGCTATAAGTTGCCACCCCAATTCAAAGTAACGTGGCGAGCCTGGTACTTCCAAGTCACGAACGGCATGCCCGTTATCAGCATGACAGAGCATTCTCGACAGGAAAGTAGCAAGCGCAGCGTTTTCAAGGAAGGAAACGCAAGCAAGACAGATGACGATTATCGTTGTGTGGCAAATATATACCCCAAAGAGCGTACATTTGCTTAAGTGTGTAGGGCTGCGGGGAAACTTTTTAGGGGTTTCACATATACCGGGTGTCCCAGCTAACTTGGACGAAGATATTCAAAAAACCCAAGAGCTTTCGAGAAATCGTACCAACTGCATAGTAGCGGCAGTCGTATGTACTTGCAGCCAGTACTTTTTTCATCACGAAGTATTCAATAATTATTGATTTTAATTAGTGAACATTTTAATTATTGCTTGGATCGCAAACATGTAAACTAAAAAGTTGTAGGGGACCTTAAATAACCTCCGAATCAAGCATTTATTTCGTGCTGAAGTGTGCCTGGTTGTTTTTTCCAAGAAAGAACGAAGGCCCAGGAAATACACGATATGAAATAGATGCGCGGCTGGGGCACGCCGCTACTCAAGCGCCTCCAAGCGACCTTTGAAAGACATACGGCTGCATTCGTTTATCGCCGCATCGTATAAGGCTTCGTCATGTAGGATGGCTCGAGTGGTTTCACGACCTAACTAGCGTGGTGCGATAGCGTCAGCATCTGCGGACGCAAGAATGTTGTGCTCGATCATGAGGTGCTCAGGATATCTTTAACCTTCACGTATCATGATACAAAGCAACAAAACAAATTCAATCAATGTTTAAAAAAAAACAGTGCGCAAAAGAGCACGAAAAAAGAAAAAGGGCAGCTCTCGGAAGAACAGAAAAGAGCAACTCAGGAGAAGAGTTCAATAAAAAATAAACCAAAAGCACGTAAGACGTCTCAACCGCCCACATATAAACATCCAAAGGTGCAACTGGTTTAGTCATTTACCCTTTCTGTCTCTTGAACTTCGGGAAAGAGGCAAAACAAATCATTTTTTTACCTATTACTATCTTTGTAGCGAGCTTTTTTATGTAAGGATATTGTGACATCATGAAGGTGCGTTAAACAGTCATGTGTTACACCAGTTTTGAGCGGTTATTTTCCACTGCCACTTATTGCACGTGCTCAATAGGTCACTGTCTGAAGCAATACAGTTCTTGCTTCTTTCCAACACTTGTGCTGTTGCAGCTTTGACCAACGAAGTTGGAATCTCGTGGCAGACTCTGCTTATTTTCGCCTTTAGGGCGTCCGGTATGGTAGTTTCGCTGCTATAAACGCGATCTTTCCCGTAGCCCCTCAAGAAGTCCAGTGGCGCCATGGCCGGCGACCTTGCAGGCCAGGGTACAGGTCCGTGCCGGCCAATCCACTGTCTAGGAAAAAGCTTGTCGAGCCACGCTCGAGAATGACTACTACTATGCGCAGGAGCACCATCGTGTTGAAACCAGATGTTCCGAATGTGCGCAAGGGGAACGTTGTAACAGACGTCGTTCACGGGGCCCTCGAGGATGTCGTTGACGTAGCGTTGCGTTGTTAGTGTGTTGCCAAAAAAGATGGGTCCGATCATGCTGCCGTCAAAAATACCGCACCACACATTAAACGATCACTGGTATTGGTGTCGTGTTTGTTCCAGCCAGTGGGGATTCCTATCACTCCAGTAGTGCGCGTTGTGAATATTAACTTCTGTGTTTCTGGAGAAATTAGCCTTCTCCGTTCAAAGCGCGCGAGTGAGAAAGTCCGGTTCTTCTTCACATTTCCTGAAAATCTGATTGGCAAAGTCAAGTCCGTTTTCAAAATCTCAGTCTTGAAGTTTTTTTTTTTTTTTTTTTGATGAAGATATACATGGTACCCGCCGTGGTTGCTCAGTGGCTATGGTGTTGGGCTGCTGAGCACGAGGTCGCGGGATCGAATCCCGGCCACGGCGGCCGCATTTCGATGGGGGCGAAATGCGAAAACACCCGTGTGCTTAGATTTAGGTGCACGTTAAAGAACCCCAGGTGGTCAAAATTTCCGGAGTCCTCCACTACGGCGTGCCTCATAATCAGAAAGTGGTTTTGGCACGTAAAACCCCAAATATTATTATTATTAATATACATGGTACGGGTGCATATGACCTTTTCTTTAAGATCCTCCACACTGATGATCTTGAGGTTGCGGCCTCCGCACTGGCGTCGCGCACATTACCGTGAGGGCTAACAGCAAATAATTCCAAAACATCAATTTCCGCTTCTTGAACTACCTCCGCAGTCCTGCGTCGCTTTCTTGTGAAGCTTCGCGTCTCGCAAAGGACTTAGTACGCGCATAGCAGTTTGGGCGAGTTGGTATGTCATGTCTTGTTTAGGCTTGTAGCGCAGCTCGGAACGAGAAAAAAGGAAGGTGGAAGGGGTAATGAAAAGGAACGGAGAACAGGGTGAGCGCTCACCCTGTAGTGTTCTCCGTTCCTTCTCATTACCCCTTCCGCCTTCCTTTTTTCTCATTCCGAGCTGCGCTACAAGCCTAAACAAGTCATGACTTAGTACGTTCTAAGTATTGTTGACGGACTAAGGCGTCCTCCGCAATGCCATATCCGGAATAGCTTGGCTGCTTTGCTCTTGTCGCCGTGCGCCGCCCCCAGAACCAGGATCATTTTAGCCTTCTGATCATTCGTGAAGGGCATGGCTGTCTTCTTGAAGAGCAGGTCACTGGCGTGGTACCGTCGACATCTCCTGTTATCTTCGCATTGACACGCCAAGCAAAAATGATTTACGTAATCGACAACAGCATATGCCGGCCGTACAGATCCGCCAAAACGCATTAGATGGACATAGCATTCGCAAGGTTTGTTTCTGTTGCTAAAGGGAACAAAAGGAACACACGTTCTGGGCGCGCCTATCTATATAGAACAAGATGAGTGCGCAAAGTTACAGTCCCAAGTGCGCCGTAACAGTCTCCCGGCTTCGAAATCCCTCCTATACTGCTCCACTACGCTTATCAATGCGTCAGCGGCGTGTTCTCGTCCTGATGCCGCGACCATCACATAGCGAAAAGCCCTGCATCGAGCTGCCGCCGCTAGTAAAGCCGTGTATCCGTGGCTATTCGCTTGAGAGCGCTTGAGTAGCGGCGCGTGAGCGCGTATCTATTTCGTATTATGGATGTTTCGCGCGCTTTTGTTTTTTCTCGGAAAAACCAAGGAGGCAAAGCTGAGTACGAAACAAATGTTTCATTCGGAGGTTATTTGAGGTGTCCTACAACTCTGTAATTGATATGTTCGCGATTCAAGCAATAATTAAAAAGTTCGTTAATTAAAACCAATTAATTTAATACTTCGTGATTAAAAAATACTGGCTGTAAGTACACACGACTACTATGCAGTGGGTACGATTTCTTTAGAACTTTTCGCTTCTTTTTTTGAATCTTGGTCCAAATTAACCAGGACACCCGGTATAAGGAGGCCCAAGTGGCGGTTTAGCAATTTTTTTTAGCCCATAATGAACCCACTAGCTTCAATATTTTCCAGCACATGATTTTAGCGTGTCCCGCCATTCCACCTAAATATAAGCTCGGTGAATAATTTAATTGTTTCAGGACATCGTGAAAACTGGTGCCACGTTTTCGAGCGCTATTACAGTCCCATAATAGCTTCGCTGTACAGTGCCATACTCGTATTAGCCTCAGTTTCCTAGCAGTCAACACGATACCGCAGTCTGCACTCGAGCATGGCACAAGTTGCTTGGAAGACAAAGCCTCATAATCGCACGCGCCTCTTGACCAACAACGCTTCCTATATTTTACGTGTTCTATGAAATCGCCTTCTTATCGCAATTGCCTTGGGTGCGAAGAACAGCAACCTTAAGGATTTGATGGCCATGTACGTCGGCTTCACGGATTACGACCACATAGAAAGCAGTAAAGTTTACAACTGTGGCCGCGTGAGTCGCTTGAATTGCTTTCCGTTTTCTGCATACGGTGACTCGCTGAGATCTGTTAAGCTGCGCTGAAGCTCGGCGGACTGCATTGCATTACTCTCCTTGAAATAAATATTGTTGCTATCTCTTTAACCATGGTGTGTAATTTGTAGGCATTGCCATCTCCCTGCTCTCAACTGCAAAGCTAGTGTATACCGTCTTTGCACCCTTATAATTATAAACCTCTATAAAAGTTATAACTTTTATAAACGTGCACATTTTTGCATTTTTGTAGAAAACCGGCGGCCTGTGCCCTAAATAATATAGTTATTTGGCCAAGATAACAAATCGCCCTAAATAATGCTCATATAAGACGTAATGTGAGGCCTAAACTTTGCATGAGTGTGAGTAAAATTTACAGGATCCATGAAGATGTAACTGCGGCACCAGGTGTTGGTTTGCAGCGTGTACAGAATAATGACTGCTGCCGAAGTGTGCCATGAAGAATTGTAGCAAAGAGCGCTTGTTGCTACAGATCCATGAGGGATAATAAAGCAACTCGCAAAAATGGTGTTCAATTTAAGCTGTGAAGGTGGTTGGACAGTGAAGCTGTAAACAACTAGGAGGAATACCGTAGGTTGCGACGGTAGGTTGAAATTATTCCCGTGGCGACATTAACATGAACTTTCCCTTATTATTTGGCTAAGACGTTTCGACGGCCTGCGACATGGCTTGCGCCGCTATTTCGTGCACCTACGAAGAGTGGACCAGAGAGGAGAGAAATTCCCCGCGCCTCGTATGCACGCAGCTCTTCATGAGTCCTCACTATGCATGGCCTCCCCATAGCACTGTCACGACACAGGTAAGTTGCTAGGCGGGTTCGTCTTTTACGCACGAAAGTGTATTTACCTGACTCCCTGCTTCGAATGCTACAGTCAAGCTGCCGTCACCGCGGCAGCTTGCGCAACAGTAATCTTTACCGTGAAAAGTATGCGGGGAGCGCTACGTGCTTCTCATTACATGTAGGCGCAGGAGCACCTTGTCCTCAACTATGTGGTCTGGATGCTTGCGTTGAACATGTTCTTTATTTTAACGTATGTTGTTTTGTATGTTGTATGCGTGATTCCAAAGAATGTATGCACTGTTCGTTTCACTTTGATGAGTGTTTGTAGCCTCTACTTACGGGGGTATGAACTATTGTATTTGGGGGTTTGAGCCATATAGACGATAGTTTTCTGTCAAAGTTACGCCACGAAAAAATTCCAGGATTCTAGCCATAGAATTCTAGCCATAGGGCACGGAGGTGGGTGCCCACTTACAATTGAAATTACAGAAGAAAGAACACGTCCACAAAACATTGTGCGCATGCGCAGCACCGCAATCACGGCATTAAAGTTATGTCATTGCTCAAGTTATGTATCGCGAAAGCAAGTGACGTCAGAAAGGAGCCCTATTACTTTTCTATCATGCGCCTCGAGGCAACTTTCACACACACTTCTTTTAGGAATGTGAACTTGTGAAAGTGTGAAAGTGCGTATTGGGGGGAGGGGCTGAAAATTGTGATAACATCGATTCTAGTATATTATCTAACAAATTATCTATTATTTATTATCTATTATCTAGCCACGCGCTGTCTTTTCGCGGCTTAGCTCGCGTTGGGGGGGGATGCGAGACGCAGCACGAAGGTAAATTCGCTCACTGCTGCTGCCGCGCTTCCTCACTCCAGCGTTCTGACAGCGTGTTTGCGCGGTGATCGCGTGAGATGTGTTCATATGTTAGCTTGTGAGCGGGTGACACCGTGCTTGTTAGTTTAGTTAGTATGCCTATGTTTACGAGTTTATACGGCGGATAAAACTGCCATCCTTACTTCGTATAACTCTCCACTAATTTGCTATTGCAATGGATGCTTCGCCTTTCGGACTAAAATGTGGCTTTTTTGTTACCCTAAGTACATGTGAGTATATTGTAGAGGGGAGGGGCGAAAAAACAACTACTCAGGTACAAAGCCAAGAATGCATATTTAGAAGCAGCAAAGTATATAATAAAATGGCAAAAATACATAAGGTGTAAAATACACATAACATGGTGAAAACATAAGCAGGCATCATTACAAATTACAAAACAATAGAACGCTCTTATGCAACCACAAAGACAGAATTGCAGTGTTACAAAATGTTATTCAATGCATTTTTAAAGGGGGTCTCGAATGTCAATTATTAGGCCGCATTTCAATGGGGGCGAAATGCAAAAACGCCCGTGCCCCCTGCATTGGGGGCACGTTAAAGATCCCCTGGTGGTCAAAATTAATCCGGAGTCCGCCACTACGACGTGACTCATAATCAAATCGTGGTTTTCGCACGTAAAAGCTCCGCATTCAATGTCAATTACTGATGCGTGTACATTATTCCATTCATTGGATGTTCGTGAAAAAAATGACTTTTGAACACGTCACGGTGTTATATCGGGGTGTGGTGATTTTATGCTGTTAGTCTGGACGGGCTGGAAGAAATGGCGCTTGGTGAATACATATGGAGCGAAGAGCTGTGTTACCGGGTAACCGGATTGGACGTGCTTGACGTCACAGGGTTTTCCTGGCGTCGGAATATAGGAAAGACAGGCAGTTTATATACGGACATCTTGTGTGTTACGAGCGGCTACAAGAGTGCTCCCCACATGGGGTGTGCTTGGTAATCCCGCAACTACGAGTACCCATTAATCCTGTAAATATGTTTCCTTAACTACATGTGGAAATGTAAAAAGACCCATTGCTGTTCCTGCAATCTCGCGATCTCAATTCCTCACCAAGTCATTCTCGTCGTGTAAACACTGCTGATGGCGCGGACCCACGGAGCCTTCATGTCCCGCCCTCGTAACGCAGCCAGCTAACAACGCAGGCCGGCTAACTCCCGCCAGACTCTCAGTGACGCCAGACTCCCGAACCACTAAACCCCGCTCTAACAGTAGTGGCCAGTGCCAATTTGCTAATGATACGAAACCAGCCCCACAGACACGCAGAAGGTAATTGTAGAAACACTTGCCCTGCGGTTTTATTGATATAGGCTTTTTTTTAGTGTCTGAAAGTATACCCGGTTAAAAACATGACACTGGGCGCTGTTAGGGTTGGCGTTGGACACCACGGGCGATACGTCATCCCCGTACCCTCTACATGGTCGGAGCCCACGGGCGACAGGTCATTCACCCTACCTTCTACTAGGCCGGAGCCCACGGGTGACAGGTCGTTCACCCTACCTTCTACTAGGCCTAAGCCCACGGGCGACAGGTCATTCACCCGACCTTCTCCCGGATTCGTCGAAAAGAGGATCGACTTCTCCTTCCCGTGCTCGGTAATGCAGGAGGAGGGGCCCTCTCTCTGTGCCTGTCACGTGTCATCGACGGAAGCAAGATCCCGCCCACACTTGTAGAGAGCCTATTTAAGCGGCTCCGAAATGTACTTTTGATATACTTCATACTTCATGCTTTTCTTATTTTCTTTCAACTACCTTTGAATAAACCGTACAAGTTTCGCACTAGCAAATCGTCTCGCCCCTGCTTGGTCGCCATGATCTACCGGATGCCTGCAGCCCGCCGACAACGCCACGCTACCCAATAAGTAATGTCGGTCGAGCTTCGATAGGCAGGCGTCGCTACTTCTCGGCAGCAGTACGGTACGCTACCCTGGAGTACGCAACAGCGCTGTATCAGCGAGCCGTCTGTCAGCGGCCGCGGGATCGTATCCCGTCCACGGCAGCCGAATTTCAATGGGGGCGAAATGCGAAAGCACCCGCGTACTAAGATTTAGGCGCACGTTAAAGAACCCCTGGTGGTCCAACTTACTCCGGAGTCCCCCATTACGGCGTGCCTCATAATCAGAAAGGGGTTTTGACACGTAAAACCCCATAATTTGTTTATGATCCCAGGTGAAGAAGGCAGGTTTCTAGAGCAACGCAGAAAACTGTCGGATATTGTTGCGGTGGTCTGCCTGATGCGCCACAAGTAAGCTTGTATTTTCTTTCGAATAAACTAACATACCTGTATAATACCGATATAAGTCCTGTTTTTTGTCGCCATCTTCGTCTCTGTCCTTTTTTTTTACGTCGTTGCAGTAATCTTGTAGTAACGTGACATATCAACAGGTCCAGCAACGCACTTCACATGCATGGCTAGTTTCCTAGCGGCATTTAAAAGCGTCAGTGCATGGTGACTGTCGCAGCGTTCTTCTTTTATACTTGAAGAAAAGAGCGCTACGAAGACGCGTACTAAAAGAGGAACATGTACGACGGACAAGGCGCTACTTCCAACGAAATTTTTTTTGAAGAAACAGGCTTTTAAATAGATACAACCTAGAATGGCCCATCGTGACATCCCGACCTCCCGACCCGCCGTGGTTGCTCAGTGGCTATGGTGTTGGGCTGCTGAGCACGAGGTCGCGGGATCGAATGCCGGCCACGGCGGCCTTATTTCGATGGGAGCGAAATGCAAAAACACCCGTGTACTTAGATTTAGGTGCACGTTAAAGAACCCCAGGTGGTCGAAATTTCCGGAGTCCCCCACTACGGCGTGCCTCATAATCAGAAGGTGGTTTTGGCACGTAAAACCCCATAATTTAATCCCGGCCTCCCTATCTCATTAGAAAAGCTATCTCTTTTTCGGTAAGCGTCACTGAAGGGCAGCTAATGCGCGTGCCCTCGGCCTTTGCAATGTAAAAAGCTTCTAATATCTCCCGTTCTAGTCTATCTCTAGACCGTGCCAGAAACCTGGTGTCGCGAAGATACGGACGACAATTGTGACGTTTACAGTGTTCTGCCAGATGGCCCCCCGCATTGTTATTTACGGCCCAATTGTGCTCACGCGCCGTTTCATTAAAACACCGTCCGGTTTGACCGATATAAACCTGTTGGCAACTTAGGGGTATCTCATATACGACATTACTTTTGCGAGCCGTGTACTGCGCTGCATGTTTCTTAGAGCATGGTTCGGGTTTTGCTTTTGTCATCATAGGGCATATCTTGGCCAGCTTACACGGTGCACTGAAGAGAAGGTTAACACTGTGCCTTTGCGACACCTTATTTAGGTTGTGGGACACCCTGTGCCAATAAGGAATCACATGTACTCTCTTCCTATCAAATGGCTTTTTTGTGTTAGTGCCCTCTCTTGCCTGTTTGATCTTTTGAAGAAGCTTATCGCAGACGCTAGAGATTAACAGTGAAGGGAAACAGGCTAGGCGTAATCTTGAAACCTGGTTATTGAAACTGCTTTCTACTTTGTGATTGCAAGACTTATTTAGAGCTTCCTTTAGACAAGTCATTGCAACTACTCTTTTTACTAGCTCGAAGTGCGCAGTGTTGTATGAAATTAGCTGCTTGTTCACCCTCGGCTGGTATTCGAAACAGACATGCGTGTTCGTTAGAGTGAAGTAGTGGAAGTAGCATTAGTGAAGTAGGGGAAGTAGCGCCTTGTCCGTCGTACATGTTCCTCTTTTAGTCCGCGTCTTCGTAGGGCTCTTTTCTTCGAGTATGCAAAACCAACTCGCCCACATCAAGCTTCTGCTTCTTTTATACACCAGCGCATTTTCTGCGGCCACGTAAGATACACGTGATATGCAGGGGCATGCGTGAGCAAAATGCAAGGTTTACCCGCGGAGTGTCCACTATAATTGACCTGGGCGTAAATAACAGGCACTATAACGTTTCATGGAATGCCATGCAATTCGTTCCACAGGAGCCTATTGCTTGGGCGTTCAGATGCACTCTTCGGCATTAAAACGAAAATCTACCTTGTGGTCCACCACCACGGCGCTGTTCTGTCGGCGCAGGTGAAGCACAGTTTCTCTGTCCTATAGTCATATTTCTGATAGCCTCTATATAAAATAATCTTGTAGGACCATAAATCATGTGATTTAACGCTAAGCGCCACGCAGGGACTACCAGAGATGCCGCAGGAGGGACTGCAGGAATAATTTTGATCACCTTGGTCTGACGCGCGTCTAAAGGTCTAAAGCTCGGTGTACGGGCGTTTTAGCATTCCGTATTTATCAGTATTCGGACGTATACTCGGGGAATCGATGACGGCCGCTATTTCGTTCTGAGTTGCAGGTTGCCATAATTACTGAACCACTACGGCAGGCCACATGAATTTTACCACCTATATATTTAGACGCATGACTGTGGAGATAGCATAATGTCTTTCTTTTTTTTTCGACAACGCATTATTATAGCGGCGGCGGGCATCAGCAAATGAGTGACAGTCGCAGAAAAATAAGAATGAACTCAAGATCACGAATTTCTTGATTTAATAAGTAGCCTCTTGATTACTTTAGTACACTCGTTACAATTGCAGAATGGAAGCCAGTCAATGTTGGATGCATGTCCCGTTAACAGGAATCCTGATTCTAGCACCATGCAGTTTCAAGGTATTCGTCCTTAAAGTTCTGCCACCAGATACATTGGTGGTCTATTTACGGGGGCGGATCGGAAAGTCTATGCCCCTATTTTTTTTAGTTAGACTACGGCTATGAGTACGAAGTCAACATATCCATTCCCAGCGGGGGAGACATTTCTCGGACCGGTCCGGCCTTATCTGCCGGTAGCTCCGCGGCACGGCGCTGTTGTCAGTTGTTGAAGATGGCGGTTGTGCTTCACGCGTCCGCGGCGTACGAGCAACGAAGTGCGATTCGTTTTCTATCGAGCACGGGACGAACGCCCATCGAAATTCACAGGGAAATGTAGCCCACGTATGGGGAGTGGTGGTGTTGTGAGTTCGCAAAAGGCCGTGAAGACTTGCATGACAATGAGCGTTCGGGGAGGCCGCGTGCGCCACCTACTGACGACAGGGGCATCTCAAGTTTAGTGCTGCGAAGGGACAAACGTCTGAGCTGGTGTGGGCACTATGTGTAAAAAATAGTGTAAGGTACGTAGAATAGTACGTATATTTGTAATTACCTGTATGTACCTTATTTTCAGTAATAAAAAATAGGGGTAAATACTTTTGATTCGCCTTCGTAGCTTTGTCCCGGCATGGCGCGAGGGAGGCCTCCTAAACACTAATGCATGTCTGTATGCAAGTTTTCGAAGAAATATATGCTGGTGCTCGTCTAAGGTTTCCTATACTAAGTGTGCAGGCCTTGAGAACGGATGCAGGGTATGGAATTGTGGCATGTATACCATAACGTAAATAACAACTCACTTCGTTTAATTAAATAGTTATTCCGGTGATTTTTATATGTTTACAGATGTGTCACTACGCTAGTGATACGTTGTTTAAAAAAGACATTGCTATCTCTACTGCATGGATTAAGAAGATTTCGCTAGTACTTGAAGCGGTTGGCATAAAAAAAAAAGAAAAAAAAGCAGCGACATGATCTCATTCGATCAACCGTAAGTTTTGCATGCGGAAACCACGTGGGAGACGTCTGCTCCCTTGGTTTAGCACGTGCTCTTGAGCGGGAGAGAGAGAGAGAGAGAGAGAGAGAGAGAGAGAGAGAGAGAGAGAGAGTGAGTGAGTGAAGATGTACGGAGGGAAATGTTGAGCGGAAGCAAAGCACAGAAAGATTTTAACGCCAGCATCGACAGGGGTACTTACGCAATGTGACGCAATGACCCATCCGCCTCTACCCACACGGCTAACATGTATGGGAGCGCGAAATTTAGAAGATGGCGTCATGCTCGGGGCACTGCCAACGAGTGCCATCGCGCTTATCGTTACGCGGCTGGCTATGCCTGCAGTGCGCTGTGTTATCAGTTCTTGGTCGTTCGTCTTTGCGTTCGCGGTAAGGAGCGCTGAGCAAAGGTTCAGCCGCGCCACGCTTCCCAGCTGGTATACCAGCTGTATCTTTCTCAGTGGATTCTTTCGTGAGTACAACTGCGCCTGCAAGCCGAAAAAAAGAAAGGTGAGATATCCTTCTTTGACCTACTGTATTTTTTCCTGCAACTGCGACCATCGCGCCTGCAGAAAATTTACTCTTTACTGTATTCCGAAATGCATGCGTGATATAAATGACGCCTGCCGTGAACGCGCCGAAGGAAACGCAATGAGCGTGCTGGGCACGCTCATGTCCAGGCGTCATTTCGTTCAAGCATGGGGTTCAAGTTAAGATGCATTTCTGAATACGGGCGTTAAACAAGTAGTTGGTCAAATTTTAGTAACCGATTCATTTGCTCTTTCTTTATCTGTTCCAAACTCGGTACATCGTAGGAGTATTGACAGGAGCATTGAGTCGCCCTACCTCGCAATCCATTTGTCACGTTCATTTAAAGTCCTGGCAACGCGACGCTCCCAGCTTTCTAAAGTGCTCCCTTCCGCCTTTTGCCTCCTCTCTTCGCACCTTTGTAACGTGCTGTCTCCCGTTTCCTTTCTGCTCTCGCTGTTAGTGCTATCATCAGCCTGGTCACGCCCACTGCAGGGCAAAGGCCTCTCCCATACTTCTCCAACTGCCCCAGTCATGTACTAATTGTGGCCATGCCGTCCCTGCAAACTTCTTAATCTCATCCGCCCACCTAACTTTCTGCCGTCCTCTGCTACGCTTTCCTTCCCTTGGAATCCAGTCCGTAACCCTTAATGACCATAGGTTATCTTCCCTCCTCATAACATGTCCTGCCCATGCCCCATTTCTTTTTCTTGATTTCAACTAAGATGTCATTAACTCGCGTTTGTTCCCTCACCCAATCGGCTCTTTTCTTATCCCTTAACGTTACACCTATCATTCTTCTTTCCATAGCTCGCTATGGTTAGCGCTAAATGTGCGCACCACTCTACTAACAGGCCATTAATTATAATGTCAGTAAATTTTTGCTTATTTAACAAATAGATAAGTAATAAATCCAAAGGAAGGGAAGGAAATTAGATGAGATAACAGCACTGTAAATGCCTAGCGCAAACGGCTGACACTTGAACAGCGGTCAGCAGAGGGGTGGGAGTAATAGGGGAGTAAACAACAGAGGATAACAGAGAGTAAAGAACACATCTATTGACACATGTGCAGCAGAGCCTACTGGCTCAGAGTTACCCCTAGTTCGCTTGTGAGTGACTTCCTCAAAAGAGTTCATTATTACGAAGTTACCCGTCGCGGTTGCTCAGTCGCTATGGTGTTGGGCTGCTGAGCACGAGGTCGCGGGATCGAATCCCGGCCATGGTGGCCGTATTTCAATGGGGGCGAAATGCGAAAACACCCGTGTACTTAGATTTAGGTGCACGTCAAAGAACCCCACGTAGTCGAAATATCCTGAGTCCTCCACTACGGCGTGCCTCATAATCAGACAGTGGTTTTGGCACGTAGAACCCCATAATTTAATTTTATTACGGAGTTTTGAATCGCGCGCACACAAGGGGCTTTATTACCCAAAGGGACAATGCGCACTCAAGGCGCCACGCACTGCTTGGAATCTATTGTACCCCTATTGCTTTTTTTTCTACATATTTTGCGTGTAAACCCGGTGGATCGCGTACGCAAACATTGGGTGCGCAAAACGACGAGCACACGAGAACGAATTGTGCCCGTCGGCCTGTTGGACCTTGCCGTCATCGCGAAACTCAGCGGCGATCGCGTGAAACGCGTGTCACTGAAGCGCGTTTGATCGTTACCTGCAGCTGGAAAAAAAAAGCGCGATAGCCCAATAGCGTAATGACATTTTCAGCGTTGCGACAGGGCGATAGGCAGTGAGTAAGATAGGCTTGAGTACCGACCCTCATGATAAAGCACTCCAACTTACGTCCCGCCTGTTCAAGCCCACTTGTAAGGGGCATATCTAGGTGACAGGATGAATAGCTGGAAAGTGCAAGATTGAAGTATCTTACTTGCAGACATCTAATAACTGTAGGCAAAAAAAAAAAGATAGAACATTGTCTACATGAAGAGATGAGGGTGCTTACAGATAAGACGGCAATTATGTGCTAGACGATATGAGTGCCCACTTTGAAGACCTGGACAGGTGCATGCACTATGGTGGAAAAATATTCCTTTACCTGAGTGAGCAGCACAATATGGCAGTTGTTAACCGGGCACCTAAGTGTGGCGGTAAATTAATGTGCATGGAGGTCCGGAAACATGCAGCCGGCCGTCTATTAGTTACACTCGAATACCGGAAGGAACATACAGCAAGTTGGCTGATATAATAACGGATGAAGAAGGAAGAAGCTTATGGAGTGACTACAAGACGTACCCATGGATCTGTATTTTGAATATAGAGCCCTGCAACAAAGAGGATCAGCATGGGCAGAAAGTGCCGGGGTAAATTTAAATGGCCAACAAATATCTAAGAGAGCAGCATTGAGGAAGAAATAGAAAAGGCGGAAGACTGGCATTACAGTGACCTTGCGCATATAACGGTAACCAGATAAAATCAGAGTAACGAAATGTCCTGTGGAAAGGAAAAAAAAAGATCACGCATAGCTTATGGATAAGGAAATCACGTAGGGACTCAGACAATCGGGTGTGGGGGCGCAAGGAATCCGGAGAACACACACATACAGGAAAAGGTACAACATCCACAGAGCTTTAAGTTATCAAGTTTACAACTCTAACTCAGCAATCAAAAAATGATATCACTATTCTGTAAATTTCGTCTAACTTGTACATCTAAAGCGGACAAAGTTGACGTATTATGCATGGCTTTTAATTACACCACTTATATGTGAGGATTTTTGCAAAGCCTTCTAAACATTGCAACAAATTCACGTAAGCTATAAATTAATATAACAAATTTGTTCGTTTTGTAAACTCTAATGTGTGCTGTTTAAAGAGCTGCAATATATGTTTTTGGCGCAGTGTTACGGATTTGTAAACTTCGTGCTTCTAGTTTTTCAAACTTAGGGATTTTTGGCAATTCCTGTAAAATATTTCAGAAAAGGGACAAATTTCCATCCAGCGGAATGTAGCACGAAGATATAAAGGAAAGCCGACGGATTTCTCAGAAAGAATGCTTCGCAGTTGAGGAAAAATTATCCTGGTCTGGGATGGCATTTCTTCCCTTTCATGATACTTCCTCCACCTTACGGGATTCCGCAGATCTGATTAGCCGTAAAATATTTGAGGCCCTAAATCAAAGTTCCGCTTCCAACAGTGACTTGACTTAGCTTTCTTTCTCAAATGAAAGAAATGTCAATAAAATTGGCGCAGAGGTTATTTCATTCTGCGTTTTACGTGTACTTGAATAGGCGGTATCGGAGTTTGACTGACCCTAGCTAAAGCTACCTAGGAAAGAGCAGTGAATGAGCAAACGGGAAGAGGCAGAGAAGCGAGGCTGATGCACGAAAAAAAGAAAAGAAAATGGTTCTGAACATAATCGACTGAAAAAATGGCAGGAGAGAAAATACCAAAAAGTATGGCAACCGGACTCGATCGACTAACGACGAGGCTTATGAATAATCTGAGGCGAAAATGTGACTACATGAAGAGATGGAGAAAATCGAAGGGAGGAAGCAAATCCCAAACAGTCAGCGACAGAGTATGACTCTAATAAATGAAGGAGAAGGAACCAACATTAAATCATTAGACCTGCTGAAGTATCGTCAGTATAGTATGCAGGTGAAAATGGAAACTTTTCAAGCATAGGCGGTACAGAATGAGACATTGGAATAACTATCAGCACGTTTTTAGAAAGGGCAGGCGCAAAAACAACGACCTATTCCTAGCGATGTCGTCTATATAGTAATAGCCAGGGAGAAGAAAATAGGCCATTGTACTTTGCTTTCTATCAGTGGCGCGTATACAACAATGCGAATACTGAAAATTTGTGGAACATCCTTATATGATGAAGGATAGGATAGGATAACACGGCGTAATGCGACTAAATGAGATATATCAAAATAATAAAGTACGCAGAGCATGGGAAGGGATGACGATGATGAAAACGTTTTATGACAGTAAAAGGGGAGGGGAGTTAGGAGAAGTGTGGTCGGATTCTTACTCCGGAATTCCGTTGGCTAAGGCCGCCGCCATGACTCTTTCCACGAGGGCTCGCTGGTCCTGGAGCTGGACAGGGCTGCCTCCCATTCTTCCCACGTTGGCTGTTGTATAGTCTCTATGGCACTATTAGCCCAGCAGACCCATACCACACGGTACAAATCTGGATAACTCGTGGCGAGACCGTTTACGAACGTTCAGAAAGGCTTGGGCGAGCGTTGCCCGCTATCGCATCTGCTCTTTGTGATGTATACTATCATAGACAAATGAAAGGCGAACATTGAAACGCGCTCCATAGAAGCATGACCATACAGATAGACACAGTGCGCGCCGTCGGCCAGTCATCGTTGTATACACATGGGCCGCATGTGGTTTTCACGTAGACAGCGGGCTACCCGCTCCACTGCGACAATGCTGTTTCTAAAGTATTTAGTTCGATGCTACACCGCTGGAGCGCCACTTCCACCGGCAGGAAACGTAATTGTGGCTAGCATGTAGTAATTAGAGATACCTATCATCGATGTGATGCTTACTTAAGGAACACGGTATACACTGATGTATATTGTTTTTGTTCCGTGTAATGGGCAATGTGAAGGCGTTATTGTTGTGACGTACTATATCTTTGATGGGGTATGGCTTAGTTGTTCTATGCCGCCTTCCTGAAGGTATCAATGTAAAGAAAGATGGCTCAGAACTGATTTTTTTTTGACAAAATTCTGCATTTGTGCAAAAACACGTAGACACTCTATTACTTTGTTTCTTTGAGATGACTGCTATGATGGAATGGGCACTGTCCAGCAATACTGCGACCTTTTCGCTCCAGTCATTTTTGGTTTCAACTGGCGAGACGTTACGATTGTATGTTTGGTGTGTCGTATAATCACGTGGTGATTAGATGATCGTGTCTTATATAAGAAACTGCACGATGGATAAAACGCTTCTTATGTGGTAGTAGTTTTTGCAAAGTTGATCTTTGCTTGAACACTGTCATTACTACGTAAATTTGCACGTTGGTGAGAAGCTATGTAGCAGAAAATGTAAAAGTGAGTTACTAACTTTTGTAACGTATCGGCGCTCCACACGCGCCGTGGAGCAGCATTGGGGACGTAGTATCGACCTACCAGTTTGGGGGACATTTTTTGTTTTTTTTACTTAATACGGGGAATTTGCAGCAAAGCATATGAAGTAATATAACTTTCTGTGCACGTTCATTGGATACGCCATTGCCAGAATGCCTTTCACTCCAGTGATTCGCAGTGCATGGTGGACATCGCGCAGAAAGGAAATTATCCCCGAAACTGATCGGCCGTAAATACGGGCACATGTGGTTATGCATTTGCACGAAGGAACGGTACGTGCCCCCCAGCTTATAACACAAGCGCTGGAAATGTGAGCTGAGGGCTGTAATTTGCAACAATCCATTTCCTTTATTCTTCTCGTTGTTCCGCCGGACCACTCTGCAGTAATTTAGGCGCGATATGCGCTAAGAAAAGAAGAATGAAAAATGAACTTGATCGCCACAAAATGCAGCGCCCAGAGGATACATTTTGTAGCGATCTATTTCGTCCTCTATTCGTTATTTCTCATGTTCCGTTGCACTGAGAACCCGATTTCAACGAATGACAGCGTGGTGACCTCGGAGCTAATAAAGCGGGACGAAAAGAACAGGAAATTATGGTTATAAAAAGAAAATACGGCTCCTTTAAGTCGTACTAGAGTGTAGTTGTACTATGCAGCCTGTGTTTTTCACAAACGTAAGCTGTTCAGAGAATTTAATCGTGGAGCCAACCCGTCCCGTTTCGTCTTGTCCTCTGCTGTGCGGGTTCGCCACTTGCACGTGCGCGGGTGCGTGTGTGGCTGCGTAAGCTGCCGAGAGCTTAGCTACGCTCGTGGAGTAGCGAAAAATTAAATTCCTGAGTTTCGCGCGCCGAAGCCACGGTCTGATTACGAAGCACGCCGTAGTGGGGTTGACTCCGGATTAATTTCGACCACCTGCGATCCTTTAGCGTGCACACAACGCGTGTGGTGTATGCACGGGCGCTTTCGCATTTAGTTTGGAGTAGCAACCTGCGGGTGATATTCGAGCGATGGCCGCATGCAGACAAGAAGAGATATCGAGGTGAAACTAGGCAGGAACAAAGTGTGGGACTTTGCGTAAATACCGGTTTGGAGAGCCTCAACCTCGCCTGAGCGGGTGGGCGGTGCCGCAGCCGGCGCAGAGCCTTCTCAGCATTTAATTTCGAACGGGTCTCCACGTAAGCCTCTGGTGACTTCACTGACGTCTGTAAAGACTGCAGCGCCAGTTAAAGATTGTATTTATAAGTGCTTGCGAGCCTTTAGGGTATCGCTCCCAGCTGACACTGTTCTCTATATGTGTCGGCTAACTGTGCAAAGATCTCCTCTAAGTCTATTTTTTTTTGCTTTCGTTTTAAAGCTGCACCCGTCATCTTCAGATTGTTGCTGTACGGTGGAGACAAGCGAAATGCAAGGTTGAAGCCAAGTCTAGAAGTACCGGAGTGACGCGAGGTTGACGCCGTCGGAAAGAAACGAAGTCAGTGGCACCTCTTTGTGCGTCACGAGCTTCATCGCAGCGTTACGGTTGGCGTCGCGGCGACGGTCGCTGGGCTGGCAGGCCGCCCACGACAAGACCGCCGGCTGCACGTGTCCCCACTGCCGCTTGACTTTATGACTCCGGCGTCCGCCGACGAGTGGGGCAACCGGGACGCGAAGGAAGTCCTCGCGCTTCGTCGTCGTGGTCGGCCCGTCTCGTGCCGTCGGTTGTCATAAACTGCCCGGTGACACGCGCGTCGCTGTTCGCGCATCGCTCCCGCGACCTCCGAGGCGACCATGAGGGATGGAAAGAAGATCGCGCTTCAGGCACTGGCGCTTTGGAGACAAATATTGATGGTACTCATTCCTGTCGTCCTACTTCCGTTGCTCTTCTTCGAAGACGCGCAGGTGAGTTGCCACCGCTGTTTCGTACATTGCAGGAATAGATATTGTGCCGAGCAGCTGTGTACGCGGCTAGAGTGTGTCCTCTTGATTTTGAAAAGCTCTTCGTCGTTGTGCTGTTTATAAATTGTTAGTATCATCCGGCCTCTTGTTTCTCTTAGGTATCGAGGTACTATGGAGTGTTTTCCGCTCCTTGGTTAGAAGCGTTATTGCTTTTCTTTTTTTTTCCTCTACGGTGTATTGAAACTTTTCTGGCGCTGTATATTTTTGTTTATAAAGTACGATGCCGGGCTAGCTGCTTCATAGCTTCCAAATGATATCGGTACAGACTCTATATACCGCTTCAATGCTGGTATAGTGAACTCAAGCAGCAATAATGAAAATAATAAAAGCTCGTTCCTTTATAACAAGCAGCTGAAGAAAGAGCACTGTCACTTCGCTCTGAGTGTATTGTATTCGCGGTTTGAATACATCGATAAAAAGGAAAGCTAGTGGGCCGCTGAAAAAAAAAACTTTAAAAAAGTGTTTTCTAATCAGTGACAACCGTGAAGATCTTTTCACGCCGCTAGTTTCCGTTACTTTGTTGTACTTCAGCCCATTCAGTCAAAACAGAACGTATGATCTAATCATGTAAAAATATTGGAGTGGCGGAAGAGCCTTACAACTAGCTGACTACAAATAAACATATGCATTCCTGTGTGGTCTGTACCTGTTTCCCAGACGCTTTTCTATTATTTTTTTTTCATATTCTGCCGCACGAATAGAATAGTCCACTACGTAACCTCTTCGTAGTCTTGCCCAATCGAAAGCTGAACCGTACGTGAACCAACTGCCATGGCACATACCAGTTATCATAAGTATGTCCCATGTCCTTTTGGCCACGTTCGAAAATTTCGACGCTCTGTGCTTGTGCTATCGGTTTTGTATTTGTCGCGGCTCTGTTTTTCTTTTTATGTATTATGTATTGTCGAATGACCCACGTCTAAACATTACTTTTTGTCGTGAAAAATTCACACTTAATCTGGAGTCTAGAAGCGGATTTTGCCAAATATCGGAGAAAAAAAAAACGGCACACACTTCAATGTCACTTTAAACAATTTCAGCTCATTTCCACTCCATGCAAAACAAGACTTCAAATTCACGCAATATGCGCTTTTCAAAATCTTAAGGAATCTTTAATTCACGGTGAAATGGCGGGGAAAACGAAATATTGACATGGCTCGGGGCTCGTATTTCTCGCACTCCATGTTGTCATACGACGCTCATACTTTATTTGCTCTGTTTTTTTGTTGTTGTCTGATTTTCACGTTTTAATCTTCGATACACGGTCTTCCTTGCGTCGCAATGCTCTGGGCAGCATTACTGCACTGAACAGCAAGCATCATGCTAGCTTATTGAAGGCATTCTCTGTCATTACTATCGTTGACTTTTGATTGAAACTACACACGGAAGCTGGCGTACTCTTCGCCGTCGCTTGCCTTCTTGCGCATGTTTAACGCCGGAAATTACGCAATGATCGTTTCATTTCCGCTTACATAGCAGCTTCGCTGACGTTACACACCCTTTCGCTGTTTTGAG
This sequence comes from Dermacentor variabilis, assembly GCF_050947875.1. Taxonomy (NCBI): domain Eukaryota; kingdom Metazoa; phylum Arthropoda; class Arachnida; order Ixodida; family Ixodidae; genus Dermacentor; species Dermacentor variabilis. Next base: position 1,956,452 of record NW_027460346.1, on the reverse strand, counting down.
TAACGCAGTCCAGAAAAAAATACTTTGCGGGCTGCGGTGGAAACGTGCACACCAGCTGCGCTTCAACACTCGCTCTTGTCTTTCCTTTCGGATGGCGCGCATGAAGCTCACCCCGGGAATGCGTTTGCAGTGGCAAAGAAAAGCCACCATATTCCTCGAATAGCGGAATAGCATGCAGATAACAACGACGCTGTCTAAGTGCGCGAACGTTTGCCTATTTGTTTACAGCGCACATGAATCACCGCAGTGGCACCACTGCAGGGGTTCATTTTCGACGAAAAATCGGCATGTATTTCCCCAAATTCCGAAGTGTGAATACAAACATCAAATTTGAGAAAAATATTAGACAGTGAACTATTAACCAATAGCCGATAAGTTTGTTGTTTCCTTTGGAAGCACATTCCAGTTGCTACTTGTTCTCAGAAAAAAAAAAAAAAAGAAAGGGAGGGGGGTTTGCAAAGCTCGAGGTTCTTCCTACACTTTTCGAGTGCCTAACGATCGAGTTGAAAGGTGTGTTCTCGCTAAAAGACACTCGGTCCGGTTTCATTATAGTATAGTAAAGGATTAATGGAATTTCTATTTCTTTTCCTTTCAAAGGAAGTAGAAACTGAGACTAAGGGTGGACAGGCCTGACGCGAGGTCTCAGCTGAAGAGATGAAATAGTTGTAATACGGACAGAAGCGGAAAGAGCACTCGCTGGACTAAAAACCTAATTTATCACTATGGCAAAGGACATACAATTATCTAATACACCAAAAATAATAAAAAAAATAACTGGAAACACTGTGCGCACCAGCCGCAGTCGCGTTCTATGGCAAATTCATTTTTATTCTTCGAAAGCACGGATGGCTGACTAACGCACCTGCAGCTCTTGATCCTGATATTGCATGCCTCAGAGAGTTTGTCAAGGACCATGGAGTTGAAAAAACAAAAAAACTGTCAAAAAAAAAAAGGAAAGAAGGCTGCAGCGTGTCGTGAGCGCCTCCTTTATTCTTCAAATAGCGGATAACAGATTATATACGGGGTGATCATTTTATTATTTTACGGAATTTTTGAAAGTCGTCTGCTGAAGATAGTATAACTCTTGTCCTTGAGCTGTATTATTCGAAGAGGCGGACAGTACTAGCACGCGAAATCGAAATACATATTCAACTAATTAGCGGCAATTCACAAATTAACTTTTTAATTAGCTACGTTACAGCACATATTACAACTTAAAGATTGTAGCCGGTGAGTTTGCATGACTTCTCCACTTGAAATGAAGTTCCAGGATGACACCAATTTAGAGATATATGGGACAAAATATGGGACAGAATACATCGGCGTTCCAATTACCTTCGCGCTTGAATGCCGTTTTGTTAAAAAAAAACAAAGTGGAACAACAGGGGAATTTTTAAGGCGAGTTTGATGGTGCAGTTTTTCCAAACTGGTGCTATTCTGTAAATTCATTCCAAGTGGATACGCCTTGCGAACTCACCGGCTACAATTGGTAAATTGCAATATGCGCCGTCGAGTAATTACTTAAGAAGTCAATTAGTGAATCTTTGTTAAGTTGTTGAATATGTGTTTCATATTTTCGTGCACGTAATGTCCGCCTGTCTTAATAATCCAATTCCCGAACTGGAATTGTGTTATTTGCAGCAGACGATTTCTAAAAATTTCGTAAAACTAAAAAATGCTCAAGCCCGTAAGTGCTAGAGTGACGGACCTGAGCGTCATTGTTGCTGAAGATTTTCAAATTTCTAAAATAATTCTGAAATGGGACGAATTAAGTAGTGTTCAACGTTGCCCGCAAATATGGTGTCGGCGGTCTTGTCTCCCCGATTGCCAGGGAACTTGTCCTGCTCCGTGCACAAACGCCGAAGAATAATTGATACAGAGCATGCGTTTCTGATCTAGGTGACATGCTTTGGAAGTGTGAATGCGTTTTAAAAAGTTCAATTGTTCGTGATTACTTCACCTTGAATAGGTTACTGAGAAAAAAAAAAGTTTAGAACAACACACAACCCATCAAGGCACGTTAAGATCTAACACGAATAACAGGTACAATTTCATTCTCTAAGATATTGGCGATCAAAGGAAAGATTACTTACCTGATGTAAAACTTTTAATTATGTGGTGGGGCACTTTATTAGTTTGACTTTGAGTGCAGGCATAGGGAGGCTATGACTGTCTGCGTGACTGGAAATTTGACATGATGGTTATTTTCGAGGTTTCGTGGCAAATTAATTGCTAGGAAATACGGCAGTTAGAAAAAATAGGATATATAAAAGAGATCCGCTTTCAGTCAACAGTTTTTTTTTTCAGAAAAGGTTTAGAACACGATTGCAGAGTTGGGCATTGAAGAACTGCGTCATTGAAGACTCTGTAGCAATCACTCGTCTATACAGGGAGTAATTGAATCACTCGGTCTCACCGTGTCGTCACAGTCAAGCCATACAATAACGGATCAGTCAAGTCGCAGCAGGAGACTGCAGAAGGCAGTGTGTCGACAACTCGTTTGTCTCTGTCTGTGCTACGTGTTACAAGCGTCGCATTGTGATGTCATGTTACCGAAGAGCTTGTGAGAGGTTCGTTACAACTTCAGACAGGTGTCTACGGAAGACGCTCCTCTCCGTTCCCAGTACCCCAGTGAGAAGGAATTTAATAGGCGCGTCGTTCATCGTTACTGTCTCCAAACAATAAAGGCCGTAGCACTCGTCGCAGCAGCGTGTCAAGCCCTGCGTGCTGTCCAGCGATCGCCAGCATCACGAGTGGGATTTCATCTTGTTGCAAACGGAGGTCGGCAACCATTGTACAAGAGGCCCTTGAGACGAAGGCTGTGGCGTTTATAATTTATCGACAGTCATACAACTGGCTGGCTACAAATAAACAGGTGTATTCCTGAGTGGTCTGTATCTGTTTCCCAGCCATTTTTTCTGTTGACTTTTTCATATTCTGTTACACGTATCAAATAGTGTTGGAATAAAATCGAATAAAATAGAATTCCAATTTGCCCCGTTTGGTCATAGCGTAATGCTTATCGTGACGCGAATGAATTCGTGCGTTTCGAGCTACACGGTGTAAGCGCCCGGTCGGTACACTCGGCTGATCCGTGCCGTTTGTTTTGCAGAAAGCTCGCTGTGCATATGTCGTCAGCATCGTGGGCCTCTATTGGATTGTGGAGCCCATACCTTTGGGAGCCACGTCACTCATCCCCATTGTGCTGTACCCGATGCTCGGTGTTCTCACGACAGAGAGAACGTGCCAACTTTACATGAACGTAAGTTCGGAAAGCACTATCGCAAAATACGGTAAGCGTTGCGTAACGGGCCAGAGAAACGCGACCATGCCGGAATGCCCCGACTTTTGCACTCTGTGCAAGAATCATTCGTAATACGTGTATACGAAGGGAAAGCCAGTAAGTGCACTTTGTGGTAGAACGCCTTGTGGGGCTAGTTGGTTCATCTCTTTTGAAAGATGAAGCGCCAACAGAGACCATTGTTATTTCTTCACTAGTGTGCTGTCTCTGTTGGCGCTTCATCTTTTGAATGCACTTTGTGGAATGTATCGCGTTTAGCGGAAACTGAGCCGCGGGGTGCTTGAACTGCAAATGTCTCTTACTGAAATCACTCAGTCGTCTGCTTTTGGCTCTTGCAACGTTAATGGACGCACTTAACACATTTCTGGTGTACTTACGAACATTTCCTTCTCGAAAGTAAGCAAAAACATTTAAGGGGAAGCATCAACTCGGTCCACTCTGTTCAAACAGATCTGGAATGTAGCACGAACCAGCTGAAGCGAATTCAAGTTGTTGCGTATTTTTTTTAAGAACAGGTAAATTCTACTTGCGGATGAAAGCCGAATTTCTACTTGGAATATAACGATTTCTTGAATTATTCACACATATCAAGGATCTTAAAAAGCTTACTGTCATTCCACTCTGTGAAGAAGGATAACCAGCGAAGCTGTGTATGTGGGCCCCTTAATGACGAACTGCACCTCCGCCGCGGGTCGGCCCGGCATTGCACTACCTTTGGTATCGGCCCACGTATGGGGAGTTTTGTGTCTACACACGGACACGATCTTAGGGGAACTAGCCCTTAAAAGCTTCGCTGTAAAATTCGTTACGTCTTTGTGTTTCGTAATTAATTAATGTATAATTAATAGCGAAGACGAACGCGCGCACGAGCGCGTTCGCCCGGTATCGCCGCCGAGGGGTGCCAACGAGCCAGCTGTGGAAGAAGGTGACGCTGGCGCCAATCGTGATGATGATAGTTTTGTGCTAACACAGGGACACGATCCTGGGGAAAGTAGTCTTTAACAGCCTCGCTGCAAAATTTTTTCCGTTATGGGCACAACTCCATCTTCATTACGAATGAGTCATATGAAAATCCTGCAATAAATTTGTTAAAGTGTCCAAGCCAGACAAGGCTGACATCATCATGAGCGACTTTGAACATGTACACTTCAAATCATCATTGCAAAACTTATGCAAGAACGAGGTGACAGTTTCACGTCGAAGGGGGGTATTCCTGGTCGAGTGTCCCAGGCGTCTCGCTCTACAACTTGAGATATTTTTGTAGAAAATCATGGTTATTTACTACCAGATTCCTACTCACTTACCACTATATATTGTCTGAAAGAAATTTTCTTGCCACCTGAGGCGCTTCCAAAGTTTGCTCAAGTGCGTCGTTCATGGTTCTACGAGATAATAATGGTAAAGGTATTTTAGCGTGTAGCGCTGCACAACTTCTTCTGCTGAACCTAAAAATATTTGCCTCTAATACGCAGTGGTGCTTGTGTTGCATCGGTGGGAAAAAGTTTATCAGCCAAGTCGACAATTTTTTTACTGGAAAATGTACGATAAATTTGTTCGTTGTGACTATCTCACTTAACTGGGCTAGAGCTGTACTTTGCAGTAATAATTATCCTGCGCCAATACACTGCACGATTTTTCTGAAGAAGAAAAGAGAGGAACGTGGCAAAATGTTGGTTATGGTCCACATTCAGCCCTGATTTTCGCAATGTGGTGGTGCAGGTAAAGAAGAAACACAAACTTCGTTAGATGAGTCTGTTTGTTGGCGTTTTATTTCCCTAAGTATATGTTATCATTATCACTTTTTGTTTTAAGGGAGATATGAGTGTTTGAATTTGGGCCCTGACGCACGCTCGACATAGTTCCGTGCCTCCACTTCACCGCCCAGCGCAAAGTCTGGCGGGCTTGTGACGGCCGGTGCACGCAGCTGAAACTAAAGCGCAGTTATATTGTGCAGTCTTAAGAACCATTATGACTACTGTCTTTGCCTTGTCCTGCTGCAGAACCTGCTAAAGCAGAAATGCTAGATGCACCGAACGTCGTAGTTCAAGAAAGATGCAATCACCTCGCACGCAAGTTTAGTACACAACCCTCCGAGTCATGCATCTGTAGCTGCTTAGGCAGGAGAGATAAATTACATTATTCAGCCCTTTTCGCGAGAGCTTCTCTTGTTGGGAAAACAGCGATGTCACAGAACTCACAAGAGCGGTGTTGGTGAATCGGAGATGTGTCATTTGCACTCATGGAGTCCAGTGTGATGCGACCATCTTGGTGGGGCACGTGAAGAACGGTGGCGCAAGAGGCTGACAGAAAATAATGGATAATCGGCCAAGCATGTTCAACTACGTGTGCATTGCCTTTCACCAGGTCGAAGGCGCACCCAGCCTTTGGCCGGCTTCTTTGTCCCCGTGAGGCCAACACGTGTATCGCCCGCTTCGCATCCAGGGTATGCACTGCACAACAGACAGTCGCAAACTTCCTCGTGCAAACACTGCTCGCGCTGTAAGGCTAACTCTAGCAATCGTGCTTATATAGCACGACATTCTAACCCACGGAGTAGTGTCAGCGAGGAGTGTGCGCATGTCTGTTCTCAATGAAGCAAGAAATCACGGCAGAATACGTGTATGGCAAGCAAGTTCTGCAGGAGCCCGGAAGGCGCATGAAGGTTCACAAAAGGGGCAATTGCCCCCTGCCCGGCTATCCTCCGAAATGGCGGGGGGGTTATGGCGTTGTGCCGATAAGTACTAGGTCTAGGGTTCGATTAAGGGCCGAGGCGGCCGCATTTTGATGCGTGCGGAATGCAAAAACACCCGTGTACTTAGAGTTATGTGCGCGTTAAACAATCCAATGGGTGGTTACAGTAAATCCGGAGTCCCCCACTACGGCGTGCCTCATAATCAGATCGTGGTTTTGGCACGGCAAACATCTAAATTTAATTGATTATTCAAATCCACGCGACTGTGACAAAATTCTACAAAGGAGACCCACACAGGTTTATGAGTAAGAAAGCTTCGCAGTTCAAGAAAAACTCATTCTTGTTCTTTGTGGCTTCATGCTATACTCGGGTGCATGACAATTTTGTCTTTCAGAATACCGGCATATATAGTTTCCTTTTAGGCGTCTTTGAAGCCCACGGGCCTATAAGACCACACAACATTCGATGGTGGCACTATAATTATAAAGACCTAACAACTAAGTTGTTGCAACACCTTATACATGTGTTACATATACGAACGCGCTAAACTCGCATAGTGTATCTAAATAAGGGTTTAGGTGCTTTTATGAATTTCGTAGTTTCGTCTAACTTCCCTCAATGATTGTTATAGGTTGACAATCTAGCGTGCGTGTATTATGTTATGACTAGGCCCACGCATAACATGCATGGGCCTCATATCGCATTCGTGCAGTATTGTATGGGCGGTTTTGTCTAGCTCACAAAACGCCGCTGCCATTACCTAGAAGCTTACAGTGTCTCTAATTTCTGTTTCAGGACATCAACCTCATGTTCCTGGGTACCCTGGTTATGGCCGTCGCCATTGAACATTCGCACTTGCATCAAAGGATTGCCCTCAAGACGTTGTGTCTGCTAGGCACCGGCATCAAGATGTCAGTGAGGCTTACTTACTGATGAGATACACTATAGCTGAGAAAAGAGAGAGAGAGATAAAAAAAAAGCCCAGGCTGGAACTGAAAGCATTAGAAGTGGGACCCGTAGGGCCGGAAAGCATAGAAGCCCACAGGAAGCAGAATACGCGAGGATTGACTGACGGGCTATTTGGTTCATCATTGGATAAAAAAAAAGGACAGCTATATTAGAACGAAGCAAGATTGAGCACAATGACGCGTGTCTGTACCCGTCGCAGTGGTGTAGTGGCTAGAGGGTTGCGCTGTTAAGCCCGGAAGCGCAGGACCATCCGCGGTGCCTTAGCTGATATATGGTGGAGCTCTGCTAAGCACGAGGTCACGACATCAAATCCCGGCCGCTGCGGCCGCATTCAATAGCGCCCTTGTTCCGTGCATTGGGTGTACGTAAAAGAACCCCAGGCGGTCTAAATTAATCCGAAGTCCCCCACTATGGCGTGCCTCATAACCATGCATATCGTGGTTTTGGTACGTTGAACGCCAGAATTGAATTTTTTTTTAACCCGCTTCTTGTTTCGCCCGCCAGGTGGCGCTGTTTCTTCGTCAAAGCAAAATACATTGAGCATCCCGCACCTCTGACAAAGCGTTGCTTGCTAATGTCCGTGTTCGGCTAACAATCCCGGTGGCCACTTGTCGTTATCAGTAAATTTCAAATGCTGTTTACCTTGCAGTGCTGATTACGAGACGGATTACATTTGACGTAAATCCTACCATGGATTTCTTTTTGGTAAAGTGTGGCGTAAAGTACCAGACTTCTGAATAACTAGGGTTAAGTGTTTTCAAGTTTTTGTGAAATTTTGGCGCACTCTTATTCTGCTTTTTATGTGCACCTTAAAATTCGTTTTTTAGTGAATATGTTCTTCAAGATGAACTGTCACTCTATTTATTTGGATGCCTAATTTTTCGCGTCGAGGTGACATTTTCTTTGTTGTTGCCGAATATCTGGTGCACAAAAAATTACATACGCTGAAACGAGCTATACCACGGCGGAATCTGCTCGCCAGCGCTGCCAGTTGCCTCCAATACTCAGCATAACAGTTTTCAAGAAGCAGTTTAGCAAAGGCAGAACGCCATGCGGTGGTGTGACCGTGCAGGAATTAGGAGTGCGTGCATTTATAGCCAAACGCCAATAGAATGCGACATTATTCTTAACTTTATGCAGGGGCCGTATCACGTAAAGCTACTCCGTTCTGATTTCATTACAATCTCCTGACGTCAAATTTACGTAACCGCCGACGTACGCATCGGGCGGTGATCCGAAGCTTTGTTTGAACAACCCACTCAAATACTCGTTCATAGTTGGTCCTACAGATAATACGTGGAGGTAGGTTTATCTCAGTGGCCGGCAAGAGGCGAGGAGCGCGCAGCAGTGGAGAGGGTGTCGGTGGGGCCCGAGCTAGCGTAGTGAAAGCAGATAACCAGATGTCCAGATAACTTCTCCTCGTTTATCTTGGGGTAGCTGGTCGAAAATCGCGGGGACGTGCTATACGGTAGCTTAGAATGCTGCTAAAACGGATCCTCAGCAAAGAGTGGGCAGATCGATGTCGTATATGTGCCGAAAGGGCTCGACAGAGTTATAGTTTTACGCGAAAATTCCTATTACACGCAGAGAAATTCATTCTCCCCAGCCGGGGCCCCGATTAGGCAGCGCAAGAGCAACGGCGGGCAGGCATGTTTTATTCCTTTCGGAACAGGGCAGTCTCCGGCTGTTAAAAAAAAAGTTTTGTTCCGCATAATTACGCATATTTAGTGCGTGTGAGTTTTCTTTTTTTGGTCTTGTGACGTAACGTGACGAAAAAGAGAATTAGCGGGCGCAGCCCGAAAACTTTTGGCCAATACCCGAGGTGCCACGGCGAAATTGGCGTATAATTGGAACGAATTCTTGTGCTTTTTATCGGCGTGATCCTGCCTAATCAGTGTGTGCACGTCATATCACAAGGGCAGTTCTCGCGGTTTTCGTCAGGTCGCGTGACGGAAAGGCGAATTGGGGTGGCCCGAAAGCTTTTCGACCAATCGCGGACGGCTACAGTGGCAGAAACGGAATAGAAGCAGACCGGAATAGCCTTACGTTATTTCGACCCCTAGCTCCACGAATAATACTGAAAGAAATGGCTGGGTATATACGGTCTCACACTATACCGTCACTGAACTTGCCCCCATCCAAGTTCGCAAGTGGCCGTAGCGCGAAGACTGCAGGTACCCGAGCCGTGGCTACTCAGTCCCCCATCTGCGTAATTCCTTCCCCTTGCCACTTCTCATTTTCGTCGCTGATGTCGCTCGCTTACTAGCAGGAAAGGGCGGATGGGGAAGGTCAGTGCGCTTCTCCTTTTCTACCCCGGCCGCAGCTGCGCGTGGCGCGGCTGAGAGCGGTCGAGCGCGCACTAACTCGGAATCAATCTGCGACGGGGGCAAAGAATGGGTGACCCGGGATGGCTGATGGCCTCGTGTGCGCTGTGTTCTCGCGCTGAAGCGAGAGGCAGCGGGAAGGGCAATTCGCTTGGCGCAGCTGCCGCGCTTCGCCAGGGTCCTGATGGCGAGTGTCCGCGGTCATCAAGCGAGATGTGTTCATGTTTGCCTGCGCGCACGTCACACCACGCTTGTCAATTTAGTTTGTAAGCGAATGCTAGCAGCAGTTTATACGGCTGATAAAACTCATATCCTCGGTAATTCGTACAGGTGTCTAATCTAATAATTTGCTATCGCAATAAATGCTTCGCATAACTTTTTCTAACAAAGGAACAGGCATCCCCGGGATATGATCGGTCTGTTTTTGAGAGCATCACAGAAAAAAAAAATGTTATTCCTGTGCTCGTTTTATGATACTTTGCGTCAATTATAACGATGTGGTAGAACGAGTATTCAGAATTAAGAGCTGCGAAGACTCGACAGTGTCGCGGAGGCGCAAAACGTGTTGCGATTAGGAGCAAGTATACGCGTACAGCATATTTGTAACCCCAATGAATATGGAGATTATGGAATCCTGATTTTGTGTTCCTCGTATGTGGCCGCGTTGCAGGCTGGCTTTCGGCTTGATGTTCATCTCCATGTTCCTCTCCATCTGGATTAACAACGTGGCCATCACCGCCATGATGATGCCCGTCGTAAACTCACTTGCACACGAGTTGCTTCAAGAGCGGCGTAGGAGCCTCTCGAGAGGAGACATTGACGTCGAAGGACTAGCCGGTAAGACCATGGTCTTGTTGCAATAGCAATTACAACGGTGCTGCAGGCGAATTTTCACCGTCATAGTCGCCGTGATGTGGTGTATAAAGTACAAGTGCTATAAAGTCCTATTGCTCCCCATGCGCCGTATGCTGTGGGTGCGAGGGAAAGCGTGCGAGGGTGAGCCGAGAAGGATGGCTTATTGCGCGCCGTCTTCCCGTGCGCCTAGGTGAAGCGCGCTAGGAGGGGCGTATCTTCCTCGAGCTCGGCCGTGGCTACGCGTGGATGTCCACGCGTCTGAGCGCATACGTACGCGGCCAGCACGATGTATCGTAAAGCTAAAATGCGGTGGGTGCAAAGCTAAGGGCGAGCCGGGATTGCTGGTCGCTTCGTGTGCGCTGTTTTCCTGCACTCGCCTATATCTTGGACACCACGCAATTGCAAGTTTCGGAATCTCGGTGAAGCGAGCGTCAGCACGAAGCTTTCTCTCCCCTTTGTTTGCGCTCTTCATTACGCCAGCGTTGTGTGACACCGAGTGTTCGCGGTTATCGAGCGGGATCTCGTCTTGCCAGTACATGTCAGCAGCCTTGGTAATTTAATTAGTGAGCGAATGTTCGCGGTAATTTACACCGCAAATAAAACTATGACCCTTACTTTATGTAGTTGTCTAATACTTTACTATATCGATCGCCCTCAATGCTTCCCTTTTCGGACGAAAACTGCGATGTTTTCTTGCTCCAGCTATTTTGCGAATAATATCGGTGTCCACGTATTGCTTAATTTATCCGAAGATGAGGTAGCAATAAAAAACGTATTATAATGTGTCACGCCATCTCTGAGAGCGAGAATTCGAAGCGCCTTACTTCAACAAATAGGTCCGCGACCTATAGAAATCGATATGTTGCTAAAATGCCTGCAGGACGTAATATAGATAGCCCGTAGGCTGATGGCCTTAGAGTTTTTATCGACTAATGTCCACAAACCTGCTGCAAAAAGGCATTTGAATATCTGTATCAGGACATGAAGAGGAAACAATGCACACACACACACACACACACACACACACACACACACACACACACACACATATATATATATATATATATATATATATATATATATATATGTGTGTGTGTGTGTGTGTGTGTGTGTGTGTTTGTGTTTGTGTTTGTGTGTGTGTATGCATTATGTATACATGATGAATGAATGCATCATGTATACGTTTAGCTGCGAATAGTAGAAATTCATAAGAAGTCAGCGCCCTTTACTCGAATTCTAATTCGAAATGTGGAAACATTGCATCTTATTTCACCACACAGTCACGATTCGTTTTGGTTCAAAATAATTTGGTATTGCGAAATGCCCATAGTGTTTCCAACTAAAACTACGAGAGGGAACTCTTACGCTGCTGTCGTTCGCTCACCATGGGCATGAAGACTAGTAAGTACACGGATTTGTATGATCTTCGTACTTGTGGCTTTGAGCGTAGTTTGAGCTCAACGCTCAGATGGCGCTGTGGAATATTCGGCACAAATATTTCAATTTCTAACGTTTCATGCTGGCTTAGTTAAACGATTACACTTTAACAGTGGTAATACCGTTTCATGGTTTGTGAGATAATTTTAAGCCGTTACTGATTTCATCGTGGCCGCCACCTGCCTCAAATAGTGCACAATTGAAAACCAAGATGAGGTTTATCTTTTGTTCTCAAGTGTGAGGTGAGCGTCGCTATCAGGCCGCGATTTGGAAACTTAGTATGCAGCATAAGTAGACACTGTCAGCTTTTTGAATGCTTGGAACCTGTCAAGGACTCCCCGGATGACGACCTTCAAGTCTTGCATTATGAGTAATCTTCTTATTCAATGCATGAAAACTTTAATTAGCCGAATTTTCATAGTTATATTTTAATTGATTACACGATTCACTTCAAAATGCATCCTTTTGCGGTATAAGCAGTCTCGAAGAAATTGCCTGATTATAGCATATTTTTTATATATGAGGAATTTAGAAGGCATTTCTGAAAACCCTGTGTGGTCAAATATCTTGCGGTGCACAAATTTTCGCCGCATGAGGAGGTAGTTCTTGTTAAGCGCTACGAATTCTTTAGGGTTAACTTTTTCTAAAAGTCCACTGTGACTGTGCAAGCATGCTCATTGCGAATAGAAAATTTGCTAAGGGAAACGATGACCTAGATGCTAGAATGCATTTTGGATACTGCTTGAACATTTAGTTTGGGCTTTATTGACGATACTTAAGGGCGTGTGTGAAATGTTTAATCCTAATTTGCCTGTTTCTGCCCACCACTTCCCTCTCCCTGCTGTTCCGGCCACCCTTGCCTGCGTGAAGAATTGAGACAACGCGTTGCCAAAGCTGCTGCTGCTGCTGCCAGCAACGGGAGCACCAAGCTCCTGTCACACCAGGATGAGTGCGTCAGCATCAATTATTATAATAATAATAGCTTAAATGTAAGCAGTAAGTGTATTGTTAACGTAATAACACTGCCTCTGGGAATTAACTCTGTAGCATTCAGTGAGGCCAAGAGGTGACGGGACCCGCCGTGGTTGCTCAGTGGCTATGGTGTTGGGCTGCTGAGCACGAGGTCGCGGGATCGAATCCCGGCCACGGCGGCCGCATTTCGATGGGGGCGAAATGCGAAAACAACCGTGTACTTAGATTTAGGTGCACGTTAAAGAACCCCGGGTGGTCGAAATTTCCGGAGTCCTCCACTACGGCGTGCCTCATAATCAGAAAGTGGTTTTGGCCCGTTAAACCCCATAATTTAATTTAAGAGGTGACGGAAAATAGGTGAGCGCTGCCGGACGTCCCGTCATAGATTGTGCTTTCGCATCTCGAACCTGCGTAGACTTGTCGTATTCCGAACCTTAGACATTATAACTGAATTCATCTGCGTTCTGGTGTTGCTGTCCATTTTCGGTTTATACCTAAAATGGACAGCAAAATGGACACCTAAATGGACATCGAAATGGACATTGAAATGAACACCTAAATGAAAAATTAAGGAATGTAAAATAAACAAAATAGACAAGCTTGATTGGACGCGCTGTTGCTAAAGACACCACTGTGTTCGATGGAGCAATTATTAAGAGCAACGTTTCTAATTAATGTAATGCAGCATGCAAATATTTATTCCACGAACCACCTCCCTCTTGGCGTTGTTCATCGAATAAATATTTACCTATTATAAAATACCAATCCATAATGTGTAGGCTGCGTCCCGGGCTCATCTTGTGAGGTTTTTCACGCAACTCATTATTGACCACTGCGTATTACTTATGCAAAGTTCAATACATGCTCGGTGTTTTTTCTTGGTTTTAGTTCACTTTTAATGCTTGTAGCAAGCACTTTCGGTTGTATCGTTGTTACGTTGCTGCCAAATTGCTGCTTGTTCCCCTTTTATGATATGTTTGGATTGCGACGAACCATTAGACGAGTGAATGAACTCACGAGGCGGCGTTCTTTTGCTCTTCGATAGGGACAAAGAGGAGCCCGTTGAGGTTGTACCCATGAAGGTGCGCAACCGGCATGCTTTCCTGGACAAGACGACCGAGCATCGAATACGCGCACTCCTCTACCTCAGCGTTTTGTACGGCGCCAACACGGGCACCATAGCGACCATCACGAGCGGCGCTTCGAACATTGTCTTCAAGTTTGTTATCGAGGAGTGAGTGGGGATAGCGAATTTGCAGAGTTAGCTGTATAGCTACGCCGGATAATGAGGTACTAAAGGGTATACTGTACTGCCGGCTTTGTGAGTAATGAAGCAGTTGGGTAGCAGGTAGAAAAGAAAAAGAAAATTCTTGGGAATAATATTTAAGTGGTTTTAATACATCCCTAGTCTGGACGCTCAAGAAGACAGGTTACGCGCAACTTCATTATTTCTTCTTTTTTTTTTCTTCAGCTTGTACGGAGACCGGGCGCCTGTGGACTATGCGCTGTGGATGTTTTTTGCCCTGCCAACCGCACTCATCGGAACTGGCCTCATTTTTCTCGTCGTGGTACCCGCATTCTTTCGATGCAAGAGGCAAGCTTTTCTTTTTTTTGTAATAACTACACACAAATATGTCTTATCCCCATAGAACAAACGCGAAACGAAAGCGATAGCCAACGTTCTATGGTAGAGTAATTTGGGGAATTGTGTTTGTGTTGGGCCATCTGAATAGCTGTCGTCTACTTTTGAAGGTTAATACGTTGGTTAATAGGCTGAATACTTTTGTTTACAACACAATTAGGCAAATCGTGGTTATTATGTAACGTTGTACAATTACACGCTCTTTCCACCATATCTAGTCTCATAAATTCTGTATCACTTGCGCAATTTCTCACAGTTACATTTATATCCTCCTAAAATGAATTCACCGATATTGATACTGACACATACCACGTGCTTTAACCACAGAAATACCATACACCATTCCATATCACGGGATATTAGACCAGCTTGTTCAGCTTTAATTCTGGCCATGGAGAGTACATTCTTGCAGAAAGAAAGATATTTAAAGTGTTATTAGAGTTAGAAATAATTTTTGATTGTTTTCATAGGTTATTACATGGGGTTTAACGTTCTAAAGTACCACTGAAGCCACGAGACGACGTAGTGGAACGCTCTGGGTTAATTTTGATAGCGTCTGTGGGGTTCTTGAAGGTGCACCTAATTATATGAGCGTTTTAATGCGCTAGCATTCTGGGGCTACATCCCTCGGAAATGCAAGACGAGCGACTGAAAATGATGCTTACGCACTGTCTGACAAGTGCCACTAGGGAGTTCCTGCAGTAATTTTTGCATTACGCCGCCATTCATATGTCGAAGCCGCTGCTGGGAATCGAACACTTGACCTCAGGCTCAGCAAGAGAACGTCACAGCTACCGTGCCACCGCGGGGGGTTAACTGATTTGCCGAGCTATGCATAATTGGGGAAACCTTGTTCCAGCCTAGCAAAAAACGCTACTATGAGCTTTGCATTCAGTTTCTCATGTTAAAATCAAACATTGATGTCAAACTCACAATATGAAGAATGATAGAATGATACGTTGAGCTTTGTTTGGTCAAATATTATGTTTTAGCTCTTTATCATTTCAAACAGATGGTAGATTGGTGTGCAGACAACACGATAAAGGATTTTTTGCTTCCGAGTAAAACAGCAAAATGCGCTGGCCATATGCTTGAAGAGAGATTCATGAGTTAAGTTAGGCAGTATCAGTTGACTATGCTTACAAAATGCCAAAAAGGTCAATCTGAATGTCATTGAATGCTTGGAAGGCGAGGAAAAAAATCAAGAACAAAAGACCGATCGAGACGGCTCCTTGGGAAATTACCGCACTAGCTCCCATGGCGTCATGAATTTTGAGAGCCATAAATCGGGACTAGTCTATAAACAAAGATTTCATGGCATTATACGAGGGTGAATCAAAAAGTCATTGCCTCTGTTTCTTTAGCCAAAGTGAGGTACATACAGGTAATTACCAATATAACGTACTATTTACGTACCACACTATTTTTCCACACAGTCCCCACACTGGTTCAGGCATTTATCCCATCGCAGCACGAAATTTGAGATGCCCCTGTGGTAGAATTCGTCCGGCCTGATTGTGGAACCGAACACTCATTGTCATGCAAGTCTTCACGGCCGTTTGTGAGCTCACAACACCTCCACCTCACACTTCAGCGAGGCACCTTTCCCCATACGTGGGCTACATTTCCCTGTGAATTTCGATGGGCGTTCGTCCCCTTGCTCCACAGAAAACGAATCACACTTCTTTGCTCGTACGCCGTCGACGTGTGAAGCACAACCGCCATCTTCAGCAATCGACACCAGCGCCGTGCCGCGGAGCTACTGGCAGATAAGGCCGGGCCGGTCCAAGAAAGGTGCACCACTGGGAATGGATACGTTGACTTCTCATTTACAGCCGTAATTTGGCAAAAAAAAATTGGTGAAAATAATTTCTCATTTTCCCTCATAATTCATCACCACGTCAAGGACACAATTAGGCAAGTTTTTGAAAACTAGTTTCGCGATACAGGCAGTCTCAACCCCAATACACGCGAAAAGGCGCACCACGAAAATTGCCATGTGAAACTCTGGGGCTAATATCTACGGGAGAAGGAGTATGACGGCTGAGTTGGCTTGAAAGTGATGGACAGTACATGGATTGGCGTTGACTTGGTCTTTCAGGCATCAGTCGGCTTTGTGACTTCACAATTTGACCATTTCCAACAAAATATTGATCTATAAATGCAAAAATTTGCAATGAATACGCATGTGTGTGGACACTCATTACCACATTGTGTTTGGAAAAGTATAAGTACTTGGAACTTTTAAAAGATGAAGCGTAAACTAATAACTTCGAAAGAAAGTTTGAAGCCACAAGCACAGAGATTAGACAAATTTATTCTTGTAGTAGCTGAAAGATGCCAAAATGAAATTTTTTGCCGGATGCTTGACATCACACCTAACTGACATCACACATAAGGGGTCAGGTGCAGAATTGAAAAAAGGCGACTTTGGACATCAGGGTAATTTTCGTCGCTATAGCAAAACCCATTTGGTTCCACGAAATAAAGGAGTATAGCATCTTAAAATAATGCCTCGCCACTCTAAACAAATGCAATGCTGCTTTATAGCCGGGTGTATACCTTTGGACGCACTGGTGTACATCTTTTTCTTGTACGCCTATGCACTTCGGTAATGTGAGGAATTTTGCACAAACTTAGAGTGCGTGCTTCTAGTTTCTTGAGATTAAAATATGACAGTGTTGTTCACATGGCGGGAAATTGGATTTTGACAAGTCATTCCACTGGTCGCACCAATTAGCCAACCCGTAGAATTAGCGCACTATACATATGCAAAGCACGTAAAGAAGCGGTGCTTTTTTTTATAAGAACGAGACACGTGGAGTGCTAAGAATTCCTACCGGCTCGTGAGAACAGAAGACACTATTACCAGAGCAAATAATAATAAGAAACCGAGGACATCTAAGCACTTCTTATGAGTTGTGAATGCCAAAACATTAACGTCCAATTGAAAACCGCTGAGCGGTCCTTGGTTTAACTATCTACTCGCGGGCAAGCGGGCGCGTTGAGACGTTTGGCCAACGCCTCCTGACAAGGTCGGTGCACTTCGACCCGTGACGGCATGTTACCTTGCCCGACTGCCATAGAATCTAATGGGGACATTCTCGAGAAAGCCACGGTGATTTTGACGTCACCGCTTTCGACACGCCGGGCTTTGGTTACGGAAACTTCGGCCCAAGTCGCATGACGTTGTAAAGCAGATTGCACAGGCCAGGTATCTAGGAGACTTTGGTTTGGCACGATTTGATTTGGCCTTATCGAGGCAGAGCTAAAACGCAGGCGAGAGGTTGCGCGGACAAGGAACGCGCGGATAACACAGGCATCCAATAACGAGAGCGACGGTGACGTGGAGTTGTGGCGATGCCCTCTCCCCTCACTCAACACCTGGCGCGCGCTATTGCGCAGCAGCAGGTTTATCCTTTCGCCCACACTGCTCCGTCAAGGTGCGGTCGTGACGTGGCGTCGTAGCCAATGGGAACTTAGGTGCCGTTTTTCGCTTCCCCAGAGCCTGTATTTTTCGTGAACGGGAGATTTCATGCTTTCGCTCCAAAATTTCCCTAAAAGTGTCAACAAAGCAGACAAATGGCGGACACGTTCGCTGTCGCTGCTCTTCAGCTGAGGTTACAATTCCAATATGATCGTTTGGTGGCTCGTGACACTGTCAGGAAGTTGCGCTTGGTGCTGGAAGTGAACAACTCAAGACTCTAAAGTAAAGGGTGGAATGCCGACTCTTCTCCTCCGATGAATATCCCAACCGCGGGCGAGCGCTTCAGTTTCACCTAGACGACTGTAGGCGCCGGTGGCCCGCTGTGTTTTAGTGAGCGACTTCTGCGAGAGAAGTGCTCATGTCAGATGACGTGAGCGGGCGTGCGTGTGCAACCGAGGCGGAACAGGCGGTCGCGTGGCCGTCTGGACCATCGTGTTGCGCGCACAGCGTTCACCGAAAAGAGAGAATGAAGGTCCATGCTTTCTTGTAGCACAAGCTTTCTTTCTTGACGCTGTTGCTTTATGTTAATGAATGTAAACGAAAACGCCGCTTGAATATACCGGAAATTACCGGACAACCATCGAGATGCATGCACAGGACGGACATCGCCAGTGTTGGGTCCTGTCCTGTCTCTCTTCGTGCTTTTGAGCTATGAAGTGCTTCATTGTGCGTGTACGTTCGCTCGATCTGTAGTATAATATTGAATTCCTGTGTTTTATACCATTCAATACACTGTGTCGTGTTTCCAGTGTGCTAGTGAGGTCACTCATCTTTCCTGAGGGGCAAGAATTCGCGCACACGGTATTGTTGAGAGCTTGTGCTGCAACGTGCTACCTGACAGTGACCACGGGTGCCGAGACACATGGAAGACACTGCACCGATATCGAAACTTGAACCGAGGCGGTGTCATTGCTTTTTATTTTTGTTCGATACCCTGATAGAAATCAGTTTCTTCATTCTGAACATGGTGTCAGCGTTGTAGACATCACTTAAAAGGTCGGTAGATGCGATCCGCGCTTTTCCACCAGGAGGCCTTAAGGCGTCTTGCCGTCGTTGTTTTGTAGTCGTCAACCGTCTTGTCACCATGGTCAGCTTTAGGGGGCACTTAATGTTTTCGTTTTGGGTGGTCCTGTACCTCAGCATGTCTTTTTGTGTTGTGTCATATATTCCTTGGTTTAGAGCCTCCCCTCTCCGCCGGTGCGAAGCGAAGGGACACCTATGTCTGAGAGACCAAACGTTTTATTTAAAACGCGGCGGGGATGCTGCGACTCAAATCTTACGTTTATATTTGTTTTGTGTCGTGTATGTGCTCGCGTTGGCGGTCCGTAAAGCGGTATAGGCGGTTGAAAGTCACAAGTGCATTTTCTCTTTGCAAAGGCAACCCAGAAATCACTCCATCCGAGCATATATTAACGTGTGTAGCTAAACATGCCACAATGGTAATTCTGGCGTGAGCGCGTATCGCTGGCAGTATACCAGGAGAAATAAACAAGACTATGAACAGTGGAGTATAACCGAGAGAAAAAAGAAAGTCAGGATGTGTCCACTCCTGCTAAACTTTCCGTACTATAATCGTGTCCACTCTACGTGGGCACTACGCTACGTGTTAAACCATCAAGGACTGCGTTGTGATTGCCAATGAATGTGGGGCCATGGAGCCGAGCTGGGGTCACCCTCTGTCGCGTGCTCTTGGTTTGTGTTCCATTGCGAAGGGCTGTATTAGTCCGCGTCTGGGGATGTTATTGCTTATCTGTGAGCATGTGCACGATTGATATGTGCCGCTGTGGCGTGGTTGTTGGATTCAAATTAATTATGAGGACCATTAAGCGCTCGAGAGTTCAAGTTACAGGGGGATGATTTTTACTTTCACGGAATTTTCAAACATCAGCTGTGGCAGATTGAACGATTCTTGTCGCTGAGCTGGATTATTCGAAGAGGCGGATATTACTAGCACACGAAATAGAAAGACATATTCAATCAATTAGAAAGAAAGCTAAATAACTTGTAAGTTAATTACGTTACGGCACAAATTGCAATTTACGAATTGTAGCCTGTGACTTTGCGAGACGCATCCATTTGAAATAAATTTCCAGGGTTACACCAGTTTTAAGATGTTATTTTCCTTAGTGTGATATAAGATACATGACCGTTCTAGTAACTTTTGTGCTAGAGTGTGTGAAAGAACTTTCTTTAAACAAAGTAAGCAGACCAGAAGTGCATTTTTACGGCTAGTTTGATGAGACATAACTTCAAACTGTTGTCATTATGATAATTCATCCCGAGTAGATACATTTGGAAAACTCAATGGCTGCATTTTGTAAATTGAAATGTGTGCCGTAAAGTCATTATTTAGGAAGTTAATTATTGAGCCTTTGTGATTAGCCGAACATGTGTTTCAATTTTTCGTGCAAGCAACAATCCAGCTCATGGACTAAAATTATGGTATCTTCAACAGGAGATTTTTTAAAAATTGCATAAAACTTAGAAATGATCGCCCCGTATTTGTACGAGCTGAGCGGTTTGTCCTGTTATCGCTGTTTTACCTACCTCAGTTGTTAAATTGTAGTTGGAACCACGTAGTACAGTTTGTCTGTTGCAGGACTCAGTTACACGTGCGTTCGTATGGACCCTTTTGAGTATTTTTCTTTTGCGATTCTAGCATACCGTAATGTGTGCGTGCATGATCAGCGTTAAGTTTCTGCATGAATGTTCACACCCGGCTCTCTCGTTCCAGCCCAGACCTGGGAAAAGAAAGCCGTAGCCACACCATGGCCGCCATTCATCGGAATTACGCTGCGTTGGGGCCCGTCAAGTACGTTATAAAGAGCGCGAACCTGAGCAGTTGCCCTTTTTAAAATTGCAATTCCCTTCTAGGTTTATACGTGCTCAAACCCAAAGTAGATTCTGAGGCACGTCGCAGTGGCCGACTGCGGATTAATTTTGACCACGAGGGGATCCTTAATCTGTCCCCAATGCACGGGAAACTCGCGTTTTTGCATTTCGACCCCGTAGAAATGAGGCCACCACGTGCTTGGATCTTATCCCGCGACCTCGTGCATAGCAACGCAAGAAAGCATCTCGGCGTCTTTTGTTTTTTAACTTTACAAGCACATATAGCAGGACAGAAGACGCCACAGAAAAGGAACAAAGACGCACATCGCA
The DNA here is from genome assembly GCF_050947875.1 of Dermacentor variabilis. Taxonomy (NCBI): domain Eukaryota; kingdom Metazoa; phylum Arthropoda; class Arachnida; order Ixodida; family Ixodidae; genus Dermacentor; species Dermacentor variabilis. The sequence continues at coordinate 1,935,611 of NW_027460346.1, read as the reverse complement.
ACTGTTTATTTTCCCAGAAGAATTCGCCCTTTCCTCACCTTTACGCCGCCATATTGCTGAAATGCTAATCCAAGTTGCCCATGTTTTAATCTTCACCCATACGGTGTCCACTCCGTGCTGTCTTGTGCCAAGGTTCTTTTGCATAAAAGCACGTAGCGATGACTGCGTGCAAACGCATACATAGTAATGGTAGAACACGACACCATCGTGGGTGAGAAAATTCTGAGCCCCATATGGTCGGTCGGTTAACTACACTGCTTGAAGCCTTTGTGGTTTGAGACATAGGGCCTAAAGGTATAAAATTATATATGTATTGTGGCTCTAATCCGTAAAATATGCATGAAGGTACGTGGTGAGGGGTAAATTGTGAAATATTTAAGAAAACAAATAAAGCGGGACGTTTTTTCTGCGTCTAATTATGGGAATGTAGGTGCAAAAGAGAAAGAACAAAGGATAAATGGAGGTGGGTCTGTTAACCAGAACTAAGCCCTCTACGGGGGGAAGGGAATGGAAAAGAAAAGACTAAATGAAAGTGAGAAAGCTCAGTGTTGATGTATATTGGAGTCACCGACGTAATTGAAACTGCAGTGTTGTATCCGCTCCACTTGCCTTCAGTAATCGTAGCAGCAATCTTGTGGCCTTCTGACCCGCAGTGGTTGCTCAGTGGCTATGGTGTTGGGCTGCTGAGCACGAGGTCGCGGGATCGAATCCCGGCCACGGCGGCCGCATTTCGATGGGGGCGAAATGCGAAAACACCCGTGTGCTTAGATTTAGGTGCACGTTAAAGAACCCCAGGTGGTCAAAATTTCCGGAGTCCTCCACTACGGCGTGCCTCATAATCAGAAAGTGGTTTTGGCACGTAAAACCCCAAATATTATTATTATTATTATTTGTGGCCTTCTGCAGCTGTGATGTACGAGAACGCGGTGCCAAGGTCTTGCTCCGTGAGAAAGGTATTTAGCCTTGCTAGTTTTCTGGGGGTGGAGGGTAAGGCTTTCTTCTAAATAGAATGGGCAATAGCCCTGAAAGTGCCATTTCCTCGTTATCTTTCTGCGTTCCCATTCCATAGTGCCGAGCAGTGAATCGGATTTGTGTTCTAGTTAACCTCCGCGCCTTTCTTTTGTTGCATCTCTTTCTTTCTATCTATCTATACCAGTTTCCTCGCGTATGTCCATCGCAATGGGCGCTTTCGTTTCTCCTTCTCAAGAGTGAGTATGCTTCGGTAAATGCAATGCCCGGCGTGAACATCAAAGTGGTCTGTCTTCACTTCGGGGAAGACCAGGTAACGGGCATAGTTGCATAGAAGGGTCGAATTAATCCAAATAATAATGAGAAAAATCAGGTGAATACCGCAGCTTTAATTTCATATCATGAGCTAATTTCTTAGGTGCTGAACTACGTGTGCTTTTGAAGAATGAATTGAAACAAAATTTGTTCCAGATGAAAACCATATTTTCTAGAATATATGTCAGAAAATAGACAATATTTAGGCCCAATACCGTGTTCACGACAATCCTATTCTGGTTAAGTTGAACAATTAAGGAATTCATGCATCCCATGGATTTCACACTTATATGCTTGCAAGGGGCTCCGAGGGGATAGATGTAGCAGTTGCTTCAAGGGGAGGCTACCTTCAAGTAAAAGTGACGCAACTATTGTAAGGTGACAGCAACATCTTTAGCTACACGTTAACTCTGGACAGCACATGTTATAAGTTACGTGAATTCTAACGTGCATGTACGGCTTTTTTTTTTCTAACTATCAAGCTATCAATGGGTTTTTATGTTGTTATAGGGGCTTCATTGTTTAAAATCCTCGACAGTCTCGATTGCTTGAGTCCAACCAATTTGGAAGGCTTTGGAATAGTTAGAGGTCACATTTGGGTGAAACTGAAGGAATGGAACGTCGGAAGGAGACGAGACTGCACCGTGAATTACCAATTCGTCGACACACAACCTGCACGGCAGTGCTATAAATAGCACACAAGCAAGGATTATGTACCAAACGCGCGTCGCAGCCGCAGTGTCTTGGCAGTGAAAGTATTAGGAATCATTAACAATTAGAAACGCCCTTCTGTTATAAAATCTGAACTTTAGATCTAAGACAGTACGCTGCGGCTGCCTCTTGATTTGTTTGGTTTTACACAAGTTAGTTGATAGGACCCAAGGTAATATGCTTTTCAAAGCTTAAGGAACACGTAATCAATGAAGGATTAATTGGCTTCCGCAGTGGACGTTGATTAGTGAAGCAAAATAGGTGCATAGGACTCGAGGGACATATCTGTGTACGTATTTCGGAAGAAAGAGGTGCTGCCGACGGCGCCCAGACAGTTAGTGTCGATAACCAGACGGGTTTCTAAGTTTCACCTCGTGACCAAAACGAAAGTTGGGTTATTAACATTCCTCACGTCTTCTATTTATTATCTTAATTTTGAACCGTCATGTGCCAACGATAATCCGTTGGTGGTATACACCGCAGGTTTCACGAAGTAGCCGTCCTGCTGCTTTGTATTCTTCTGGTGTTCCTCTGGCTCTTCCGGGACCCTATGTTCGCCAGGGGATGGGCCACTTATTTTGGCACCATGTGAGTATCTGTCGAAATGCTTGCTTGCTTCCTTGCCTCGGAGAGTGGCTCGCACCCAATATGGGGGATTGGCCAACAATCGGCTGAATTAAGAAAAAAGATTATCCGAGTCTGAAAAGAATCACTATTGAGAAATTTTGAATGGCTAAAGAAATAAAATCTGATAAATTTTAATAATTTAGCAAGGCAATCGTCCTGATTCAGTTATGTACCTCCCGATAGCTGAACCAACATCCCTATGATGGTGTCCCAGAGAACAGGCTCCGAAAGATAGAATATCAGGAATTGTATTTAATCCAGCACTATGAAATTGTCTTTCTAAAGCGTGTTTTCTCAATGCGGAAAAACGGCATCATGAGATGAAGAACTGTTCTATTGTTTCATCATCACCACAGTATGAGCGCAAGAAGGAGGGCGCCAGACCAGATCGATGCAGATAATAGTTTAATGCAGGTATTCTACATCGGAATTTCGTCAACAGGTCTTCAACTTTTCTATTACAGCAGAAGTTTCTGTTCCAAGGAAATAGGAGGTCTCGGTAATCACTTAAACTTGTTAATGACATGTTCCAACAATCTTGCATGACTGCCCGTTTCCTTAACCTAGCAGCAGTTATGAAAGCAGGCACAGGAAGGATCGGGAGAATTAAACCACTAATGGCAGCTTTCGCCAAGCTGTCATCTAATTCACTGATAACTAATTCTTTATGACCAGGCACAAATACCAATCTAATTAGTGTAAATTTAGAAGGTATCAAACAATGAAATGTACGCGAAATATGTGAGCCACTATTTGCAGAGAGAGCTGAGCATAAAGATAGAGAATTCGTTATTATACAACTTCCGAGATTGATGAGTTCACTTTTCGTATAGCCAATGTAACCGCCGGAAACACAGCTATAAATACTGGTACGTAGTCAGGAAGCTTTAAAGCGAAAGACCAGTAAAAAGCGGAAGAGAAAATTCAAATTCCAGATTGTTCTTCTGTTTGCGACGCCTCTGACGCTACGACAGCGTTTATTTTTAGCTCCAGTAAGTGATTTTGTTATAGCCCATTTAATATATTACTAGAGAGGTGTTTTGTGTTGTTCGGGTATATATCGTCAAAAATAATCTGGAGATTCTGTCTCTGACTGCCAATAGGCGGGATATCCCATAATCGTACATCTAAGGAACCAACAAGTGCCTGAACAAGGACGACATGAGGAGTGTGGAACCTAGGCCAGGAAGATAAAAAAATTATTGCAGGTTGAGAAATAAAAATAATTTGTGATTTTATAGGGAATTCATACATCTTTAGGAATGTTTGGACTGTTGATAACCGAAATCTGCACAAAAGAGACGGTAAATGAATTTCTACGTATAACACATTGTTGCAACGAACTTTGGTAAACCAAGGCACAGGCGTAAAGCTTCCCGTTTCAGAAGAACAAGGGGATGTAATTTATATGCCGGCACACCCGAATGTAGAACACATCGAAATTCCAAAATTGGCCGTACATACGTTTCACAAATCATCACATAAGAGTCTCTCCGCAACCCCGATCGACTTTTGCAATGTCTTCTTGGCATTCCAACCCTTGTACTCCTTTTTTATTTATATATTAAACGTGCGTTCGCCAACTAAGCCGGTTATCATATATTATGCTCGGGTATTTTACCGAGCCTGTCGATATGGCCCGCGACGCAGCAGAGAGGCTCGGCCTTTCTGTACCGACGTGGGAGCGGCCCGCTACGTGATGACGCGCGTTCCGAAGGACCCGGATGAAGTTTAACCATACTATACCTGAGGTATATTCTGCAGGCGGGGAGCAAGAGAGCGTTTTTTGTTGTGGTTGTTGTTGTTGGTGCCTCAAAACGTGGCTCGTACCCACAGGGGGGATTGACCACACTCGGTTGACTGAAAAGAGTTGCCGAAATCGCTCTCTAGGACCCATCGTCATCTTCCTCGGCCGCCTTTTTATATATAGCGCGCTCCGGAGCGTGTGTCTCGTGCTGCGAGCTGCGAGGTTAGAAGAAGAGCTGCTTCAGGTCCGAACGTTTCTGAGGTCTCTCACGGAAGGTGCGGTTCGACCAGGCGTGTCCAACGAACGGTGCACTCCAGAGCCCGCAACTGGCCAAGCCGACCGAAGACCGGGTGCGCCTCTCTAACGCCGGCCCGCGTTCTCGTCACAAGACGCCGGAGACGAAGATTCGCGTCAGCTGCGACCTGCGTCGCAGTACTGGAGCCTCGGATCTTTCCACAACTCGGCGTTTAGCAGCTGACTTTCATGTAAAAGCGACTGGGCAATGAGTTCATCTGAACGGGACTGCATGGTTCGGCAATTTAGCTCGTCAACCGCCGGCCGGGCCATCTTCTAGCCGGAGTGCGACCCTGCGTGCCGATATGCCGAGTGAACCGCCCGTTTACTCCGTGGAGAAGTACGAGCCCAGGCCTCCGCAGGAGCCGGTGTGTACCGAGACCCTGTCGGATGCTCCGGTCGCCGCATTATTTGCTGCATCTACATCCATGGCTGGCTGGCACTTGACACGAGTCCCGGATCTAGCAGCTGCCCCCTGTGTCGCCGAGAGATGTCGGTGTCGCAAGTGGTACCTTTGGTTCCCCTCGTGACCAACACGATCGCCCGCCTCACTGTCCGCTGTCCCAACAGAGAGACAGACTCCTCAGTAAAGGTGGCCTTGGAATCGCCGAACCACCATCTAGAGACTTGCGAGCACGTCAGGGATCTGGTCCGCATAGCACGGCCTCTTCTTGAAATATTCACTCACCTGCTCATTAAAACACTCATTGGCGTGCTCCCTGTGTTTTGTTTTATCGCTTATTTCTGTCTTTTCACTAACCGAATGACTAATACGAAGTGCAAAATACAGTCTGGCGGAGTTCCGAATGAGAAGTTATAGTGCCGTCCTGTGATACTTTAGTATCTATGGTTTCCTTTTTTTTATTCGAAACAGCTAAAAAAATGCCTAAGACGAACCAAAGCGACCGATTCACTAATAACCCATTAGACGAATGCCACGAATTCGCGACATGCGGAATAATTGTGTACACATTAACGCGAAGAAATTACGGGCTAGTTTAGGTCTTTGTGTGTTCTCCATAGACTCCTCCTTCGTGAAAAAATCGGCCACGAAAACATATTTAGTGGCGTAGGGTATGCTTCTGATGGAGCCAGCGCCAGCTTCGGAGGTCACCATCAGCACGTGGGGCACTGGACACTTGTAAAAGGCACGCGGCAGAGGTGCACCCTAACTGTAACGAACAGATGGTTTTCACGTGCTCCAAGGGCAGTGACTATCTCAGCCTCAATAAACACGTGAACGCCTTCTTCAGCATTCATCAGCACTTGTGACCAGTAAGACCGACTTTATAAGGTTTAGTAACATGAAAAGCGTTTCAGAAGACAAGAACCAGCCATTAGTAAAGTATGTGTCAGTATTAATAAATTTTCACCATTGGTCGAAGATGGACCAAATGCCCAGTGTCGCGAATTCATCACATGCCAATTTTTAAGTATAGCAGTGCAATGAAGATGGGTGGATGGAAACAACTTTATTTTTAATCCGGCAAATTGGACGACCCGGGCTCAGGTCTCCCATGAGGGGACTTCGAGGCCTTGCCCCGTCGCCGCCTCTCGGGCTTGCTGGACAGCCCGCTCTTGTGTCTTGAGGTTGGAGCTGCGCAGATCGGCGGCCCACTTCGACGCAAGAGCCTCCGGAGCTACTGCCATTGTAGCTCATGTAGCACGACACTCCCACAACATGTGTGACAGCGTCGCTCTAGTTTCCTGACATAACTTGCAAAGAGCAGTCGGGTATTGCGCGGGGAAAATGTGCTGCAATCGCACCGGACTGGGAAAGGTTTGTGTTTGCAATTGCCGCCAGACGACTGCCTGACGACGTTTCCGCATGGGGTGAGGTGGGGGCAGCAACCGCCTGCCTAGCTGGTAGTGCTTGGTGATGTGATTGTACCTGACCAAGCGTTCTCGCGTGTTTTGAACCAGTAGTTCCGAGCTCGAAGAGGCGGTCTCCGATTCTGCGCGGCGGGTCAGTTCTCGCGCAGAGCGGTGTACTACCTCGTTCAAGTTAGTGGGGCCCTCATCGGTGGGGGTGGCTACGTGCGCTGGAAACCACATGATCGCGGTGTTATCGAAGTCCTGTCGACCAGCTTTCCTTAGAATCTGGAGAGCTTCGGAGGAAATGCGCCCCCGCGCGTAGTTGCGAACTGCGCATTGTGAGCCGCTAAAAACTACCTCGCAGCGGGGGTCGGTAAGCGCAAGCGCAATCGCTACCTCTTCCGCTGTTTCGGGGTATTCCGTTGCGACACTATACGCGCGCGTAAGCCGGGAGCTAACGTCTACGACTACCGCCGTGAACCGGTGTTCTCGTGTGTATTCTGCAGCGTCTACAAAGCGCGTAGTCCTCTTTCCACCCAAGGAGCGCAGCAGTGCTTTGGCACGGGCCTGGCGTCGGCTCCGATTAAATTCGGGGTGCATGTTTCGAGGGATAGGGGCGACAATCAGCGTGTCGCTGAGGTCGCGTGGAATGACCTGTTTCTGACCGTGTTGGACGTGGTAGTTGAAGCCGAGTTTCTGCAGGATGTACCGGCCCGTGGCTGTCAGAGGCATGCGTTCGAGTTGAGAGGCTCTTTGCGCATCCACTATTTCCTCAGGTGTGTTGTATACCCCCAGCTGTAGCAGACGAGCAGTGCTTGTTTACTCCGGTAGGCCAAGGGCGATCTTGTCATTCTTGCGTATAAGGGTGTTGATTTTCTCCCTTTCGGTGACAGTCCAGTTGTGGAAGGCAGCCACATAAGTGATGTGACTGATTGCGAAAGAGCGTATGAGGCGCATGACACTGTCCTCCTTCATGCCCGTGTGCTTGTTTGTAATGCGTTTGATCAGGCGGGTAGCCGCTGTAACCTTGCTTTCGATTTTGCGAATAGCTTCTATGTTTGACCCGTTGGCTGTTATATGCATGCCTAGGATGCGCATCTTCGGGACTCGGGGAATGCAGGAGCCGTCTTGCGTATAGAGGATTATGTCGTCACATTGGCGAGATTCGGCTGTAGACTTGGGCCGGCGGCGCGGGTGGTAGACGAGCAGCTCCGATTTGAGTGGAGATAGTCGGAGACCCATGTCTTGGAGGTAGGTTTCGACTGCAGAGACCGCTGCTTGTAAGGTGGATTCTATCTGACCATCACTGCCCTTGCTGACCCGCAGGGTGATGTCATCTGCATACAAGGCGTGATGGAGGCCATCGATCTCGTCGAGGTAGGCAACTAGGGGCAACCGGGCCATCCTCGGCCTTGATCTGGAAAAGGCATTTGACAATGTAGCACATGCAGCAATCCTGAGCCGCATAAAAAAGCTCAACTTGGGTGAGCGAAGCTACAACTACGTCAGAGACTTCCTGTCGTGCCGCACAGTTACCCTCGCGGTCGGCTGCATGACATCCTACGAACATGCACTAGGAAGCACCGGCACTCCTCAAGGGTCGGTCATATCCCCGATCCTTTTTAACCTCGTGATGCTGCAATGAAGATTTCCAGTGTACATTTTGATAAAAGGGCAAACACCAAATACACCACAAAGTTTGAAATTGTTTCTCCAGTTTAAAATAAATCAGGCATCAAAGGGTTAATAAAAGGACACCATATTAACGTCTTTAGCTACGCACTTGACGGCACCCGCCGTGGTGGCGTAGTGGCTACGGCGTTACGCTGCTAAGCACGAGGTCGTGGGATCGAATCCTGGCCAAAACGCCCTTGTACCGTGCATTCGGTGCACGCTGAAGAGCCCCAGGTGGTTCAATCTCCCACTACGGGGTGTTTTTGGCGGTTAACACTCCAAACTTAATTTTTTAATGCACTTTACGTCGTGTGTTTATATTGAAGAGTCGAGAGGAATCGTCATAACAGTGTAGTTCCGAGTTTAGGAGTGGCCACGTGGACCGAAATAACGAGCGTCTAATCATTCATCCAATTTATGTGACTACGTACATGGCCCCGCGAAGGCCCAGCTCCTGCTGCAAGCTACCTCGGACGTATACTGTGGCAGCGTGAAAGAAAAACTCGCCGTAGCGCGATAAATCGGCCTGTCTCACTCCTGGTGGTAAAGTGACTAAGCGCGCAAACACGAGTTGCGAAAACAGCGAGTGGGAATGATGTCGTTAGTAGAGGGCAGTGCTATGGCAACTTCATTTTACTCCACACTTTTACGTCACAGAGGGGTTGGGCGAATTTCCGTGCTTCGGGGTGACGCGTGCGTAATTATGTAAGTTCAACGAATAATTTGCCGCCGGTTATTGCGGCCTACATCGCCATTTCTAAATGAAGAAACCTGCAGGCAGACTTTTATGATGATCGCCTTCAACATTATATAAGCATGTGCTCTAAAGTTGGGAACTTTATAGTTAGTCACTGTAATTAATTTTATTAGTGGTTGCATTTCTTTCCTGTCTCTTTCAAATGATGTCTGCCTAGGCAGATAATTAATCTGTGATTACGTAATTAAAAACAGCAAGTGTTCGAAGTAACGGGTTTCTTTGTCGAAGCGTTAGCGATCTACATTATTTTATACCTTGCTATTTTTTATTGGCCTTAAGTGCTAAATGTGGCGTCCGAAGAGCAAGAATTGTGCACTAACCACTTTATTGGAAGCGAATGCTTACGTTCGGTAATAAATGGTCTTTTGCGTGTGCTTCAAATTGCAGAAAGCCCAAGGACGCCACAGCGGTAACCATACCGGTGATCCTGCTGTTCATGATTCCATCGAAGCCTTGGGAGGGTGCCAAAAGTCCTTCCTTGCTGTCTTGGGAAATGGTGCAAGCTAAGCTGCCGTGGAGCGTCATTTTACTCATTGGCAGCGGGTTCGCCATCGCCGAAGGCATGAGGGTGAGCAAATCGCAATTTCCAGATGCGCAGCACGCAACGCTATTTTTTGCACCTATGTTGTCGCCTACTGATGACATTGCGTTTTCGCTAATGCGACGGGTCAGTGTGACTTTCTGGAAGGTCCATCGATCTAGGACTGCTTCTGGCGTAAAGCGTGTTCAGGAAAAAAATCACAGTGCCATTCTTCGCTAACTCATTATTGTGAATACGTACAGCTCAAGAAAGCTTTAACTTTGTGTTTAATGTGTCTAATGCTGAAGAAAATCTGTCTTTACGTTGGAACTTTCTAGAAAAATGAAACTGTTGGAACAGTTGCAAGCTCTTTACTGACGAAAAATGTATTGCGAAGACTTTTGGGCAAATATTGGCGGCTAACGAAGTTCCATAAAGTGCATATATATACAGAATGCATATTAATCATTGTCGTCGTACTACAGATAGAAATTTGTTACCTCTCGCGTCCATGAACTATTTACTTCGTCAATGAAGATGTCCTTTGACTACAGCCTAGCTTGCTCTCACAGCGACTTTATTGTTATCCAACTGCGCTCTCCTGGCCGCCCTGGTAAGGTTGTTGCTGACGAGATAATGACATGTGAATTTGCCTGTGTTCTCGTGTTATGGCGGTGACGACCTGCTTATGCTATGCCCCGCGTATACCAAATGCGCTTCGTACGTAACAATCTAAGGGATATTTATTTTTAATTTTTTGTATCGTGATATGTAGCCGCCTAACACACCGACGGACTAAGATATCGTGTTAGTTGAACCGGGCGACCAAAATAACTGCCTAAGGTGGACAGCGCAAAAACAGCACAGGGACGAAAACAACACGGGGCGTACTGTTTTTGCACTGTTTACGTTTAAGGTGGATTCGGAACTAGCCCACTCAGCCACCTTACTAAAGGCAGCTGGTGAATGATTCTGAATTCTGGATTCTGTTGTAGTCACGTGCTTCGAGCTGCAACAAACGGTGTGCTATAACGTAAAGCTACTCCAATCCGCTTCTCTTCCGCTACTCTCATTAGCCCTTCACAATTGGTCAAACACTTTCGGGTCATGCCCACATCGCCTGTCCTTCACGCGACGTGCCGAAAACTACAAAGACTGTTTTCTGGTTTAACGTGTGCACATTGATTACGCACGATTAGGCCCGAAGGATAAAAAGAAAAATCACCGCCCAAGCACTCCGTACAGGTGGTTAACCAACGAAGCTGAAGCGTGCGGCCCCGGTGTTTACCAATTGGTTAATCCCGATGGTTCATGAAATGACGGCTTGATAGGCTGCCGGATCCTCGGCACGAGGTTTCTGCTTGCGCTCGGCTGCACGAGTCTGTTCTTGTGCCCGGGCTGCAGCATCGGCATGGCGTAGACGAGCTCGTTGCCGGTTCTGCTCGTGACGTTGCTGATGGAAAGCCAATCGCGCGCCTCTCTTCCCCCTTTTTTTATTTCGCGCATGCGCATAGGGTTGCGCCGGAGGAGTTTCCGGCGTACAGGCGACAAACGGACGGACGGCGGAATCTGCTAGCCATATACAGTACTTATTTCCGATTCTACGCCTTTTTCGCCGTCTGCATAGGTCAAAAATTCTCTGGTTGCGCCCAGTTCGCGCCACCCGACGTCACAAAGCCTTGAGAACTCACCATATCAAAAGGACGTGTACGCTGTAAAGATGCATTAATATACCATATAAAACTGCAATATTTTCAGTAGAGCCAGAGATGGCCGCGTTTCAGAAGGGAATTGAAGATGGCTGTCAGCCGATCGATCTGGCACTGGCTAATCGTAGCTGCCAGGAAGCATGGGTTTCTTTGTTTATAATAAATAGTTGGGTGGCAGCATAATATTATCGAGCGATTTCGGCACCGTATACGCCATCACTTTGCCAACTTTTCTTATCCTAAGATCCGTTTTAGAAGCAATTTAACTACCCGCTGCATGTGGCCGCGATTTTCGACCAGCCCCCGTAGCCTAAGCAAGGGAAAATTGACCAATCGCCGACGCCGGCACTACTCTCCTGCCCGCTTATCTACTTTCACTTCACTAGCTCGGCTCCGCCCACGTCCTCTCCATTTCCGTGCGCTTTCTTGCCTCTTGTCAGCCAATTAGATAAGAAAAACCTGCCAAGGTAGGGAATGTCATTCGCTTTGAAATCAACGCAAGTGACGTCCTATACGTGAAGATAGCGTTTGATTCAACTGCATAAATAACGCTGTGGGTCACCGCCCAATGCTTGCGTCTGCGTTTACACAAACTTGATGTCAGGAGATTGGAATAAAAGAGAAATGGAATAGTTTTAACGTTATGTAGTCCATGCCTGGCAACATCTTGAAACTTGAGCTTGTCATTGTGAGAGTTTTCTTTATAACGCGATGTCTTCGAATATAATGTATTCTTTGGGTCCTTGCTGTAAGGAATGTCGAAAGAGTGGCACCTTAAAATTTTTGACCTGTGTGCAAAGTTGGTGTAGGTATACTTGGCTTAGAGGGTGCGGTCATTTGGGGAATATAATGTTTGCAGTTAATCTTGCTTTTTCATGCAGCGTCGGCATCTTAGCAAACCAGGAGTTAGCACGCAGACTTTGGCAATGACACTTTGAAAACGTAGCGTTTTCCCGTACATTGCCGTGCATTTGCCGTACATTTCCGTACATTTCCGTACATTTCCGTACATTTCCCGTACATTGCATCTCATCTAGTGCTCTGTAGATTCAAGTGCTTCCCAGTGGTGAAGGAAGTCACCTTTAAAAAGCGGGAGAGGCTTGGAACAGTCAGACACAGGCTCATTTAAACATAATGTGACCGACAGTTAGTTCAAAGGCAGTCGGCGCAGGATCAAATCCCGGTGCGACGCCTGCATTTCTATGGGGGTGAAAGGCAAGAATACCTGTGTACCCACCTCATAATCATATCGTGGTTTTGGTGCGTAAAACCTCGGAATTTCACTGGGCATGGTTTACTATAGCTCAATAAATTGTTTAACGTCGCCCCCAAGCGAGCAGCTATAGATTGTGAGGCACGTTTCACTTGGGCCATTGTCCGTTCACCCGAATTGGGTATATATATATATAGATGAACTGTGTGGTTATGTCAAGGTCAGACAATTATTGCTTCGGCTTACTTTAGCATGAGGGATAAAAGGTAATTCTGTAGTTTTTGTATTGTATCGCTGCTCTATAATTTGAGAATAATAATATTTTTGAGGAGGACGGGGCCTAAGCGATGTTTCCAGGTGGTCCCTTCAAAACTCCCCCTTTTCTCTCGTATCGCTTTTTAAACATCTCCAGGTTTCTGGGCTGTCGGAACTCATGGGCCAGAAACTCGCCACCTTGGGCCACATGCCTCCCGTGCCACTCATGATCTGCCTGAGCATCGTCTCTTCTTTTATGTCTGAACTGGTCAGCAACTCGGCAACGTGTACCGTTCTGCTGCCAGTTTTTGATGAATTGGTGAGTAGAGAGTTATGGAGCATCGCTGTGGTTTCTTTTGCGGTGCGATGCGAATTTAGCAAGCTAGATCGAAATTGAGTTTACTCTGGCACACGAAAAAAAAAAAGAAAACGGGATTAGACCGTGTAGGGAATACTACACAACGACGTATTTGCTGACGTGTTATCTCGATCCCCTCACGTAAAAAGTTAAGTTTGCTTACATAAAGACAACGATAATTCAGTATTATTTGTAGTTATCATGTAATGATGGCTCATGCATACCGCTAAAATTTTAACTCTTTGAGGTTTATCTTATATAACGCCCACTCATAGTCGAGGTCAATCTTGCGTGGGCTTCTTTTCATAGGATTCAGCGCTCGCTATTTTCCTCTCAGGAACGGTATGTCACACTGGTACTCTCGCTCAATTCTTGACTTTCAGTGAAACTACCGGAAGGGCAGCGTTAAAGAAAATAACTGTACGCCAGATATATACCGATTACTGTCGTCGGATAAAATAAGCCCAGAACAGTGCTGAATTTTTTTAGAGTAAACATCGTAAACGCACTTCCTGACAGTGCACGGCAATTGTACGGCAAAAAAAACAAAACAAAACTGGATTGCCTACCGACTGATCTCGGCGTAAGGAACGCGCAGTATGCAGAAATAAAATTCAGTAACAAAGTAGCGCCTGCCTGAAACTGCGAACACTTTCATTGAAATCATGCCCTCTGGATCTTTTTTCTGTGTTTTTTTACTCAAGGCCAAGGATCTGCATGTGAACCCACTGCTGTTCTTGATTCCGGCGACCATTGCTAGCAACTACGCCTTTTTACTACCTGTGGGAACGCCGGCGAACGCCATGGTATACGAGCAGGGTCGGCTCACTCTGATGGAAATGGTACGTTGATATCAGAAAACACGGACCAATGATTTCGTATTATTACGGGACTCTGTTAATCGCTGCTGTTCGGACTTGCGGAAGCTACAGCCGTGGCTCGCCTATTCGGACATGCGAGAAAACAAACTTGACCATTGCACCATGTTCTTGCAGCTAGTGAGCTTTCAATGCTCCAGACGATCGGCGTACTCAGGGATGGATAGCACACTGACTTGTTGGTATCGCGCTATGTACAACGTAGTGGAAACGGTGCAGGCTTGTCTATCGTGTTTAGGATCATGTTTTTGCTACAGTCTGCATAATTAGCAGGAGAGCCAATGTAACTCAACGTTTTCAACCCACAAGGCCACATTCATTCTTAACATTAGGCTGCTAGCATGTACAACTGCATTTACTGTATTAGCATGCTTAGACTTGTCTGCCCTCGTGTTTATTTCTGCTTCACAGATAGGGCGAGTGACATTGTAGAGAAGCACCGCTGGACACGGATGGAAGCAAACATCGCAGAAAAATATTGAGAAATTGAATGCGACATAGCACTTCAGCGGTTACCAGTCTGTTGCGGCATTTGTGGTAATTACATTGCGGTTGAGGCCGACCGATCTGAGTATAGCGATACTAATGCCTACAACCAATGTAGCTACAGCGTTCATTTCGACATTTTGATTAATAGAGCCCGACCTTATACACTGGTACAGTGGAGCTCGACAGAACTTACCAACACTCGCCTCCATATGGCAAATCAGTTCTGCAGAAGCCTCCAAGGTGGAGGAAAGTACATAAAAGGTAGTGTTGTCAAAATCGAAGCTTCTACAAATAGCTATTCACTCGACGTCGAAGTGGCCCACATACGTGCGACAACTTTGGCTAGGAGAATTTTGCCTTCGCTACAGTGAGTCGAGAAAAAAAATTCGACTGCGATAGACAGGCTGAACAATGGTCCCTTGTCGCAAGAAAGAATCCTGGAAGACCGGTCTATGCCTTCTTCGATACAGGAGACGTTGAATGCGTTGCTGCGTTTATTGATGATATGCGGACTGAGCGACCGGCTTTGAGAGTTGTCGTGGGCTACATCGTGCTTATGTGCATTTTTTTCTTTTTTGTTTAATTGTGTATCCCCTATCCTATCATCTTGATACTCCCCATTTACTCCTTTTCTGTAGCGCTTGATAGCCAGTTGGTCTACACGCCGGCTGACCTCGTTATCTTCTTCGTCCGCCTCGAGCTTCACTCAGTCGAAAAGGCTTCGGATTGCTGTTGTCTTTGATTAGGCGTGGACGTACGTGGTTTGAGGTGGTATACCTGTGACATTTCATTTGTGCACCAGTCGACGATCTGTGCAGCACGGGCACTTATGGAATCGGAAGTATTCCTACCAGTGCAATATTCGGTTGTGGTCAACGTGGTACATGGCTTTGAATCTTAGTGAACGGTGAGAGTAGGAGGAAACGTGTCCTTACAATAGGCGGCCACTTGTTTACTTCGCAGGTGCTACCCGGATTCCTGGCTAAAACCATCACCATGGCGGTCACCGTTCTACTGACGTGCGTCCTTGGCGAC
Organism: Dermacentor variabilis; assembly: GCF_050947875.1. Classification (NCBI taxonomy): domain Eukaryota; kingdom Metazoa; phylum Arthropoda; class Arachnida; order Ixodida; family Ixodidae; genus Dermacentor; species Dermacentor variabilis. Next base: position 1,920,245 of record NW_027460346.1, on the reverse strand, counting down.
CCGATCTTCGGCATGTTCCAAGAAGCTGAGTGGGCGTCGCACGCCATCGTGGGCAACTACAGCACCTTCATCCCAGACCTAAGCTAGCGGTTTCGTAGAACCTTAAACACGGACGCGTAACACGTGAAAAGTGAAAGCGATAAATAGGTCCTGTAAACTCATTATCACTGAAACCCAAACACATGACAGCGCAACAGAACCAAATGCCACAGTACGTTACCTGGCGTCCCGTTCTGTCACCTTGGCGTGTTTGCGCTTTAGTTATAACATTGCAGTGCCACCAAAACCATATGTTGCCAATCTTGGCACTTTGTGAAAATTTTCACAGCCAATAAGCCGCATCCTCCCAGTGTGGTGGTAAGATTCCAGTGGTCAGCTCATATTTGTTGGATACGGCCTTGAACAGCAGATGTATTACGCCCTGCGAAGCTCCAGCAGTTTGAGCAATGAAGCGGATTGCTCCTTGCACCCCCACCTCCCTTGTTTTTTTTTGCGTGTAATCCTTCTAAAATGTTCTAGAATGCTGTTCGATCAAGCCTGCCAAGAGTAGCCTTTACTTTGAATTACAGAATTATTTGCACCGTGAACCCAATGCGTGAGTGGAAGTTTGCGCACAAAAGATGGCGATGTTTGACTCGAATATTTCGGGCAGGGATTTAGGTAAGAAGTGTTTGTGATGCGACACAAAACCTGAATTCAGTGACGTTTGAGTGTCAAAATAGAGTGGCATAGAAACGCTTCGTATACCTGGTGATGCGGGACGGCACAAGAACTTTCCGCCACCGGCGCTCAGGGATGAGCGGGGCCTGCGAGCTCTACACGCACATGACGCAGCACATTTTGGAAGATAAGAAATACAGAAGCACGGCCGTTTTCAGTGGCATTTATAGGCGTATCCATTTATTGCCTTTTTACTACCAATTTACCGATTTTATTACCGATTTTATACCGACTTATTACCTCTGCAAATGCTAGTCATGCTCGCAAAGCATTACAAAGAGAACCTGAATAAGTACACGAGGCTATATACGGGAAGTTAACATGGATAAAGGTTAAATGACAACTATAACTGAGAACCGAAAGTAATCATACGGAAGGTGCAGTTTTTTATCATGACTGAAGAGCACCCAACCAACTTATAGGACGAGCTGCATGTGTTAGAGAATGATTATTCATCACTCAAATGAACCACATTAAATGACGAAAATAAAGATGAAGCTCGCGTTTTATACACATTGAATGAATAGTGTAATAAAGTGCAGCGCTAACCGCACAATAAAACAATCTCAATACGGAAAACTGTCCGTTTTTTTTCGTTATGGCAAAGCAGCCTGCATAATTAAACTAAATAAGTGCAGCAGATCCAACGTGTCCTGTTTGAATCTTGTGCATTGAAGCTTACGAGTCAGTGTTCACGCGCACTTTCTCATTTGGCTCAAGGATGTTCCGAACGAGGAGCTCTGCAATGCCATGCACCTTTGAACGCAACCAGCGAGATAGGAGTTGGAAGAGGCGAGCTGGCTTCCTGTGCCATTTGTTTGGGGTACCCGACCTCCCCTTGGATGCGTAGATGCGACCGCCCACGCATTTGCCAGGCGGCGTGGCGCATGCGCAACGGGAGCCCACCTCATCCGATGCCCTCTGTGCCATAGAGTTAATATTGCCGACTCTAGAGGAAAAGCTGGGCCGAAAAAGGGGGAACCGTACGTTGGGGCGTCGCCCTGTTGCTACTTGTCAATGTTGCCTGCGCAATTACTATTGAAAGGGCTGAAAATAAGTACAGGTCGCCTTATGCTTTGTCATTAAAAAACGCATACCTGATGGCATTATGAAGGTGATGTGTGAATATTAGGTTTACAGAAAGCACTTGCTAAGTGCGTAATTTATGTAAATCACCACATACGCATACATTCAATAAAGCATGGCGCGAATTTCGGTTTCGAATCTCTGTGTTTTTGGATGCGTAGTACTTTCGTACAGTTTAGGTTTGACATGTGATCGCGCGACGACATAGGGTGCTATGGTACCTTCGTGCCTTTTGTGCCACACCCAAGCCTCGAAGGGCTCTAGCATTTGCCCTCACATGTGAGTAAACGAATGTATCTTCTTGTTCAGAACATCACGCGAGTAGACAGCTCTCGTGGCGCTTTGCGATCGTTTGAGAAGCGTCACACTAGAGCATTTTTACGTGCGGAGCAATATTTTTATCTGAAGGTTTGCCTTCAGTAATAGCGAATCGCTGGACAGGTGGATCAGCGCAACTGGAATTGTACTGGGGAATCTACAAGTCATAGAATCTGTTTATTTTTTGCACTTTGAACAATCATGCTTCTACAAAGGCCGCGGCAGAAATACAGTGATGCCTGCTGTTATGCCGAGTATTTCTGTGCCACGAAGCAATCAAGAGGCGAGTGCTTAATACGGAAGAAATCGAGTGCATGAACCCACATATTAATAGCATAGGCGTTTTATTAACTGTGCAATATTTTCAACACTTCCTTGCATGCCATTCCATGTGACATATCTTTTCTGGTCACAAATGTGTGCAGCGAATCTATTTTCATTATCGACTCCGGGTCTGTGGGACCGATCACTTGCACTTGATGCTGAGTCTTTTACATGTATCTATAAACTGCAGATATGCACATGAGGTCCCTACGAGAATTTTCAAAATTTAATTATTTTAAACAACACGCACATATGCAATACTGACATAATCTCAAATGCCACTAAGCAGCTGGGACACACATTTTTGTTGAGTATACTCGCAGGTAAAATAAGTAGGTCATGTGGACAGCTCCAGCTCCTTTTCTTTAAATCAGTGTCTACAAGGATTATGCAAAAATAATTTTTTTCTAGTGCACGGATTATTTGCTGTATAAGCAAGAGAACTCACCACATTAGTGCAACATATATGTTGTACATCACACTAATATGTGCTTTAATATACCAAGTGAGATGAGTTATTTTTGTGGCTCATTCAGTCAAATCACACCGCAAGCTGAATTCATCAATCTTCTGTTGGATTTTGCAAATGTTCAATGAAACCTGTTTCTCTGTTATGCAGATGCAATGACAAGCCATTCTGTGTGTTCCAAAGGTAAAATTTAAGCTATAAATTAAAGAGGACGTCTCTAGTCGGAAACAACAAGGAAAAATTATGAATGCATAGCATCAGAAGCCCAAGGTACAGAAATTATGAGAAGTGTCAAATGATTTTTTTAAAGAAAGAATGGTATTTCAAAATGGAAGGCTCTTTAGTTCAGGTCAAGCAAGTGAATGTAGGTAGAATACTCAGCAAAATTATGCGAGTAATGCGATGGCAAACAATGGGTCAGGAAATGTGTTGTTTTTCTGCAAAACGAAAGCTGATAATTGTCACTACATGAGTCACCTTAGCATCATGTGACTGCTGCTTGATAAATTCAGAAAGAAACAAAAAAAGAAGCCACGCAAAAAAATCTATTTAATGATGCTCTCTGCACTCTGTGGTCAATAAAAAATACTAATCACACCTGATGTGTACATATCAGACACCTTGTGAAACAGTAAAGGAAAAATTCAATTTAGAGCGATGGTACTCGTTGCATAGATGTGTGGGGCCTTGCACCAATAGCAGCTGTTGCCACTGCATTTAGAAATTGAAAGCATCCACGCAGACAAGGATGATTCTTAATATTTTTGGCTACCACTTCAAATGCCTCCACCAAGTGTTACAATGCTGCACACAGCCATACCAAGGATCTCACAGCAACACCTGCAGGTAAAAAGTAAAAGCAGTCAAAGTGCTGGTGCATTCTAGACACTATATTTAAAACTTTTAGGCAAGAACAGTGCAAGAAGCAGACATAATAACTGCATTTATTTTCATAATTCCCAATTTGAATGGTCTTTTCTTTTTGCTTAGACAATGCCTACGCCTAGCCACAGCCGCTCCCTTATGCTGACTGCAAGCCAAGACGCTGTGGAGGCACATGTATGTAAGAGGCAAGAGGCACTGGAATTGCCATTCATCCAATTTCTTTTTCTTACGCTGAGGCAGCCAGCGCACCTCGAACAGCCACCTTGACTGCGGGTGTGTCAGCAGATTCCTGCTGTACATATGCTCATAATAAACTTCAATAAATTTGAACTTGATAATAAACTTGATAATAAACACAAAGGCAAATGGGACATTGATGCATTTCTTTTTTGAACATTTAGTGTACACATACAATATATATTACACTTTGCAGCACTACAGAGCAAATTTTGAAGTATCCCTTTGTTCTTCACCTTTAATTATGGATGTGTTGTGTGGCCCCTAATGCCGCAGTTCATGCTGTAGCAGCGGCTTTGTATATTGCAAACTGGATTAAGCTTGTGATAAACACATGTGCAAAATGCCTCACCCAAGCAGAAAGGCTTGGGTGAGCTCTGCTGTAAAGGCCGTTCCTCTGTCGGTGATCAGTACTTCTGGGGCACCATGTCGCAGCAGGATGTTCTCGACGAAGAATTTCGCCGCTTCGGCTGCGCTAGCTTTTGGCAGAGCTTTCGTTTCAGCGAAGCGGGTGAGATAGTCCGTCGCCACGACGACCCACTTACTTCTGGATGCTGACGTCGGAAACGGTCCCAACAAATCCATCCCGATCTGCTGAAATGGTCAGCAAGGAGGCTCGATCGGCTGCAGTAATCCTGCTGGCCTGTTCGGTGGTGTTTTGCGTCGCTGACAGTCTCGGCATGCCTTGACGTAACGGGTGACGTCGGCGGTCAGGCGCAACCAGTAGTACCTTTCCTGTATCCTCGATAGCGTCTGAGAGAGTCCGAGGCGCCCAGGGGTCTGAGTGTCATGTAGGGCGTGCAGTACTTCTGCACGCAACGCTGAGGGAACAACAAGAAGGTAGTTGTCGCGGACTGGTGAGAAGGTCTTCTTTACGAGTAGGTTGTTTTGATGCGAAAACGAAGCCAATCCTCGCTTAAATGCCCTAGCGACAACGTCGGTGTTCCCTTCCAAATATTAGACGAGGCTTTCTAGCTCCGCGTCTGCTCTTTGCTGTTCAGTGAAGTATTCCGAGCTTATTATTCCATTTAAGGAAGGCGTCGTCATCCTCATCGTCTTCCGGCGGAGGGTCAATGGGGGCGCGTGATAGGCAATCGGCATGAGAGTGTTTTCGTCCGGACTTGTAGATTACAGTGGTGTCATATTCTTGTAGTCTGAGGCTCCACCGCGTCAGGCGTCCTGGAGGGTCCTTTAAATGCGCTAGCCAACACAACGCCTGATGGTCGCTGACGACTTTGAATGACTTGCCATATAATAAAGGGCGGAATTTTGCTGTAGCCCAAATGATGGTAAGACATTCTTTTTCGGTCGTAGAATAATTGCCTTCCGCTTTTGACAGCGACCGGATAGTGTAAGCTATCACCCATTCAAGTCCATCTTTCCTCAGGACTATGACGGCACCGAGGTCTAGGCTACTGGCGTCAGTGTGGATTTCGGCATCGGCGTCATCGGCGAAGTGTGCAAGTACGGGAGGCCACTGCATGCGTCGTTTGAGTTCTTGAAATGCGTCGGCCTGCGGCGGTTCCCACTTTCCCACATATACGGAACTTCATAAAGGCAAATGGACCCAGGGGCACACCTCGGCCCGCATCTTTAGTCTGCACTATATCTTGGACCGGCAGACGATAAGAGGCTATAAACATACCCGTTAGGGATAAGTGATACAGTGAAAAAAGTGAAATGTGAGAAAGGCTTTGTCTTAAAAGAAAAATTCCCTCGGAAATAGATCTGACGGCACAGATGCTAACTCATCGGTCTCGCGCTCCCATGATGCTATTAAAAAACTGAGCTCTGCACCTCATCTACACCTGATAAGGAACGCACATGGGATTTATGTTCACAGTTAGTGCAGAAAAATCAATTTAAGGCGTATAAATAAAAGGGAGTTTCATCTGCGGTTCCTACGTGCTAATACAAGGAATAGAGACACAGTCTTCAAACAATGCAGGTACCTTTTTGCTTTCTCTTTATTGTGCACATGAAACATATGACCATTTACAGGAAGTGCAAAACAATTCTTCGTATTTTAGTAACATAGCATAGTTATTTGGCATAAGTTACATTGACTGTCGCCCGTCATATTTTAACACAGGTTTTGGCCACGGCAAACCGAGGTCGTGTTCGCACTTTGATCAGGCATTGTGCGGTCCTGATTATTAGTTTCCGCGTGGAAGTTGATTTTCGGCTTCTAGATTTGTGCCCGTATTTTGCATTATTAATTTCATTTCATTTTCCACTCTTATGGCTGTTTGCCAGCGCTTCGGACGCCCCCGCGCCGCCGTTGTCGCCGGCATTGGCCACTCAATTGGCGCCACAGGCGATAAACAAGGAACAGATAATAAAGTTGAGCGGTACAAAATATGTAAGTTGATGCAAGGATGGTCGACCAAGCGCGATCAGATGCGCAGCCATGCAGTTTCTTCTACAGCTCAGAGCGCCACTGGACACGTGGCTCCGCCCATTTGCGGTGTACTGGCTCGAACTGCCACCTATCGGGCTGACCGGCATGTAGGTCCTCGAATTGGCTCGTGCTCCACTGGAACGGCGGCTGGTCGTCCCACGTGGGCCCACTGACGCCGATAAACTCCAATGACGAGAACAGACTGGAGCTCGTCACCTGCATGTATACGTGGCACATTCAAGGTAGATTCATACCGGTCGCGAAGCTTCGAGCCAAAAGTGGTCGAGAGCGAATTGTCACCCAAAACAGCAAGGGAGGCTATGGCGGCATCGACTGAAGCGCGACTATGTGAGGAGGGGACAAACATCGCTAAATACATACATTTTTTTAATTAAGAGCAAGACAAATTGGTGAGATTCAACAAAAAAAAAAGCATATTCACTTATATATGCCGCCATGGAGAAAAATATCATTATCACTTTAACAATAGCTACCACTTTTTTAGAGCCCCCTAAAAAGGGGGGGCATTAATGCCTATAGGTTAACATCGCTATCAAGTGCAATGCATTGCAGCTCTTGTGTGCAGAAAGGCGCGCTAGATCGTCAAATACAACTGCTACTATACGGTCCACTCACATGCTTCATTATTTGTTTGTCAACGTTTGTCTGAATGCTGGTAGCGTTGGGTCTGCGAGGTGTGTTTCATCGTGGGCCGACGTGTTCAGTCAACGATAGTGAGTTACGACCGCCACATGATTTTTAGCCTGGCGGCCTTGGTGCGGCTGTGCTGGTCGACGGGCTTGGCGTCCGACAACGTGAATAGGAGCCGTATTCTGTAAGGCTTCGGTTTTCACAGCGTTCGGTTTGGGAGGAGGGATTGGTCGCCGCATGGGTGACGCGGGCCAATTCCGACGTGGGCTAAGTTGAAATTTGGGGTGGGTCAACTTGAAATATGGAGGTGGGCCAACCTAAATTTGGGGCTGGGCCAAGATAAAATTTGGGACTAGGCCAACTTGAAACATGTGGGTGGGCCAACTTAAGTTTGGACGTATGCTTACGCACACTTAGACAACTCCAGTGGAGTTTCTGCACGCTATGTTAACGTACGACGTACCACCTAGCGGCTAATGTGGCCAACCGTAATAAACAAAATGCGCTAAATCACTCTCCGCCAGTATTGAACGAGAAGAAAGGGGGTTAACCGAGGGGCCCGATTTTATTAGTCATATCATGAGAAGCCAATGTGTCAGTGTTTGTTGGCTACTCCGCCAGTATGTCACACACATGTTTAATAACGAAGAACATAAACCTAATCAACAGCATCAACAAATTATCTTTTATTTACCAAGAAGCGTCCCTAATTTGCTATATTTTCGCTTGGTTCGTGGCGTTCACTTCCGGAAAAAAAAAAAAACTTGCGCGCCGATTGGCCTCTATCATTCCTCTCATTCTCATTACGTCAGAGGACCGGCCAAATGTGACGCGACCGCCAAAGTGAATTCTTCAGAAATCGAATCGTTAGAGAATACGGCTCCAGCATTGAACACCCAACGCTTTCTGCAGCCCGCAAAGAAACGATCTTCTGTGCATGACCTGCAAGACTTGGGTTTTCGTGATAAAAAGCTCGAAACGCCCTTAAGTTGAATTGCAGAGCATTTGAAAACATTGCTACAAAGGCATAACACCAAAGCAAGTTGTGTGGCTTCGAAAAAAACAATGACATCACTTACTTTTTAACGAATATGACGTCACGCTATTTTTTGTTCCGCCGGAAGTGTTCCGTCGTCACAAAGATAGCGCTAAACCACCTGAAATGCCGATGAACCACCATGATTTGAGCGACGCTAGGCAAACCGTCCAGAGACGTAGCGGAACTACACAAAAGGGCAATCAGATTAACCACGAGAAAAGGCACAGAGATACCCATTATCCAAAAGATAAGAGTCTTGGGTCTCTGGATAGAAGCCAGGGAAACAAACGCGGAAACTATAACGCGCCTGGAAAAGAAAGTCACGGCGACCGTTCGGCTATAATACAGAGAGTATCCCACAACAGGAGGGGCATTAAAGAAAGAAACTTCGTACGGCTCGCCCAGGCCTTCGCGATCAGTCACGTCTCGTACGTGGCGGCATTCATCAACTGGAACAAGGTTGAGAAAGACAAGATCGGCGCGCTCATTAGAAAGGCGTACAGAACGCCACTGGGTCTCCACCAATACACAAGAAAGGAAAGGTTACCATAACTCGGGGTACATAACACGCTGGAGGAAATCGCGGAAGCACAGAGGATAGCGCTACTCGAAAGAGTCTCCGGAACCAAGGCGGGCAGGGAAATCATGGAAAAGATCGGCATAATTTAACTACCACGGAATGAACGCCCCCAAGACGCAGGTTCATCCGGACGGCCGAGCCGCAATAAACACGGAAAATATCCCGAAGAACATGCACCCCGTGCACAATGTCGAGAGAAGAAAATGCCGCACGAAAACGATTCTCAAAAACCACGGCGCTCGGGAGGGGGTGCTCTTCGTAGACGCCGCCGGATACCCCCGAAACCGGGACGACAATGGAATCAATACAAATTTAGATCGCAACTCTTTACATACTTCAGGGAATGAGATATGTTAATGCGTACTATATTTTGTATGCCGAGTTCATGAGCGCTACAGCGTAAAGCTATTCCAAACTTTTCTATTCCAGTTCTGCAATCAGCCCTCCGTGATTGGTCGAAAACTTTTTGGACCCCCCCCCTCCCCCTTCGCCTGTGTGTCACGCGACGTCACGAAAACCGCGACAGCTCCCCATCTTGTACGATGTGTACACACTAATTATGCGCGACTGGACAGAACAAAAGAAATATAGTTATTTCTGATTCGACGCCTTTTCGCCATTAGCTCTCGGCTATTGATCAAAAGTTTTCGGACTACACCCACTTCACCTGCCTGCCGCGCGACGTCACAAACCGCGAAAACTCACCGGGTCAAAGTGAAGTGCACGCGATAAAGATGCCTTAATATGTCGAAAACAACTGAATTTTTTTTTCTGAATAGGCGTAGGCTGCCTCGGTCGGAAAGCAATAAAAGATGGCTGTCACCGATCGCTCAGGCACTGGCTACTCGCACCTGCCGGAGAGCACGGGTTTATTTGAGTACAATAAAACCTTTTTCGTCGCCGTGTAGCGTTTTCGAGCATTTTCGGTACGTTTACGACCTCGCTCTGCCAACTCTTCTTTGATGAGGACCGTTTTAGCGCCAATCTTAACGTTCCGTTGGTGCCGCCGCGATTTTCGATCAGCCACCGCAAGCTAAGTAAGGGAAACCGGACCAATCGCAGACGCCGGCACTACCCTCTTCATTCGGTTATCGGATTTCAGTGCACTGGCTCGGCCTCACCGAGTCCCTCTTCACTTCAAGCGTGCTCCTCACTTCTTGTCAGCCAATTAGATAAGACAAGCCGCTCAGTGTAGGCAATGTTATTTGTTTTTAAAGCAAACAAAAGTGGCTTCCTATAAACGAGGAGAGTGTTTGATTGGTCTGTTTAGACAACCCTTCGGGTCACCGCCCGATGCTTGCGCCGGCCCTTACGCAAGTTTGACGTCAGGAGATTGGAATAAAACATATTGGAATAGTTTTGTTATAGGGCCCCATGTTCAAATGTGTTTCTTTTGCCCCCCCCCCCCCAGCACTAAAATAACGACCACTGCGCACTATATTTCTTCTTGTTTGTGCACCCCCTCCCGCAGCTCATAATGAATAAATGATAATGATCATCTACACGGGGAGCATATGTTTTCCGCTGAAGTTGATAGACAATGACCCCGCCAGAACTAAGGATAATCATGAACGCCCTGCGTGAGCGTGAACCCGCATTCATTTGCGTATGTTCATATGCCACAGCGATAGTGTCACGTGCCCAAACGAACAGTTACAGCAACCGGTGATGTCATCTGAAACTGTGCGTAATGTATAAGCTAGCCTCCTCTCCTTTGTTCTACGCAAATAAGAAACAAAACCAAATGTTCACGGAACACGCGTATATTTAATGCAAATAATTTTATGCATGTTAGCGCTACTTCGCAGAATATGTTCTGAATACAAAAGCTGTTGGCGTGAGTGAGCTGTACGCGTTGCATAATTAGAACCGGATTATGCGAGCGCTGCTCTACGAATGGCAATATTAACTTGCTAACAGTGTACTAAACCCACTCTCAAGGCGATCATATATGCGTCGTATTGTTTTATCGAAGCCTTACTTTGGCATCGATGCCTCCGACAGCGTGTCTGTACATCCCAGGTGTATCGTAGGTTCCTTGCGGGTCCATGAGGTCAAATCGGGCGGCGACAGCATAGGTTGGATTCTCTGGTGGTGTGCAGTTGCAGATAGACAACGGATCATTCTTGTAGTCGTTGTACCTGCAGAGGCACACGGTGCAGAGCTTTTAAAGAAGTTCGATTAAAAAAAACGCCATATCTTGCGCAATTCTTAGGACGGCATTACTAAGTCCTTGAGACCACTCAAAGAAGCCTGCGCTATCAAATTCCGCGCACTGACGCTCCACCGAATCTCGCGACGAGCTAGCTTGCGTGAACACATAGTGAATTGAATTCCGCGAACACAAGACTCAACACATTATCGAGTTGTGGAATGGAGCTGGCAACGTACCTTTGATGCGGGCGGGATAGTTTGCGAGGCATCTTTTTTCCACATGCCTAACTATGGGGCAGCGCGTGTGCCTATGAAGCACAGGACATGCGTCTTTGTCACTGAAGTTGTAGTAGTTTTGTTGCGAGTTGTCACACCCGCCGGGAAAAGCCATGAAAAAGTAGCGCCTCGCTTTCCTTGAAGCACAAGTTTATGACCCATGAATGGTCAGGAGCCTTAGTTACAGCCGATAGCGCAAGAAATAGCGCATTATCTTAGCTATTTAGTAAATAATATTTTTTCCTCGCTTCTGTTTCTCTGGACCACTTCAGCAGACGGCAGCTTTAAGAGCGATTTCAGACGAGGGGACATCGGGCTCGATGTATTGTGCCGTGGCTGGGGGCCCGGAGCAGTCGATACCGAGAGAGGAAGAGAATTTCGTATATATATATATACAGGACGTGCTGGCGCCTTGTCCTAAAGCCGATCGCGATATGACTGAAGCTGAGAAGGTAGGGCATGGGCTCAAGGGAATTGCTGACGACACATTTGATCTGCTCATGTGCAAAAGCTGCTCTACAGTTGATGCTATCGTCAAAGAGTGCCGTCAATTCGAGCGGGCCAAAAGCCGACGCGTCCTGCAACCATTCACCAGAGTTTACTGCCGCAGCGTCGACGTGTGAAGATCAGCCCGCACAGCGGCATGCGTCGCCATAAGAGGACGTGGCGCTAATCGTTCGACGTGAACTGGACGCGATGGCCCCCGCAGCTTTCTGTTCGCCGTAGCCTTGATGCTACCCCTATTTCTGTTTCCCTCGTGCAAGGCATCGTTCGACAGAAACTTGAAAACATTGGCCTACATTCTGTCTGTGCTGTCGCCAATCCCAGAGCTAACGAACGTCCATCTAATATTTTCGCTCCAACCCGACGCTTCTCTCCGCGTTATCGCGACCCGACTGAGTGGAGAACCGCAGATGACCAGCCAATATGTTTCATCTGTCGCCGCATTGGTCATGTCGCCCGATACTGTCGCAACTCGTGGCGCTCAACTCCTCGCACGCCGACCAAACTGAGCCGTTTTGATGGAAATGCCCGCAATGTTTCACCCACCACCGGTTCTAACAGCACCAACAACTCTGCTAGGAACACGTGGTACAGTCGTTCACCATCGCCGCGCGGACACCAATCTCGTTCACCGCAAACGCGTCGCCCATCTTCCCGTTCGCCGCAGCCACGTCGCCTTTCGTCCTCTGTGGCTTTTGGCCGCACCCTTTCGGAAAACTAAGAAATGCAGCCCTCGTAGGTGGTGCTGCATTGCCTACTACTGCAGCAAATCCTCTGTCTGTGTCCACAAAGAGAAGTGTAATTCACGTTAAAATAGACTGCTTACCTGTCCAAGCACTCGTCGACACTGGAGCCCACGTATCTGTAATGAGTGCTAGCCTACGTAGACGTTTAAAGAAGGTCCTAGTCCCGACAGCTGCCCGAGTCCTTCGTGTGGCCGACGGCGGCGTGCTGGTTGTTCTTGGAATGTGTACTACGTGTTTAAGCATAGCCGGTCGCCCTACTTCTGTTCTCTTCACTGTGATCGACAACTGCCCTCACGACGTTATCCTTGGATTGGACTTTTTATCCCATTATTCCTATCTCATCGACTGCGCAACCGGCGTTCTTCAGTTGGAACTGCCTCAAGTCGCCGATGCTCCGCGCACCGCTCCACCGCACTTGTTTGTTTTCGCTTCAAGATGTGCGTATGTCACCTGAGGCAGTCACTTACGTCGCTTTGACTGCACAGCCACAGATTCCTGACGGTGAATATGTCCTTCGCCCTCTCGTCTACGTGCTTTTGAACCGGAACGCTGCTCTCCCGCATACGCTGGTGGCGACTACTAATAACGGCGTCATTCTCCCGCTTTTGAATTTCAGCCTGTGCCCTCAAGTGCTTCCAGCCGGTATGTCCTTGGCCAACGTTTCTAATACTTCCGAATATGACATTGAAAGTCTGAATGCCGAGAGCGGTTTCTTAGCACCAAGTGCAGCTCACAGCTCTGGTTCCCTAAGGGATGACTTCGCGAAGATGATTGCACCTGACCTCACCTCTACGCAGGCCACGAACGTACGTCTCCTCCTCGAATCGTACCTTGACATCTTTGATTTCGGCGACAACCCTTAGGACAAACATCTATTGTTCACCACCGTATCAACACTATCAATCCTATTCGTCGGCGTCCCTATCGAGATTGGCATGCTGAACGTCGAGTCATCAATCTGAAGTGGACAAAATGCTCCGCAAAGGGGTCATCGAACTATCAGCCAGCCCTTGGGCTTCGCCTGTCATGCAAAAAAAAAAAAATGATGGAACCTGGCGTTTTTGCGTCGATTATTGTCATTTAAACAAGATAATCCGAAAAGACGTCTACCCACTACCACGCATCGATGACGCCTTAGACTGCTTGCGCGGAGCTGAATACTTCTCGTCCATTGATCTTCGATCTCGCTACTGGCAGATATCAGTTGATGAAATGGGCTGCGAGAAGACGGCCTTCATCACACCTGATGGTTTATATCAGTTCAAAGTCATGCCCTTTGGCCTATGCAATGCTCCTGCGACATTTGAACGTATGATGGACTCTCTTCTGCGAGGCTACAAATGGACCACTTGTCTTTGTTATCTTGACGGCCGTTATTGTTTGTTTTCCGACGTTCGGCAGCCACCTTACCCGATTCGCTGCCATTCTTGCAGTCTTCCGAAAAGCCGGCCTCCAAATGAACTCCACGAAATGTCAATTCGGGCGCCGTGAGATTACCGTGTTGGGACACCTCGTTGACGCATCCGGTGTACAACCAGATCCGGAAAAAGTCCGCGCCGTTCGCAGTTTCCCGGTGCCCCGTTCTGCATCTGACGTGCGCTGTTTCGTCGGCCTATGTTCTTGCTTTCGCCGTTTCGTCAAAAACTTCGCCGACGTTGTTCGCCCTTGACATATCTTCTTAAGAAGAACACGCCGTTCTCATGGGGCCCTGAGCAAGCTCACGCGTTGGCCGCTCTCATTGGCTTTCTGACCACCGCAACCATACTTTCCCACTTTGATCCATCTGCACAGACCGAAGTCCACACTGACGCAAGTGGCCATGGCATTGGCGCTATTCTCGCCCAACAGCAGAATGGTACCAAGTGCGTGATAGCTTACGCCAGCCGCCTGCTGTCACCTGCTGAGAGAAATTACTCCATCACCGGGCGGGAGTGCTTGGCTTCAGTTTGGGCTGTCGCCAAATTCCGGCCATATTCGTACGGCCGAACGTGTTTGGTCGTTACAGACCAGCACTCCCTCTGCTTGTTGTCTTCCCTCCGGGACACCACAGGACGGCTAGGTCGCTAGGCTTTGCGGCTCGAGGAATTTTCATTTGTTGTAAACTATAAGTATGGACGTCTGCACAAGGACGCTGACTGCCTCTCGCGTCACTCCGTGGATCCTCTCGAACTTGTTGCGGATGATCCGGTGACCTGCGTGATGGCTTTGAGTGACATGAATGACATGCGCGCTGAACAACAACGCGACGCATCCTTACAGTCCATCATCCCCGGAGTGAAATCTGGCAGCACCGACGGCACGTGCAGCATGTTCGTGCTGCACAACGGCATCCTCTACCGCCGCAATATCAACCCTGACGGCCCTGAGTTGCTCCTTGTCCTTCCTCGTCATCTGCGATCCGTCGTTCTCGAACAACTTCACGATGCACCGACGGTGGGACACCTTGAAATTTTGCGTACATACGACCGCGTACGACGCCGGTCCTCTTGGCCGGGTCCCTACCGCTCTGTGCGTCGTTATGTCGCAACTTTCGAATTGTCTCAGCGCCGGAAGAAAACTCCCCTGCCACCTGTCGGACGACTCCATCCAATTGAAGTTCCCTCTGAACTTTTTTTCGAGTAGGCCTTGACCTACTTGGCCCTTTTCCGATGACGGGTGGAGGGAATAAGTGGATCGCCGTCGCTACTGATTTCATGACACGCTACGCGATAGCAAAGGCGTTGCTGACTAGTTGCGCAACTGACGTCGCCGATTTTCTCATTCACGACGTTATTCTCCAGCGCGGTGCACCTCGACAGTTACTTACAGACCGCGGCCGCTCGTTCTTGTCTCGAATTGTGGACGATGTTCTCTGCTCTTGTGCCACGGGGCACAAGCTGTCCACCGCCTACCACCCACAAACGAATGGTCTTACGGAGCATCTCAACCGAACACTCATACAGATGCTGTGGATGTACGTTTCGAACGATCACCGCACCTGAAACACCACGCTGGCCTACGTGACACTCGTGTGTAACTAGTCCCGACATGACACCGAAGAATAATCACCCTTTTATCTTTTGTATGCTCGCGGCCCCACATTGCCCTTTGACACCATCCTACCTTCTGTGCCACGCATTGCCACTAGTACGCTCGTGAAGTCATCGATCGCGTTCACATGGCGCGTCAAGTCGCCCGATCTCGTTTATTAGCCTCGCAGCATCTGCAAAAAGAGCGTGACGACCGGTGCCATCGCGATGTTCAGTACGCCCCAGGTGCTTGGGTGCTGCTTTGGTCACCACGAGAGGGCACGGAGGCGCCGACAGGATGAGAGGCTCACACTTGTATTTTTTCACCCTGCAGTTACTCGCTGCCTTCATCCCTGGTTTCTGGTGCGCTGTTTCACTGGATTCGCGTGGCGAGCCTGTCGTCCATGTTTCAATGGCCGGCAAATTCGGTGAACCTGTTCCCGCCACACTTTGCCCGGATCAAAGCCGTCACCAAATCTACGTCCGGAACGACACTCCATTGGTATCTTCGGCTTACCACTGCGCCACCGCGACAGCATCGACAGCGCCTGCAGCGGAACGCTTAAAGCCCAGTAATACGCTCTGGGCAGTCAGAGGGCACGGAGGCACCGACAGGATGAGAGGCTCACACTTGTATTTCTTCACCCTGCAGTTACTCGCTGCCCTCATCCCTGGTTTCCGGTGCGCTGTTCCACTGGATTAGCGTGGCGAGCCTATCATCCATGCTTCAGTGGCCGGCAAATTCGGTGAACCTGTTCCCGCCACACTTTGCCCGGATTAAAGCCGTCACCAAATCTACGTCTGGAACGACACTCCATTGGTATCTTCGACTCACCACTACGCAACCCTGACCACATCGACAGCACCAGCAGTGGTAATCACCAGCAGTAATCGCTTCATTGTCGTGCTTGAGTGCCCAGAAGCCTTGAGTGACCCGTTCTGTTCCTTGTTTCTTTCACTGTGTGGTGATGTGGAAAGCGATCCTGGCCCATCCAAGGACGATGTCATTGCTGAAGTACCCAAAACCGCGAGGGACTTAAATGAAAGATCTATTAGAATGGAATCTATGCAAAATTCTGTCGGAGACAATTCATGAGCTGAAACAACAGCAAAAAACCGTTTCAGATGCTATATCTGAGATCGATCAGAGACTGCAGCACGTGGAAAGCCAGACAGCCATCCTTGATGAATGGAAACAGGATGTCAGCTTATTGCGCGACAAGATTGAGGGTGTAGTAACTGATACGAACACGCTTCGTACGCGACTTGATGACGCGGAAGATCGCTCACGTCGCGATAATCCGCTTTTTTTCGGAGTACCAGATACTGCAACAAGAACATTCAATGCAGTCAGAGGAAAAGGGCCTAGATTTAATAAATAATACTTTAAAACTCGGTTTAACTTGCGATCACATAATGCGCGCACATAGGTCGCTACACTCAACAAAAATCGCGGTCGATAATAGTTAAGTTTTCCTCTTACAAAACCAACGAACAAGTTTTGTCTAAGCGTTCTCTTCTGAAAAGAAGCAGCCTGACTGTGAGCGAAGACTTCTTGGAGGTAACGCGAAATATAAGAAATAAATCAACGGAGTATGGCAAGGGACTAAATGCACCCTACGGGCTTCGTTACGAAAGACTAGTCGTGGGAGAAAAATATTATTACTATGACCTAGATAACGATGTTGTCTACGAAATAACGCCACGAAACAGAAATTCCGACTCTCGAATTCTTCGCTCAGGTCGTTTCTTACAGAACTCGCGATAGCGAAACGCGAGGGGAGATGCTTGCACTTCATCGAAACATGTTATCTCGGCTCTATTCACTAATATTCGCAGTATATTTAATAAAAGGGGCGAATTGTGTTCTCTGCTTAATGACAGTGATGCTGACATAATAGCGATAACTGAAACTTGGTTGACTAACAAAATAACAAAGGAGGAATTGCTTCATTGCCATAAAAATACGCTGTGTATCGGAATGACCGTACTGACGGAATTGGGGGCGGTGTATCGCTTGCTGTTAGTAAAAACGTTGAGTGCTTTAATCTACCGATAATCACTGGAATTGAATCTGTCTGGTGTTGTTTATCCATTAATTAAAAAAAATTACCTTAGGCGTCTGCTACCGGCCACCCTCGAATAGTTCGTTTTGTGATTACCTGCATGACTGTCTAAATCAATTAACAGTAAGATTCCCCGGAGCAAAGATAATTCTTGTGGCTGACTTTAACTTTCCTAACATAAATTGGTCGAGCACATATCCCTTCTCTAACCCATCATCCAGTGAGGCTAATCAGTTTATCGCTATTTGTTTACCTTAGTACAGACAGTCGTTACTCCAACACGGGTAGCAGGCACTACGTCATCGTTACTTGATCTCGTGCTGACATCATCAGCTGATATTATGTCCCCGATAGCGCACTTACCTGGCCTTAACGACGACGATACATTACATTTTACAATCACGATATCACTAGCACTGAAAGGTAAACGATTTAAGCAAATAAAAGATGATAAAAAGGCTAACTTCTCTGCAATAAACAACGAACTTGCTTCCTTTGTTGACATGTTTCTACTCTGCCATCTCGATCGTTCTGTCGAGACAAATTTGCGCCTCTTTAAAGAACAAGTATTTCATCTAATAAATCGTTATATTCCAGCCCGACGTATATATTCAAATAGTAACGCACCGTGGTATAACAGACGCCTTAACAGACTAAGTAACAAAAAGAAACGCCTATTTCGTGTCACTAAACGGTCACTAAATCCTGAAAAGTGGTTTTCATACCAATCCGCTGCCGCCACGTACTTTTCAAACTTAGTCTACGAAGTTTTCCTACTACAACGTTACCCTTCCCAAGCTACTGAAAACTAACAGTAAGGCATTCTGGAGCTCCATGAAAGGAGCTAGCATGAGAAAGATCCCTTTAACTTCACTAAATGGGAAAACAATCGCCGACCACGCATGCGCTGACGTGCTAAATGACACGTTCGTACAGGCCTTTCGCCGTCTTCGCATATTACACCACACATTACTGCTATCTAAACTCAGAGCGCTAAACATTGATACTAATGTACTTAATTGGATAAAAGAATTTATAACACACCGCATGCAATTTGTAAGCGCCAATGAAGTTAATTCAACTCTAACACCCGTCAAATCTGGCGTTCCACAAGGGGTCTGTGCTTGGGCCACTGTTGTTTTTGATCTACGTTAACGATCTACCTGATAATATTTCGTCTAAAATTTGTCTTTCTGCAGATGACTGCGTAATATATCGTAAAATTACTAATGACGCTAATATTTCATCTCTTCAGGATGATTTAAACACTGCATAACTGGACTGTAAAATGGCACATGCAGCTTAACGTCAAGAAATGTAAATCGATGCGAATATCCTGTACTAATGAAGCTTGTCCTGCCTATTTACTAGATAACATTCCTTTAGAGAGCGTAAGAAACTACACATATATGGGTGTCCATATAACCTACAGCTTACCCTGTAAGTACCATATCGACTTTATAACGAACAAAGCTAATCGCACACTTTGATGTCTTCGCAGAAACTTCTCTCTCGCACCATTATCGTTGTTATACAACATTGTTATAACATTTGTTATACACGACGTATGTCCGTCCACAGTTGGAATATGAATCGTCAGTATGGGACCCACATCATGCCATCTCAATTAACTGCCTTGAATGTGTCCAGAATCGCTCCACTCGGTTTATACTAGCTAATGACAATCGTACGGCAAGCGTAACACAAATGAAGACTACACTGACCCTACCTTCGCTGTTAACCCGCAGGAAACAATCATGCCTATGCTACCAGAAGATTTACTGCCAGAACACAGCGCTTCGGTCGGCATGGATTAATCCAGCACCATTCATCTCCTCACGTAGAGATCATGCGCATAAGGTACACGTGCCTCGCTCTAACGCACTAACACATGCGCAATCATATTTACCCAAAATATGCAACGAATGGAACGGTCTGCCAGCATCTATTGTTAGTGTAAGTAATCCTGTTCAATTTAGAAATACTTTAGTTAACTACATTTAAATCATGAAACTTTTGTTCAATATATCATGTGACTTTTCATTGTATA
This sequence comes from Dermacentor variabilis, assembly GCF_050947875.1. Lineage (NCBI taxonomy): Eukaryota > Metazoa > Arthropoda > Arachnida > Ixodida > Ixodidae > Dermacentor > Dermacentor variabilis. The sequence continues at coordinate 1,900,731 of NW_027460346.1, read as the reverse complement.
AATACTATTTGCAACTTAACTATGTGTGTATTGACCTATAATTCCCAACCTGTGTATTGAAAAGTGTATCAAGAGATTTCTATGGTGAACTACCACTATTATTTTTTGTTTATGATGTGTAAATTAGAGAGTTAGCGTAATTTTTCATTGTTACTGATACTGTGCCTTTTCTGTATATCATTTTTTACCTCCTTTACGTAGCGTCTCTCCTCTATAATGTATACTTACACTGAGGGTACTGCAAATAAACAAATAAATAAATACATATATACATAAAACCATGTCGTCGCGTCGGCCTCTCCAAGAAGCTTCTCCCTAACTACACAGGGCCTCATGAAGTCCTACGTGAAGTTAACGACGTCAATTACGAGATCGCGCCGTTACAGTTTCATCCATCCTCAAGTCCGCAGCCTGTTGTTGTCGTGCACGTTTGCGGCTGAAGCCATACTTCGCTCGCAGTTCTTCGCCTACCATGCACCGAGACAGCGTTTCAGCACCCAGGGGTCCTGTCAAGGAAGGCTAAAAGAAGAGAGAGAAAGAAGATCGCGAGACGCTGGCTGCTGCGTGTTGTTACTAGTCAGTCATCTTATGTCCATTGACTCTGCTTGTAAATAGACTATAAATACAGTCTGTATATGTTACCAACATCCCCGTAATAATATGATCGACACAGACGGTAAATTCTGTTTGCCCCCGTAGGTTACGTGGAGCAAAACATCTTTGCTACACAGGATTCGGCTGGGTGTTGCTTTCACTCGTCGCTACGTGCACCTTATTGGCCAGTCAAACAGCCCTGATTGTGACAACTGCCAGATGCCTGAAACACTGGAACACATATTGTGCGATTGCCCATCATATATGCTGGAGCGAAGGACGTTGGAAAGTTTCTTGGCCAGTGTTGGCAGGAAACCACTGTCGGAAGAAGTTATCCTCGGCCCATGGCCTGACACTGCAACTTCAATGCGTGCAACTAAAGTGATGTTGAAGTTTCTGCAGGACACCAAGCTCGACGAGCGGCTTTAGCAAGGAAACTCTCATGTACATAAGCACTCACCACTTCTCTTATCATCATCACTCATCCCCAGTACTTTCACTCCCCTTCCCTCTTCCCGAGTGCAGATTAGAGGACTAGAGCGCACTAGCTCAGGTTGACCTCTCAGTTTTTCCTGTCAGTAAATTATATTCCATTAACTTGAAGCCCATATGTGACTTGATATAAACGACGCCTGGTGCGAACGCGCCCAAGACGCTCATAGCATTTTCTTTCGTGCGTTCACGACAGGCGTAATTTAAATCAAGTCAAGCACGGGCTTCATGTTAAGGTGCAGTTCTGGATATGGGTGTGTTAGCCAATAAGATTTTTACGTAATGCCTCATTGATGAACTAATTCGCAAAACACTCAATCATCAATCAGCTCAATATATGCAAAAATTTTGCGGATGCTGGCACCTACCTCATCAATTTTAACATGGAGTCCATGTCCTTGACTTTGGCGTGATCTCGCCTGAAGATCTTGGCACGTGGGCAGTTCTCGAATGTATAGAAGTCGCCGTACTGCTCCACTATGGGAAGTTGTTCACTGATGGCAAAGATGTCGGGGAAATAGCTGAAAGATGGATAATATTTGAATGGCAGCACATTGGATCGCGCCCAGACGTAGTCTTGGACATTTTTGCCTTACTAATTGCGCATACGGCGCCAGCAGAAAACAGTCTGGTGGTTGCCATGACTGAAGGCTTCAGGGATTTTTGATAGGGTTTTGTTTTCTTTCGTTTATCACTCAATGAAGCTTCCAACTCTCATGAGCAACCGCGGCTCCGAGCTCACTAGGCCGAATTCCATTGAATCGATTCACGGCAGCTTGCTGTAAAGTTAAACGCGGAGTAAAAATGCTTAGCGCTCGTATTAAAACATTGGGCAGAGAGGCCTGAGAATTATCTTTGTTGAAGGTATTTGTGCCGTATTGGAGACTATTTTTGATGCCTTTTTCTGCTTGCTTGAGCAATTGATGCATATGTAGACATTCACTTACGCGATATTGTAGCTTGCCCAGTACCTATTATCACGGAGTTCCTGGCTAATATCTTTCTTTCTTGTGTGCATTCTGTAAAAGATATAGGCGAAATCACGGTTGAGGTTTCAATAGCGGCATAATAATTGGAAGAATGCGGTTTGCAGCAGAGACTAATGTAACAGATCAGTGGTGTCAACGTTCTATACATTTGCGGTGATGCATAACACCTCACGGGCCCTCACTTCAGGCGTATCAGATCCCACGATAGCCTGACTAACGACGTACTATCGACACGTGTGTGAACTTAAGGGAATGTGACTTGGCTTTCATAAGGAGCTTCGGTTGAACCTATGTGTAGTTGATAGAGCAATGCATATGCGCATGCTTACATGGTTGTGTAATGCATATATATTGGCTTTCATTTAAAAAACAGACAAAGTGTAAGTCAAGATACGTCCAGTCTGCTCCCATTGTCCTTTCATGACGTGTTCGATAGTGCAAGAGTTTACCTGTCTGTCACAGCAATTAGGCGACCAATGAAAATGAACAAATTCTGGCACAAGCAGGCAAAATTTCGCGGTAACCGGACTGCACAACTTGAACATTCGTGGCGACAATCCCAAACTGCCGCATTTTGTTCTGGCTCTTAGCTGATACGCCTTATACCTTAAATCCTTCATAACATAAGTAAACACAGACATAGTAGTGTTGAGTACTACGAAAAAATAAGAACCTGCTAGATATCCGTGATATACTGCAGAAACATTTGACCCGCACTTGTTTCGGTGTTACTGTGGGAGTTGGCAGCGAGGCGACAGCGGCAACATTTATTTCGGTATCCCACTGAGGCAAGAGCACCTGACAGACACGTTACCTCAGCGTAAGAGCTGGCAACGTTCTCAGCTCACGCTTTATGTCATCGCTCTTCAGCTGGAGACGCTGCTGCTGGCGGCATCGCCACTACCGAGGCGCCTGCTTCGTTGCGCAGCGAGAGAAAGCAGCTCCAAGTTCGGAGCGCGTGGCTATCGGCGCTGTTTACGCCACTGATCGACACTGAGGACATCGAGGTGATGCATTGCAGTACGCGATGAAAGATACAACCTTTGTGATGCATTGTGACTGCATTTGTATACCCCCGCAAATCACCCAGCCTTCACCGGTGCCACAAAAGGCACCGGCTGCCACGCGGTCCGATTATGTCGTTTGAATTGTTGAGCCCTGTGCATGGTAGGCAAAATGGTCACTTATAAACACGTATGTTTATGGCGTTGCTTGGAAAGTCCAAGTGAGTATCGGAGGGCTTTCGGGGTCGCAGAATTACTCTGGCGGCTACTGCATTACCATTAATCCTGTTCGCATTCGATTCCGTTAAGGAAAAGAAAAGCCCTATCGCACAGGCCAGCACACAGTGTTTCTTTTTCGAGATCGAACTGAAACTGTCATGCCCGTGGTACTTCGGGTGTTGAGATCGTTGTCGCCTATCAACGTGCTTAGAAACACTTAATTAGAAGCTTCACTGAAGGCTTGTTATTCATGTCGAGCCCTTTAGTTCCTCTCACTGTGAGCAGGTATTTTCTTTTCTTGGAGTAAAAATAGCTTTTGTCCTCAACTTCAGGTGATGCACCACGAGCCATGCATTATGGGATTTGCTTCGTATTGCTCGTTAGAGTGATGCAATCATCGTTCCCTTCTTTTTGCTGAAATTATCGTTAAGCGAAACATTCTTTGCGTCCTGCCCGAGGTGTGGCGTTCGTCGTTTTTTCGCCCGATATATTTGTGCATATACGTATATACGAACCTCATATGAATATTCTACTTGAACCACGTGGAGGCCTATAACGTAAAACTATTCCAATATGTTTTATTCCAATCTCTCTCCTCCTCCCATCTTTCATCCCCCCCATCCCGCTCCCATGTGTAGGGTAGCAAACCGGTTACGCTACACTGGTTAACCTCCCTGCCTTCCTTCTCCACTTTTTCCTTCCTTCCTTCCTGACGCCAAATTTACGTAACCACCGACGCAAGCATCGGGCGGTGACCCGCAGCGTTGCCTGAACAGCCCAATCGAACGCTCTCCTCGTTAATAGGAGGACACTTTTGTTTTCTTTCAAAACGAATAACATTGCCTACATTGAGTGGTTTTTCTTATCTAATTGGCTGCCAGGAGGCGAGGAGCACGCTCAAGTGGAGAGGGTTTCGATGGGGCCGAGCCAGCGCACTGACAATAGATAACCGGATGAAGAGGGAGGTGCCAGCTTCTGCGATTGGTCCGCTTTGCCTTACTTAGCTTGCGGTGGCATGTCTAAAATCACGGTGGCGTGCAACGGCATTAAAAATGCCGCTAAAACGGATCTTCAGCAAAGAAGACTTGGCAGAGCAATGTCATATACGTGCCGAAAGGGCTCGGTAACTTTATATTGCAGCGCTTAAGAGGAAGCTTTAGCTCGGGCCCAACTCCGACGCGGCCTATTCAAATACATGTAAAAACGCAAAAACGTTTTTCTGAGATAACCCCTGGACCGATTTTAATGAAATTTGTTGCACTTGAGAGGGAAAGTGAAATTCTAGTGACTGTTGGTCGCGGAATTTCTATTTAGGTCCTGAATTTTGTTAAAAAGATTTTCAAAAATTCGAAAGTTTGAAAAAAATAGAAGCATGAAGTTTACAAATTCATAACTCTGCATCAAGAGCAGATATTCCGGTTCTGTAAACGAGATCCATCAGATCATTGAAAGCGGACAAATTCGATACATCATTTTACATCTTACGTGAATTTGTTACGTTGTTTACAAGGGTTCTGCAAAACCTATATTCCCATTTTACAATATTTTTTGACATTCATGTGCAACCTATCAATTTTGTCCGCTTTAGATGTGCTATTAGATGCAGTTCACGGAATTGTATTATCAATTTTCGTTGCTGAGTTACAGAGTTGTAAACTTGAAAGTTTCGTTTTCTGAAAATTTTCAATTTTTGCCAATTTTTAATAAAAGATTGACGACCTAAATCAAAAATCTGAAACCAACAGTCACTAGATCCTAAGTTGTTCTTTTAAATGCAACAAACCTCGTCAAATTTGGTGCAGTGGTTGCCGAGAAAAACGAATTCTGCTTTTACATGTATTTAGATAGGAGCACCCGAGCTAAAGCTTCCTCTTAAAGGTTTATTATACGAAAATAAACCCATGCTCACTGACTGGTGCGAGTAGCCAGTGCCTGAGCGATCGGCGGCAGCCATCTTGTATTCCTTTAGGAACGGGGCAGTCTCCGGATATTCAGAAAAAAATTCAGTTTTGTTCGGCATATTACTGCATCTTTAACGCATAGAAGTAACTTTGACGGAGCGAGTTTTCGCGGTTTTGTGAGGTTGCGTGACCGACAGGTGAAGTGGGTACAGCACGAAAAACGTTTTTACAAATAGCAGAGAGTTAATGGCGAAAAGGCGTCGAATCAGAAATAATATTTTTTTTTGTTCGGGCGAATCATGCATAATCAGTGTACACACATTATATCGCGCGGGGAGCGATCGCGGTTTCGTGACGTCGGATGACAGAGAGGCGAATGGGGGGGGGGGGGGGGTCCAAAAAATTTTTGACCGATCGCGAACGGCTGACTGCAGAATTGGAATAGAAAAGTTTGGAATAGCTTTACGTTATAGCGCCCTTGGTGTGATCCGCTGGGTAACATGCCTGAATAGACCAGTTGGGTTTCTGGGTATGTGCAACTAGTTATGTGCCTCTGGGTATGTGAACATTTTAGGCTAATCCCTCAGAATGAGTAACGTAGCGTTTTGGGCGTGTTGGGAGGACATGATGAGGCTTATAGCGCATGAAAAAATGAGGACAGACAGACACGGTACACACAGGCGCTGACTGCAGCGCTGGCTGTTTGAATCTCTAGCCACTAACGCACTTTTGTACGCGAGGCACTTATCAACTCTAAATGTAAAATCCGAGATGCTTATTGACGGAAGTATTCGCTTTCTTGACATCAAGTTTTTATTCTATGACGAACATATCTACTGGAAGTACAAGCCGCGTGGCAACAAGCCACTGCTCTCATATCAGTTGGCGCACTCAAAATTGGCCAAGAGGGGAATTGCGGGGGTATGCCTGTCCAACGCAATATGTAAGTCCCTGAGCGGATGACTGTAAGCTTCAATGACCAGATTATGCGTCGTCGGTTGGTAGGTTATCCCACGCATCTACTTGGCGTTGCTGAGGGTGTTCGGAATACAAATTCGTTTACAAAGGCTTCCGCCAGCCTGACTCCGGTCGATCTGAAGAAAGTTGTGGTGATCCCGTACATCCACGGTTTATCGCACCGATTAAAAAAACAAAAAACAGGACAGCGTGCTAATGTCAAATTAGTGGTTTCCGCTCCGACAAAATTGCAATGTCTGTGCGGATAAACCAGGCCTGGCCTACCTGAAAAGCCTGTGTGCAAACAGAAGAATCAGAACAGGTTCGTCAATTGCGCTGAAGCAGTAGTGTACAACCTCCCATTATCATGTGGTAAGAATTATGTGGGACAAAGCGGAAGGTGCCTCAATAAGTGTTTAAAGGAACACCGCTATAACTTAAAGGAAAAACGGGGAGGGTTCCTCGAAGCGCGCTGCAGACACTGTAGGAATTCCGTTATGAATACAAGTGATGGTGAACGTACCACGTAAGTTCCCGTATATCAAGACGGCTCCATTGTTGGCAGCAGCTGTGGTCAGTTAACTTGCAAAATTATCCAGCCAAAGTGATTGATATGTTAGGCAATAACAACATTTCAAAACCATCAATCGCCCTTTCGTTTAAAGAGTTACCCTATCTGCATAGAGATAGGTTAGCCTTGCAAACTGCGCACTTGTGACAATTCCTGTTGTTGCCTATATTAACACGTGTACTTATCTTTATCGGGTGATCACGTTTCGCCGCCTAACAAATGTTATCTCACAGCGCGGGACGCGCCTGCATGTATCCGAAGTTTCTGGAAAGTTATCGATGCTTCTACCCGGCTGTCTGTTGTCGCCGAACCTTCTGTTATCTCATTTAATCGCGTGACGCGAATGGTGTAGAACTTTGTGGAAGGCACGCGGGTCCGAACGATTAGTCTGGAACGTTCGACGACTGCTGTATAAAAGCCCACGCGCTTGACCCGCTGATCAGATTTTCGACGATCGCCGACCGTGTTCGCCGCTATCGTTGTGCTATATGTGTAGCCTGTTTTGTGGGCACAGGTTCGCCCAATAAAGGTTAGTTTTGTAGTTCACAGTATTGCTACTGTGTTCTTCAACGTCACCACCACGTGACATCTGGTGGAGGTGCTTTACGTTCATGTACCGCACGCCCCCGACAAGCCGTAATTCAAGCCCGGACTGCAAAGAGAACACCAACGTAGTCCCGCACCATCGAGCAAGCCGCCGTCTTCAACAGCTGCCCCCGGAGCACGGACTTCTACTTGAGAAGACCAAGAAGATTGTGGCCAAGGCAACCCCAATGGCAGCCCCAGCGTCCCCCATCGTGCTGCAGCAGCCCAGGGAACCACTGACATTCCGCGGTTCCACATTTGAGGACCCGGAAAGCTGGCTGGAAACGTATGAGAGGGTCGCTACGTTTAACAGCTGGGCAAGCGACGACAAGCTGCGACATGTCTATTTCGCACTGGAGGACGCCGCCAGGACGTGGTTCGAGAATCGAGAAGCCACCTTGACGACGTGGGACCTGTTCCGAAGCGGCTTCCTGCAAACATTTACAAGCGTCGTGCGAAAAGAGCGAGCCCAAGCTCTACTGGAGACCAGAGCGCAGCTACCGAATGAGACAATCGCCATCTTCACTGAGGAAATGACCCGTCTGTTCCGCCACGCCGACCCGGAAATGTCAGAGGAGAAGAAAGTCCGCCTACTGATTCGTGGTGTAAAGGAGGAACTTTTCGCCGGAATGGTAAGAAGCCCACCGAAGACCGTCGACGAGTTTCTTCGTGAGGCGACGAACATCGAGAAGACACTGGAATTGCGGAACCGGCAATTCGACCGACGCACCAAGCCAACAAGCTACGCCGGCGTTCAATCAGTGGCCATCGACGACCTGCGCGAGACCATCCGGGCAGTCGTACGAGAGGAGCTTCAGAAGATCTTCCCTTCATCGCAACCTCAATTGGCCTCAATCGCCGAAGTTGTCAAAGAAAAAGTCCAGTGATCGCTCGGAGTTCCCGAGGTCCAGTCACAATCATCGCAGCCCCAGCTAGAAGCGATGACCTACGCCGCCGTCGCCCGCCGTCAAGGTCCCCCTCCACGACCGCGCGAGGGCCCTGTAACGCCGCAATTCCGTCGACCACTGCCGCCGCCGCCAGCACGCCCACCCGTCGCCCAGCGCAGCTACCCGGGGAAGACAGACGTTTGGCGCGCTCCTGACCACCGCCCGCTCTGCTACCACTGCGGGAAAGCCGGCCATGTGTACCGCCGATGCCCATACCGCGACTTGGGACTGCGAGGTTTCGCCGTTAATGCGCCGCGGCCACAGATTGGCGAACGACCTCGTGATATCGCCGACTACCTCGCCGCCACTCAGTGGAGCCCTCGACGATCTTTCCGTTGGCCGTCACCAGGCCGCTACCTGTCGCCGCAGCGCCGACCATACACTGGCCCAGCCCGGAGCCGGTCCGTCAGGCCATATCCGGAAAACTAAAAGCAGCAACCGATGGAGGTGCGGTTGCTGTTCGTCGAACTGACGAAGATCCTCCGCCACCGACGAAGACGCCGAATAGACTACTTCGACGACATAACGTCACGCCGCCGTGCCGACGAAGTGTGGAAGCAAAGAGTACGACGAAGAAAGACAACCTGACGACGCCACGTACCAGCCACAGGTCAACGCGACGCAGCCGTGATCCGACGCCAAGACCTAACTGTAACGCAAGACAAAGAACCAACGACCTCGACGTGCTTCTCGACGGCCACGCAGTCACCGCCTTAGTAGACAAAGGAGCCGATTACTCCCTCATGAGTGGACCCATCGCCGCCCAGTTGAAGAAAGTTAAGACCGCATGGGAAGGTCCTCAAATTCGGACCGCTGGAGGACACCTCATCACGCCGACTGGAATCTGCACGACAAGAATAACCATTCATGACCGTGCATGAATGGTTATGCACGGCGTGGATTACTGTTGTGAACACTGTTGTTATCCTCCAACAGTGTTCACGAGACGTCATTCTCGGTATGGACTTCCTGAACCAACACGGCGCAATCATCGACCTGAAGTCGAAGTCAATAACGCTGTCGGAAGATAAAGCGATACCGCCGGAGACCCCTCGTAGTCACCACGCCTTGAGTGTGCTCGAAGATAAAGTGAGCATCCCGCCTCGCTCCAGCATTATTTCGGTCGGCACCAAAACACCCGCTGATGTAGAAGGCGTCATCGAAGGCGACCAATGTCTACTGCTAGACCGTGAAATTTGCGTCGCAAGAGGGATCGCTCGACTGCATGGAGGGAAAACTGAGGTGTTGCTGACAAACTTCAGCCAGGAGTTCAAGCACGTCAACAAGGGCACGACGATCGCGTACATCGAGGAAATTCTGCAAACCAGTAATGCGTTTGTCCTCTCGAATTCCACCGCATCTACGCCGACGACCATGGTTCCCGAACCAGACTACGACATTAATCCAAGTCTCCCCTTGATTAAGCAACAGCAGCTCAAAAGTCTGCTCCGACGATACAAAGGCTGTTTTTCAACGCCATCGAGGATTCGACAAACACCAGTCGCCAAGCATCGCATAATCACCGAGGAGTGCGCTCGACCACTCCGCCAGAGCACTTACCGAGTTTCCCTGCGAGAACGTGAAGCTATAAGAGAACAGGTCGACGAAATGCTGCGCGACGACATCATCGAGCCGTCGAAAAGCCCGTGGGCATCCCCTGTTGTCCTGCTAAAGAAAAAGGACGGAACCCTACGTTTCTGCGTGGATTATCGTCGACTAAACAAGATCAGGAAGAAGGACGTATACCCCCTCCCACGGATAGACGACGCATTGGATCGGCTCTGCAACGCTAAATACTCCTTGTCGATGGACCTCAAGTCTGGCTATTGGCAAATAGAAGTCGACGAAAGAGATCGTCAGAAGACCGCCTTCATCACCCCAGACGGCCTCTACGAGTTCAAGGTTATGCCATTTGGACTGCGCTCGGCGCCTGCAACGTTCCAGTGCGTGATGGACATGGTTTTAGCAGGATTGAAGTGGCAGACTTGGATGACGTCGTTGTCTTCGCCGGAAATTTCGACGATCACCTTAGGCGGCTTGCAACAGTACTCGAGGCCATCAAGTCATCAGGGCTCACTCTGAAGCCAGAAAAGTGCCGCTTCGCTTACGATGAGCTTCTGTTCCTAGGCCACGTCATCAGCAAGTCTGGAGTCCGCCCCGACCCGCAGAAGACAGTTGCCATCGCAAAGTTCCCGCAGCCCATCGACAAGAAGGCTGTGCGTAGATTTCTTGGCATGTGTGCCTACTACAGGCGATTTGTCAAGGACTTTTCACGGATCGCTGAGCCGCTCACACAGCTAACTAAATGTGACGTCGAGTTCAAGTGGGAAACGCCGCAGGCTGACGCATTTCAAGAACTCAAACGACGCATCCAGTCGCCGCCGGTACTTGCGCACTTCGACGAGCACGCCGACACCGAAATTCACACTGACGCCAGTAGCCTAGGCCTCGGTGCCGTCCTAGTCCAGAGAAAAGATGGACATGAACACGTGATAGCTTACGCTAGCCGGGCGTTATCAAAAGCGGAAGGCAATTATTCTACAACGGAATAGGAATGCCTCGCCATCGTTTGGGCTACAGCGAAATTTTGCCCTTACCTATATGGCAGGCCATTCAAAGTGGTCAGCGACCATCACGCATTGTGTTGGCTAGCTAACTTAAAGGACCCTTCAGGACGGCTGGCACGGTGGAGCCTCAGACTACAAGAATACGACATCACTGTAACATACAAGTCCGGACGAAAACACTCAGATGCCGACTGCCTATCACGCGCCCCCATTGACTCCCCGCCGCAAGATGACCAGGATGACGACGCCTTCCTTGGTATCATAAGCGCGGAAGACTTCGCCGAACAACAACGAGGGGACCCGGAGCTAAAAGCCCCAGTCGAGTATTTGGAAGGGCATACCGACGTTGTCCCTAGGGCATTCAAGCGTGGATTGTCTTCGTTCACGCTTCAAAACAACCTACTCGTGAAGAACTTCTCACCAGTCCGCGCCAACTACCTTGTTGTTCCGTCGGCGCTGCGTCCAGAAGTACTGCACGCCCTACATGACGATCCGACCGCTGGGAATCTCGGTTTCTCCCGGACACTATCGAGGATACAAGAAAGGTATTACTGGCCACACCTAACCGCCGATGTCGCCCGTTACGTCAGGACATGCCGAGACTGTCAGCGACGCAAGACACCACCGACGAGGCCAGCGGAATTACTACAGCCGACCAAGCCTCCTTACCGACCTTTTCAGCAGATTGGGATGGACTTGTTGGGACCGTTTCCGACATCAACTTCCGGAAATAAGTAGATTGTCGTGGCGACGGACTATCTCACCCGCTTCGCTGAAACTAAAGCTCTACCGAAAGGCAGCGCAGCCGAAGTGGCGAAATTTTTCGTCCAGAACATCCTGCTGCGACATGGTGCTCCAGAAGTCCTCATCACCGACAGAGGAACGGCTTTTACAGCAGAGCTCACGCAAGCTATTCTGCAATACAGCCAGACAAGTCACAGGAGGACAACTGCCTACCATCCGCAGACGAATGGTCTCACGGAGCGCCTGAACAAGAGCCTCGCCGACATGCTAGCAATGTACGTCGACGTCGCGCACAAGACGTGGGATGCAGTCCTGCCGTACGTAACATTCGCTTACAACACGGCGGTGCAAGAAACAACACAGATCACGCCGTTCAAGTTGGTTTACGGCAGGAACCCGACGACGACGCTCGACGCTATGCTGTCGCACGTCACTGACGAGGACAATCTTGACGTCGCTATCTATCTCCAGCGCTCGCTATCCAGCTATCTATCGCCCGCCTACGGATCAAGATCCAGCAGCGTACCGACAGCCGACACTACGACCTCCGACGACGCCTCGTCGAGTACCAGCCCGGCGACCATGTTTGGGTATGGACCCCGATACGCCGACGAGGACTCAGTGAGAAACTACTCCGACGCTATTTCGGACCCTACAAGGTCATCCGACGTATTGGCGCTCTGGACTATGAGGTCGTGCCAGACGGCATTTCGCATTCACAGCGGCGCTGTGCACTATCTGAAGTGGTCCACGTGGGGCGCCTTAAACCCTTTTACGGACGCTGACGAAGTTCATATTTTTGTTGTTTTCTTTCCTACGAGTGCTTTTGTTTATTGCTTTCGTTTGTTTGCAGCATCGGGTCGATGCTTTTTAAGAGGGGGGTAATAACACGTGTACTTATCTTTATCGGGGGACCACGTTTCGCCGCCGAACAAATGTTATCTCACAGCGCGGGACGCGCCTGCATGTATCCGAAGTTTCTGGAAAGTTATCGATGCTTCTACCCGGCTGTCTGTTGTCGCCGAACCTTCTGTTATCTCAAGTCATCGCGTGACGCGAATGGTGTAGAACGTTGTGGAAGGCACGCGTGTCTGAACGACTAGTCTGGAACATTCGACGACTGCTGTATAAAAGCCCGCGCGCTTGACCCGCTGATCAGATTTTCGACGATCGCCGACCGTGTTCGCCGCTATCGTTGTGCTATATGTGTAGCCTGTTTTGTGGGCACAGGTTCGCCCAATAAAAGTTAGTTTTGTCGTTCACAGTATCGCTACTGTGTTCTTCGACGTCACCACCACGTGACAATATACAGAGTGTTTCAGCGAACAATTCAAAATTTAAAAAAAAAATTGCCTGTGGCAGTTAGCGAAATTCTAGTCTATGCGCTAGTAGACTCGAAGAGGCGGGTATTTCTCCCCCAAAATATAAATGCATAATCGACTGGTCAACAAAAATTGAGTAAGTTTTTAACTAATTCCGTTATGGCACCTCACAATTTATAAATTCTAGTGAGTGGGACTGCAAGGCATATTCACTGGAGAATAATTGAGTGCATGATCCCATTACGAGATGCGCGCCATCAAACTTGCCGTAAAAATGCACTGTTGTTCCACTTATTTCTTATCGAAACGTTGTTTTATGCATCGAAGCATAAGCTTAACTGGAACGCCAATGCATTTCTCCGCAATGTCCGGGAATTAATATCTCGAAACTGGTGTCATCCTGAGAAGTCGTTCCAAGTGGACCCACCTAACAAACTTCCCGGCTACAATTTGTAAATTGCAATATGTGCGGTAAGGTAATTAGCGGAAAACTTAATTAGTGAATTTTGTTAATTAGTCGATTTGAATTTTTGTACATGTCCGCCTCTGTGAGTTGACCAGCTTATGGACTAGGCTTCAGAAATTCTGAAAGTGTTCGCTGAAACACTCGGTATGTGATTCTATGACTCGAAAAAAAAAATACTGTTGTATGCAGTGCCTGTGCTTACCACGTCTTTCGGCGTCCTCGTCTTTTCGTGCGGTATAACCCTCATTATCTCAGAATGAGAATATACCACTAGGTAAGAGTTCGAATAGACAAGCAGAACAAGAGGAAAGAAATGACCGCATGCGCGAACACTCAAACAAAGTTGAAAAATAAGCTAGAGATAGTCAATTATCACTGCATTGCAATGATTGCAGCTGCAAGCTGTCTTTTGAAGATGTAACCTATTTGTCAAAATACCGCGATGACCGTGCACGTCTTATTTCCGAAGCATTTCACATTCATAGTAGCGGCGAAGCATGTGTAAGCCTCCCTTCCATTTCTCTCCTTCCGAAGGAGATAGCCTTCCTATATCATCCATTGCAATTTATTGCCCCTGCGCATGCCGAATTCTGTTGCTTCTGTGCTTTGAGATAGCGGTAGAGTATATATATGCTGACTGAAAGAATAAAGACATATGGTTGTTAGTCAGCGCTGTGGTCTGTGTCCCTCTCTTTTGTTTAGCGCTGTTTACTGCTCGAAAGAAGTGAAGTCGGCAACAGAAGCAGCCGAGCGTGGAGAAGGAAGTTAATGGAACAAGACAGGGCGAGGGCGTGCACGCAAGCAAGCAAGCAAGCAAGCATCTAGAGACCAGCGTCGAGCTACATGGAAGTAAAAAGTAGAAGGGAGTCATCATCATCATCATCATCATCAGCCTGGTTACGCCCACTGCAGGGCAAAGGCCTCTCCCATATTTCTCCAACAACACCGGTCATGTACTAATTGTGGCCATGCCGTGCCTGCAAACTTCTTAATCTCTTCCGCCCACCTAACTTTCTGCCGCCCCCTGCTACGATTCCCTTCCCTTGGGATCCAGTCCGTAACCCTTAATGACCATCGGTTATCTTCCCTCCTCATTACATGTCCTGCCCATGCCCATTTCTTTTTCTTGATTTCAACTAAGATGTCATTAACTCGCGTTTGTTCCCTCACCCAATCTGCTCTTTTCTTGTCCCTTAACGTTACACCTATCATTCTTCTTTCCATAGCTCGTTGCGTCGTCCTCAATTTGAGTAGAACCCTTTTCGTAAGCCTCCAGGTTTCTGCCCCGTAGGTGAGTACTGGTAAGACACAGCTGTTATATACTTTTCTCTTGAGGGATAATGGCAACCTGCTGTTCATGATCTGAGAATGCCTGCCAAAAGCACCCCAGCCCATTCTTATTCTGATTATTTCCGACTCATGATCCGGATCCGCCGTCACTACCTGCCCTAAGTAGATGTATTCCCTTACGACTTCCAGTGCCTCGCTGCCTATTGTAAATTGCTGTTCTCTTCCGAGACTGTTAAGCATTACTTTAGTTTTCTGCAGATTAATTTTTAGACCCACTCTTCTGCTTTGCCTCTTCAGGTCAGTGAGCATGCATTGCAATTGGTCCCCTGAGTTACTAAGCAAGGCAATATCATCAGCGAATCGCAAGTTACTAAGGTATTCTCCATTAACTTTTATCCCCAATTCTTCCCAATGCAGGTCTCTGAATACCTCCTGTAAACACGCTGTGAATAGCATTGGAGATATTGTATCTCCCTGCCCGACGCCTTTCTTTATTGGGATTTTGTTGCTTGCTTTATGGAGGACTACGGTGGCTGTGGAGCCGCTATAGATATCTTTCAGTATTTTTACATACGGCTCGTCTACACCCTGATTCCGTAATGCCTCCGTGACTGCTGAGGTTTCGACAGAATCAAACGCTTTCTCGTAATCAATGAAAGCTATATATAAGGGTTGGTTATATTCCGCACATTTCTCTCTCACCTGATTGATAGTGTGAATATGATCTATTGTTGAGTAGCCTTTACGGAATCCTGCCTGGTCCTTTGCTTGACAGAAGTCTAGGGTGTTCCTGATTCTATTTGCGATTACCTTAGTAAATAGTTTGTAGGCAACGGACAGTAAGCTGATCGGTCTATAATTTTTCAAGTCTTTGGCGTCCCCTTTCTTATGGATTAGGATTATGTTAGCGTTCTTCCAAGATTCCGGTACGCTCGAGGTCATGAGGCATTGCGTATACAGGGTGGCCAGTTTCTCTAGAACAATCTGTCCACCATCCTTCAACAAATCTGCTGTTACCTGATCCTCCCCAGCTGCCTAGTACAATTTAGTAAAAAAAAAAAAAGCACATGCCTGCGCAGCACACGCAGCACAGTCACAGCGTGAGCTGGAGGAGCGGATTCATAGGAGCAGCATTTTCGGCGCCACGCACTGCTGGTTCTTCGCGGCAAAGTCTCTTTGTGTCGTTTTATCCAGAACGATCTGAACTGTCCGCCTGACGTCAACGGCGAGCTACGGTTTGTGATTCTCTCTGCACTGCGGTCTGCTGAGCCTGACATTGCCTGGTTGTAGCCACGCGTGTTTTACGGTTGTACGATTCGCTTCTTCAGCAGCCGTTCGTAGCTTGCAAGGACGCGCCAAAAAGCGTACCGAAGTGAAAACACAGGTATCGAGGCTACGCGGCGCACATGTCGCATCCCTTGACCTGTGGCACGATACGATGATATTGTTGATGATGATAATGATGATGATCATTTTTTGGAATCCCCTTTAATACGGGGCGGTGAGAAATAGTCACCTAGCGTGCTTGAGTTATCCACGTCCAGCTACATGCAACATGGAACTGACATGTGTCGGGAACCCTGGTGCAATACAACGCAACTGCAATGCAAAGTTTGCATGTATTGACACTGTGTTGCGCATGTCACATTGCGTGACGAGTGGCACGTGTGGATACTACTGCTGGTGATGATCATCATGATTTCTTTGCATCCATTTTGTAGCGGGGCGGTCACAGTCACCTAGCCTGCCTGATCTAATCAGGTATGCTATACACGTTTCTCATTCTTGCATTTATATACACCTCCTTATTCTCCTTTTTCTTCATCAAGACAATCCATTCATTTCTTGGCCAATTCCCCAAAATGGTTAGGAGCCACATACATGATAGTAAACACAAAAAAATCTTGTACCGCTACTTATGCAACTGCTGCATGGCGTGCGACATAGTGTAATAATATGCAAATGCAGTGCTCACGTTTCGACGCTACGCGGCGCGCATCTCACATTGCGTGACAAGTGGCACGATACGATGCTGCTGCTGATTATTTATTGACGTGCCCTTTTAAACGGAACGGTGACAGACAGTCACATGGCCTGCTTCACTTAATTAGGTAAGCCAAACATGTATTTCATGTATGCACGGCACTGGCCTGTGACTCTAGTTCCTCAAGATAATCCAACCATTTTTTGTCCAATCTCCCTTACTGGGTAGGAGCCTGGCGATAGCTGCGACGGATATCGGACACCGGCGGTGGCGGCGGTGGTGGCGGCGGCGGCGGCGGGCCACATCGCCAACCGAAACGTCTATTGGAATGAACCCATAACCACATAACGCTGTAAAAAAGGAAGCTTCGCTCATCACCCCAAAACGCATACGAGTATGGCTGGAATCCGGCCGACCTTCCATTTGCGCCATTTTTGTTTGGGGCGCGCGGGAATATCATAAAGAGGGGGAAGGGGTGGCTCTCCTTATGGCGTTTGAACGCTAGCAATTTCTCATTGAAAATTGTACTGGTTTGTTCCAAGTGCTTTTAGGGTTTAAACAGCGCAACTGTAGAGTTGTTCAGTCAGCAAATGCCGCCTGCATGGAAACTTTCGTCCTGGGTATATAGGAGCTACTGTTTGATATAGGCCTTAGAGCTGATACGCCAGCTTGTACAGCTTGTACGTGGAGAAACGATTTCTCTGCAGTAGCTGAGGACACGTTATCTTAAGCGACGCGCATTATTCTGCTATACGAACGCTGCAAGCTGTTGCGTGCACATATCAATGGGACAATGTGTTTGTAAGAGACACACATGGGCTACACACATTCCGAGTGTATCAGACGCTTCGCTAGACCAACGCATAATTTCTTTTAAAAATAATAGCTATTGAATAGATTAATAGGCAGAAGACAAAAGACAAGGATAAATAGCCGGGAAAAAGAATAAAGATTGGTTGGATAGCATACAGCACACATTGTCAGCTCCTGACTGGAAGCTTACCCTTATCACTGAAAAGGAAGGTGTACAATCAGTGCATTTTACCAGTGCTGACATATGGGACAGAGACTTGGAGACTGACAAAGAAAATTGAGAACAAGTTAAGGACCGTGCAAAGAGCGATGGAACGAAATTGCTAGGCATAACGTTAAGAGACAGAAAGAGAGCGGTTTGGATGAGAGAGCAAACGGGTATGCGCGATATTCTAATTGACATCAAGAGAAAAAATGGAGCTTAGCAGGTCATGCTATGCGCAGGTTAGATAACCGTTGAACCATTAGGGTTACATAAGGGGTGCCAAGAGAAGGGAAACGCAATCGAGGACGACAGAAGACTAGGTGGAGCAAGGAAATTAGGAAATCCGCGGGCGCTAGTTGAAATCGCTTGGCGCAGGACAGGGGTAATTGGAGATCGCAGTGAGAGGCCTTTGTCCTGCAGTGGACATAAAACAGGCTGATGATGCTGCTGCTGCTGCTGCTGCTGCTGCTGATGATGATGATGACGATCTATTGAATACCTTGCTCACAGACATTTCCCAGTATAACTTTGTTGAATAATTGTATGTTACGTTACGTCCTTCCAATGTTTGATCAAGTACATAAAACCTGGTTCTGAGAGAGAATATTAAAGAAAGGTGTTTTATAACTTCTAACTGAACAACTTCGTCTGCTGAGCCTACAAAGGTTTGTCTTCATCGCGCAGTGGTGCTTATCGGCTACTTCGATAGGAGAAATTTGTTCAGGAGTCCCAAATTTTAAGAAAAATTCACCAAGTTGACCATTTTGTACTAGAAAACGACTATTGATTTTTTTATTGTATATATTTTTCTTGGCTGTCCTAGAGCAGTACTTTACAGTAAAAATTCATTTGCGACAATAGTGTGTACAAATTTCCTGAAAAATTATGAGAAACCAACATGTCAATATCGGTCCGCTTTATCTCCGATTTTCGCAATGAGGTGTTCCTTCTAAATATATGGCACAAAATGCGTGAAATAGGCTTTGTTATTGCTGCTCCATTTTCTTCATTATTTCACTTTGATTTTTGTTTGAGGCGAGATATGAAATTTTTAATTAGGCCCCTGCACCACACTAGGCATACATGCGTACGATCACTTCCACGCCCAGCGATATATCGGCTAGTGTGCTTCAGGCCGTAGAGACGCAAAGCGTGGTACTTAATTCGAATTTACTCAGCCCCTGAAGACTCGGCTTTGCTGCCCAGCCTTCTAAAGTTGCTGTGGGTTACGAACATTGTTTTTGAAGAAAAAAGAAGTAATATCACTTGCACGCAGGTTCAGAGCATCCTTTTCAGTTAAAGGGGTCTAGAAAACGTCAGAATTTCAAAGCGATGTCGACATGCACTTTGCCGGACTGACATTACTCTAAGCGAAACAAACATAGAAAATGCTTGCGCAAGAACTCGTCGTCACTACTCACTGATCGCTACGCCTTTGTAAAGGATGAACACTCCATGCGTGCCAGACATATCGAATATGCACACTCAGATGTGTGTTCTTAAGTGTCTTAGAGAAGCGTGCCAACCGGAATGGAAGAAAAAAAAATGGAAATCTCGCTGTTATAAAGGAAAAGAACTCTGAGAGCACTTGCTGGACCTTCCGGCTTGTTACACACCCTGGGAGGCATACGACAGGAGGACCAGGCAAAGACAGCATAACTGCTTATTTTTATGATTGGGCAACAAAGTCCAAACCGCAGGTGCTGAGGAAACCCGCGCCATATTCCTGCACTGTGTGCGCCGACAGCCTGACGCACGAGTCATTGCGCTGTGTGGTTAAGTCGACTTGGACGGAACTATGCCATGGTTGATGGAGAGGGCAGACTCAACAACTCATAGCTTGCCCAAAAGAAATATCAAAATAAGACAACAAGAAAAATGGAACGTCAACAAATAGAATTATTTAATTAACATTGTGTGTCATTACTTTGTGTATTGTGTATCATTACTATTTTACTGAACCACATCATTACAAAATTCTAGACTGAAAGGGGATCAACACTGATGTCATGGTATGTTGGTCAAGTTTTTTTTTTCATAAAAGCTCTGCAATGTATTGGCACAAGGCAATTTTTGCTTCTAGTGCGGCTCTGTGAAAGTTAACTGCAATGGCCAAAACAGTAGGAGTTTTGCCAGTAAGAAATGGTAAATTTGGCAAACCTCAAGTAAATTTCAGGGCTCTCAAAGAACATTTTCCTACTAAAGATGCTAATAAACACCACTACATATCAAACGCGAAGATTCGTAGGCTCAGGAGACGAAGTTGTGCAGCGTTACACGGTAAAATTACTTTTATAATTACTTTCTCGCAGAAGCACGTTTCACGTACTTGAGGAAACTTTCGAAGCACGTCACGTGACAACAAAACATGTTTCAGCAATAATTTACTAGGAAATTAGTGTGAGCAAGCTAATGCACAGCAACGATATCTATAAAACAATCTGAGATAGTCGAGCGACTCGTCATGGAGCTTGAACGTGGAATGACCATATACGCGTGCGGCACGCTGAATCAGATGCATGATTACAAACAGTAATTTTTGAACAAAACTATGCGAACAGTGGCTTTTTGCGCTATCGAAGGTATTTTGTTGAGGCCTCTGTGCATTTTATAGTACACTTGTCAACGGCGCGGAAGCACTGTGAGCTGTAGCATTTTGTGACATCTACTGGACGTCGATGGATCACAGCAGCTTCCGTTTGGCCACAGTGCTAATAGATGAGAAAGTTGGCACTCGTCTGGCCACATGCTTGGGAAAAAAATTCCTGCAGAACCTAGCTCACAATGACTGTGGATACTAATGCGATTAACACTCAATCAATGTAGCTACACACTGCATCGCTGAATACTCTTTATTTAGAATCTGTAGTGGTCATTCTGACATTTTCATTAGTTCGGCTATATGCGAGATACACTGTTTCCCCAACTGGTCCACTTTGCTTGCCACTCGCTCACCCAGATCCTCCATGAACATGGCGGCATGACGGCGACTGCATGACAACTAGGCTGTGATGATGAAGGAATAACAAAAAAGGAATGACGTCGATGTAACGACGAAGACGGTAGACGACACCGGCATGATGAGAATAAGATATGAAGTTGTGATGATAGTATAATGACGACAGCGGGACGACGACAGCATGAAGATCATGGGGTGACGACGACTGTATAATGACAACGCTGTGACTAGAATCGGATTATAAGGCTGAAATGAGGACAATGAATGACCACAATGGCATGACGATGATGGTATGACAAGAAATGTATGACGACGACTGTGTAACGACGACTGCATGACGACGACGCAATGACGACGATGGCATGACAACAGCGACATAATCCCATTTGATTGTACTACAGCATCATTACGATGGAATGACGTAGAAGGACTGATATCGATTGAACGACGATGGCGGTATGACGGCAATTAAATGACGTTTCTGAAATGATGGCGACGGTACGACGACAGCGTTACGACGACGGTATGATGACATGGAGAGATGACGTCTGTATGACGACGATGGAAGGACCACGGCGGCATCACGATGATTGCATCGCAACAAACGCATGAAGACGACTGTATGACAGCGACGCAATGACGACGATGGCATGGCAACGGTCGCATAATCACGCTGACTGACAACAGCATTATTACGATGGAATGTGGCAGAATGAATGACGCCATAGAAAGATGACGGCATGACGACACTTGGATGACATTTCTGAAATGATGACAATGGACGATAGTAGGCTGACGGCGTGATGGCGGGATGATGACGACGGCGGGATGACGACGGCTCGATGGGAGTCGGAGGACAAAGCTAGAATGACGACGACTAAAGGACCTCGATGGCGTCACGACCACGAGCACATACCCAATGGCCCAAGCGAAGAGACAACTTAGGTCATTCGGTCAGCGTAAGAAACTACGTAGATAAATTGATAGAATAAAAATGGCTGAAGTGGGCGAATAATGCTAATCGCATTAAAACTGACGTAGCTTTGTTAAAGGGACACTGCTTAATGGTTGAGCACGTCTTGCTTTCGCAGTGGAGCGCTGCCTATGTGCGAAAATCTGGCGGAGTTAACGACGGACATAGGTAGGAAGGCGTAAGGCACTGCCTATCGAAAACTGCTTTAAGTGGTTGGGGAGCGTGTGCTTAGAGGCAGGGCTGTAACAATCTATGAAACTTGGAATTCAATGTATGGCACTAGCCCATTGCGACGCGCACCCCTGTCTTTCGCAATATAAGTACTACTCTACAATTACTGACACGAGGTTCTCAGCAAGTATTCCACTTGAACCACGTGTAAATGGAATGATCGTAATGTCCAGTTTCTTCGATCTTCCAAGCTGCTACCTGGACAGGCTTGTGTCCGCTGACTAAATTAGGGAAAGTAAAAGGAACATTCTTTATTCTGGTTTATTTTGCAATGTAATATGTTATTCTTGTTACGCTAAAGCGCGTTTTAATTCGACAATTTTATGCATCCCCAACGCTAAAGGCCAGGTAAAAGTTCGGCTCTTTACTGAATGGTTGATGAACCTCGACTAAAAGAAATCTCACGAGGAAGCTTAGAAAAGTCCTTAAAAATTAAACTATGGGGTTTTACGTGCCAAAACCACTTCCTGATTATGAGGCACACCGTAGTGGAGGACTCCGGAAATTTTGACTACCTGGGGTTCTTTAACGTGCAACTAAAACTAAGTACACGGGTGTTTTCGCCCCCTTCGAAATGCCGCCGCCGTGGCAGGGATTCGATCTCAGGACCTCGTGCTCAGCCGCCCAATACCATAGACACTGAGCAACCACGGCGGGTCAGAAAGGGGCTTACTCCGCTCTTAAAGCATCTTGCTTTACGCAGATGTCCCTGCCATATCAGGGATCACAGGAAAATAGAAAAACACTGCAGCCTGCACACTAAGAAGAAGTTCAAACGTTATAGCAGGAACGTACGGAAGTTGTTCGTAAAGCCAAAGCGTGCCGTCCACGATGGGTGTTCCAGGGACGAAAAGCTTGTAATCCAGTACCAGTATTTGATTGTTGCACCTGCACAGTGTATTGGAGCGAGAGAAGAACAGTTAAGTCAGTGTTGCGCGACTGGTCCACAGTCATAACCTTGCAGACGAGAGCCGGTTACATAAATCAAGCTTGGCCGCTGGCCGTATGGAGCGATGTAATCAGAATATCTCACTTTCGACGGGCGCGGATGCAAACTTGAATGCGTTGCATTAATCGACGTATCAGCGAAAAATTGTGTAATCGTTTTATTCGGTGAACGGCACACGTTCCTCAGTTTGAGTTTTGTACATAAAGTCCGGTACAAAGACTAAGAAAGAGCGCGATACGAACGCTTGCAAGAAGCGCCCTCACGTGTTCAGGAATGAGTGTCACTAGCGCGGATCTGGGGCCGAATTCACAAAGCTTTTCGTTCGTAAGTGCTGTTGGTCACTGGCTTATCGACTTCGCTAATAATATGTCCTACATCACCATTCGCTGACGAACGCACGAACGCTTTTAGCGTAAGAACTCTTTGTGAATGCGGGCCCGGGCCCCTTCCACGCACAGCAGTGTGAGCTTTGGTATTCTCCGTGATGACGTGAAGATGACGTAGAACACCTCGTGCCGCCAATAATTGAGCTGAGTCGAGTTAGGCTAAATATAAGATACGGGAGTGCCGAAATAAAACCATTCAAATTATGTTCACCTTATCAGCTGATTTCCTTGCCGATCGTCAAAACTGTAAGGCCGTTACACAAACGTACGCGTCAGCTCAACATAGGGAATGTAAGGGGACACTCTTAAAAAAAATTACACTCTTTGGGGCTTATCTTGTTCCCCAAAGATAATCGTCATCTGTCTTGCCCGCATTTCCTTTCTTTAACGCTGCAAGCCCGGTACATCCAAGTCGCGAACGGCTTGCGCGTTATCCTTGTGACACAGCATTCTCGACAGGAAAGTAGCGAGCGCCAAGTTTTCAAGAAAGCAAATGCAAGCACGGCAGATGACGATTATTGTTGTGGGACAAACGTACACCAAAAATAGTGCAACCATTTTAAGAGTGAAGCTACCATTAAAGGGAATACATTTCATATCGATGGGCACAAAATTTCTGCAGCAATGCTCCTACATCCTCCACTCCTCTTTCATTGCCTATTATACAATGCATCGTAACAGGCTAGAGTGCACAGGTTCCGGCCGGTCTTTCTGCCCTCTTTCAGCATAAGTTCTCACTCTCATACACTATTTTCAGTGTGATCCTGAAATTTTTAGTCGCATTAGAGGTATCAAGAATATGTTTTTTTTCTTGCGTTTTCCGCAAATTGACATATAAATCTCATAGCATATCTAGCATATCGAACGCGCGCAGGTGGCGGAGTTTCGAATGCTACAAACGGACTCGTATCCGTCACGAGGCCTACTAAGTCACTAAAGCTCACACATTCCGGCAAATTGCCCAGACTGCCCAGAACTTTATTGCTCACTCCCGCACATGCTATGTCAATGTACCTCGTTACCAAAGGGCCCTCTCTCCAGTGAGACGGAATGGGAAGAAGCCTTCAAAAGCCCGGACTTCAAACTCCAACTCAAGGCCGTTCAGAGGGTCCAAGAACTGGCGGAGCGTCACCACGTTACCGCCCCGCCCCGACTTGGGCGTTGCCCACGGTTTCGGCCGGAGGAGTTCCCCGCGTGGTATTTCCAACGGCTTGAAACTCCCCAGGACCTCAGTAAGGTTCTTGACTGACTGACTGACTGACCGCTGACTGACTGACTGACTGATAGCATATTTTAGTCAGTTTATATAAAGATTCATTTATAACTACGTCAGCATCTCCCGAGCTCTCTAATGGTTGAAATAATTGTATCAAGACGTGAAAGGCTGTTTAAACACATGTCTAGTTATTATTATTTTAGTGCCTGTAGCTGCAAGCTCTGCAGCCGACCCTGAGTTATGTGACTTTCATGCTACTAGAAAGCGACGTGGTGTTCTACTCACGTGCCGCTGTTGTCCCTGGCGGTGATGTCGACCCACTCCTCACCCGTGAGAGCCAGGCGGGTGGCTATAGCGGTTCTGATCCATGTGAAGGGACCGCTTTCAGGCACTACGGTGTCCCACAGCGTCTGGTTGCTGTTCACAATTGACGTCTCTGTGATAGCCTGCGTGTGCCATGAATGAAAAATTTGCGTAAGTTGTCCTCGGAAGCAACTCGTCTACAATTATCGACATTATCGTACACACCTTTCACATCAATAAAGAGCGCCAGTGATATGTCCTTGAGGAATTTTTCGTTGTTGTATGAACGTTGTGAGGTAAATAACATTGTCTATTGATAGCATGCCTCGCCAAAATCCTATCATGGCGCGGGTACACATTGTAGAGTTCAAGATACCATTCTAGGCGTGTAGGGATAATCTTTTCCATTGGTTTCCCTATGTAGCTTGCAAGGGAAACAGGGCGATATGACGTAAGGTCGAAAGGCGGCTTTCCTTGTTTGAGTAGCGGTACGAGCATACTAATCTCCCATTGCTGAGGAACAATGCCGCCATGCCATGAGCAGTTGTAGTAATTCAACAGCTCTTGCCTGGCCTCTTGTCCAAGATGAGCATGAGCTGCATAGGTGATGCTGTCTGGCCGTGGTAAAGTTAAACTTCGACAAGCAGCCAGAGAGGCGTCCAGTTCTTCCATATTAAATGGAATTTCCATTTATGGGACGCAAGACACAGGGACGACACTCACGTCTTCGGCGTTGGGGGTGACACACACGCCAGCGATCCGCGTACAAAAATTATTCACCACCTCAAGTTGCGTCTGGCAGTGACGTAGAGCTAAGGCCCTGAAAGGATGTCGATGTTGCGGAGAGAATCGCAGGCAACAAACAGTCCTTCATAAGTATGAAAGGGATTTAAAAGGGTTCAGTGATTCACCAAAGACGTAAAACGTTGTTCCTGGAATCAGTCCAAATGGCGCTGGATTTTCTTGTGTTCTCCGTGACATTTCCAGCTCATAAACTGCCTTCGTACACCTGTATCTCCTTTCAGCTCGTCGTCGAAGTGCAGTTAGCCTCTCCAGTTCTACATCGATTTGGGAACGGTTCGCTGTCAAGGTTAGGAGGCGTGAAGCTTCTCTCGTTGTCTCTGTGATGGCATCCTCCACGCTATGGCCTAGGTCTTCTTTGCATGTATTTTCCATGCGTAGCTTAAATTTAGTCCAGTCGATTCTTTGTACTGCATTCAATGAGGAGGAATTATTTAGCCCCCTGATCCGCAAGTATGTAGGAATATGGTCACTTTTATGTGTTTCTATGTCTGAAAACTACTGAACTTGCGAACTGAAGCATCGTAATACCATAGTCAAATTTAGGCAACTGCTGTACTTAAGGCCCCGCAGGTATGTAGGACTGCCGTCATTCATGAGAAAGAAAGGTCGGGATAAGAGGCGAACGACACCAGATAGGACTGCATCTGAAACTGATTGCCGGGCTACCCCAGAGTAAGTGATGCGCGTTGAAATTTCCCGTTATAATCCAAGGGCCACTGGTCTGTAACAATATGTCTCGAAGTCTATCGCGTTCAAATCATCCTGACGGGGATATGTAAACACCAATGAGGGTTGAATGATACTTGCTTCTTTCTTACACGTAGGCAGACATATTGATTGTTATCATGGGGTTATATTGTATACTGGGCATACGTAAAATCTATGCGAATCTACACAACTTTGCTGCGCTCCTCGGACGTCGACGAAAGAAATGGTTCGTACCCTGCCGCTTTGATGGGGGTAAGTACGTTGACTTCACAAATAACTATTATGGGAATACTATTTCTGAAAATTTATTGATGAAATTTATTGATGAGATGCGAGTTCTCAGTCCTCTGGCGTTCCACTGTAAAATCAAAGTTTGTCTGACCTCAGTGGGAAATGACAGTATTGGATGAGCCATGGTGTCTACTCAAGGCTTGCAAGCACTGTACACAGATCATCCTGTACCTGAAGTGCACTATGAGCTGGCGGCGTTTTTATCTTGTGGAGCAGCACGCGAATAGCGTTCATCAGTGATCTAAGCATTACGATCACTTGTTTGTCCTCTTTGGGCAGTTTATCGGCGGGGGGTTCAGAATTCAAGGTTGCTGACGTGGACTGTGAATTTGCAAGTGATTGTAGCTTTGACAACCTTGACAACCGCAGCCTTGCTTTTTTCAGCATTCTGGTTCCTATCACCCGTGACCGGTCCGGCCGAAAGGGAGGTTGAGTAGCAGGGCATCCGATGCCCGTGGTAGAGGCACCGACGTTCTTTAACGAACGTCGGCGACGATATCGCCGCCTTGTGATAGCTTTGGAAGCCTCACGATGAGACGAATAATCTCTCGCCACTTGTTTTAAGAGAGCTAGTGCCATTTTAATATTTGGGTAATCCTTTGACGAAGCTTCATGGGATCCATGACAATCCGGACATTTAAGAACAGTGACCCTGCAATCATCCGAGGAGTGGGTTTCAGCGCAGCGAGAACACACTGCTGTATTCTTGCATACCCTTCTCACGTGGCCCAGATTCATGCAGTTGAAGCATTGTAGCGGCTTCGGTATGAAAGATCGTACATGATGTCGAAAGTGGGCCACCTTTACATATCAAGGTAGAGAGTTTCCCTTGAATACTATATTGAAACAACGTGAGTTGCACAGGTGTGTAACACACGCGCTGACAGCAGCTTCACTGGCTAGTTTTACAAGAACTTCTAAGTCGGAGCTGGGACTGGCGGCATCTGCGTCATAGACGACAGCGGTGACGGCGTCAGAGCCCAGTGGGATGTGGGAATGGAGCTTCATTCCGTTCATGTCGGTGACGTTGCGCAGGGTATTCAGCACCGCCGCATGCATGACATCAATCACCAGGATGTTCTTACGTGTGTTCATTCTGATGTCAGTAATTTCATTCGGCACCAATCCCTCCAGCAGCACCGAAACAGTTTGCCTGTTGAGACGTTACATGTTCCCGTCGGGCGCAGCAGGAATGAAAAGGATAGTGTTGGTCACAGGCCTCCGTTGTGGTCTTTCATTCAATGTTCTCGAGGACGAAGAGGCGCTGGTGTTACGTCTCTTCGCCTTACGGCTCACAACAACTTCTAAGTCGTCGTCGGAGGGCTCCTCGCTGCTCAGTGAATAGATACGATTGTCCTCACTGTCAGAATCACTACGAGGGCCAGTCCGCTTTCTTGACACCACCACCGCTGACGTCGTCGAATCTGGGAAACGTCCGAGGTGGTCCACGTCCACCATCGATGGTAAAAGAAGTGACTGCCAGAGAAAAACATATAATTTCACAAAAAAGGCAAGAGATAAGCATCGTTCAGCCAAAACGGCTACTTCGTCGTCATCCCGACCACAGAAAGTGTTCAATGTCTCCTGTCTCGTGACATGCAGTACAGTTTGCAGAATCACCCGCCGTGGTTGCTCAGTGGCTGTGGTGTTGGGCTGCTGAGCACGACGTCGCGGGATCGAATTCCGGCCACGGGAGCCGCATTTCCATGGGGGCGAAATACGAAAACAACCGTGCACTTAGATTTAGGTGCAGGTTAAAGAACCCCGGGTAGTCAAAATTTCCGGAGTACTCCACTACGGCGTGCCTCATAATCAGAAAGTGGTTTTGGCACGTAAAACCCCATAATTTTTTTTTTCAGTTTGGAGAATCGATAGATACGCCCGACCTTCAATAAGCATGCTGGTGTACGAGCAGATAATGTCCTTATTCGATATAAGAATATATATGGCTACATTATTTTACTTTATTTTTGTGTGTTCTATCAGAATGACTGTTTATCAAACCGTCTTGTATTTTACTCGCTTTAACGTATTCATAAAGCATATTGGCTTTTAGATTTATTCCCTTAACACATATCTAAAAATCTCCCCCACTTTTGGCCAGTCCCCCTGAGCGGGTATGTGCCAATGACGCTAAGGTCGTCGTCGTCGTTGCCATCATCATCATCATCATCATCATCATCATCATCATCATCATCATCACAAGGGCTTGCTCTCGCGCACACGTGCAACGCGCAGTGACGCTCGCTCCAGTCGTCTCCAAGAGCTATGTATTTGGCGTCGGCATCAGATGAGTTTCCGTGCGAATGAATAAAGCATCGCGCTGTTGTGCTCAGAAACCGAAGTCCGATGCCACAATCGGACACATAGTTGTCTTATTTTCTGTATATGAGCTATTCGACCAGATAGCAGTCTTAGCCGCAGCAACAGCCACGGTCAGCAAAGTTCGAGAGGTCTCGATAAGGACGTTTCGTTTTAAAAATAGCGATGGGCAGGGAAATGCTAGTGGCATTATCTCAGCTGAGAGGAACGGATGAGTTGGAGAGTTGGGGGGAATCTAGAAAGTGAGCATTGCGCTCTCTAGAACTTTGTTCATAGACGGTCTTTGTCAAAACTTTCGTCAGGATTATATTCCATTAAAGGTACCAGACTAATTCAGCGTGTCCTCAGGTTACAAGGAAAGTGTTTCAGTGATCTTTTAAAAGGAAACATAACCTCCTGGCCAATTAGTATTTTTCTATTCAGGTACATGTTAAACGTGGAAATGCTCACATTAGACAACCGCTGAACCCGTTTGTATATAATTTGTTGCATTTAGGAGAAAAATTTGCTACCGACTGTAGGAAGCAGGAATCTCTTTAAAGGCATCGTTTAAAAAAATGCTGAATATCGATAAGTTTATAAGAGATTTAAAGCACGCAGGCTAGAAGTCCGTAACTGTGAATTAACAGAAAATATGGCAGTTCTGTAAGTTGCGTCTGTAAGAGCACACAAAGCGGACAAATGAGATACGTGTATACGACTCCACGGTACGTGAAATCGCAACAATGCTTACGAGGGTGTCCCAAGTATATCTGCGCTGACAGCGCTCTTTCCAGATATCTGACGTCATGTTTGATAGCGGGCCGACAGCTAAGGCTGTCGAGAACGCTGTGGTCATGTGATGTGCTTTGAGTTCTGTATATGACCTAAGCAGGAAATAAAGTGGGGGCTTTTTTTTATCGTCACCAGGGCTTCGCGTGCTGCCACGCACACGCGTTCTCGGCGCGTGTGCATGGCACTCAGCCACAACACGACAGTTGCCGCTGTCATGCTTATACTACAAATATATCACAAATTATTGGCATATTTCAGAGCGCAGTATATTGTATACGTTGTTTCCGGTTTAAATGTCTAAATAGGTCCACTTGACCTAATTGTGACAGCATATTTTATCTCTTAGTTAAAGAGTTGTAAACCTGATTGTTACTTTGAAATGCGTAAGTATTTCTATGCCAACCCAACGAAGAAAACCGTCCGTCCGTCACGTCAGACTAAAAGCTCGGCAGCAGCAGCGAGCGAATTCACCTTCGCGCTGCCTCTCACGTCAGTGCCAATCAAGCGGCGAGAACACACAGCATACGAAGCTATCAGAACTCGGCGCACTCTGTCTCCATCGCAGATGGCTTTCAAGATAGGTCTCGCGAGGGCGCAGCAGTTCGTGTTGCCACCGCACTGTCGTTTATACTGGTCGCATAAAGTTTCATAACATGAATAATGACACCGAACTGCGTGCAGATGAGCAAGCGGCACAATGCTTACGTATACTTAGAGAACTCCCACATGAGTTTCTGCGTGATTTTTTTTTATTTTACAATTTTCATTTGTGGCCTAAATGAAATATGTATTTGCTACAGTCGCTAGATTTTATATTTTCTTTTGGAACAAAGAAAGTTCATCATATTTGGTATAGAGGGTGCTGAGAAGGTTTGTCCATTTTCATGTATTTTGACAGGTACTGCTGAGGTAAATGTTCCTCTTAAGTCTATCAATTGAGGTAACGAAGCACTGCAATTTATAGGCTCTGCAGTATCACGTACGTAGCACGCACCGCGATGTTTGTTGCACCTCTTTTTGTCGAGCATCTGTTAGCGCATGTCTTTCAATGTACATGTGTGCTTGTGTATGTGCAAGCACTGCTTGGAATATATTTGATTAGTGTGTTTCACTTTCAGTGTTTCCCTCAATTCTCCATTTAGGCAGCCTTAAAGAGGTTGGGCACAAAGTTGCAATGTTGCGCATTCCCAATTACCTGTCAAAGTTTTGTGACAAAGCCTTAATGTCAAGTCACAATTTTAGAAGCATTGTGTTTGGTTGAGCGGTAATGTTCAATGAACCTTTTTCGAAATATTGCCCCGCTTTCATCTGTTATCCCATCTGAAGGGTATCCTGGGCCTTAAGCATCGTGCACAGGCGTTCTGTTCTCGAATCGGTTGAACCACTCGTAAGTTTGGCTTTGGCCCATAGAGTTACCTTCGCATGTCCAGACAAAGGGCTGTTTGTTAATGAAGTACTCCCTTAACTCGTTCTTTCTCTAAAAAGGTCTGTTTCAGCAATAAGAGAGCATACACTGGCCCCTTTTTAGTTGGAAACAAAGCTTGTAACATCACAAAAGTACATGGTGGGAGCTGTCAGCTGCGTTATCCTCGCAAACTAAAGCTGCTAAAACAGTTTAGGGATGGGTAGATTTCATGAGCACTCGATCCTTTGAAATTGGGTTTCGGCTCGTGTTGCCGAACTCGTTATTTCACTCTTATTCTGCACTCATCCTCCGCTTTTGAGATCTACCGAGTTCAAGTTAAAAAATCGTCAAACATTAAGTTATTTTGGTGGCCTAAACGAATTTTTTTCATTGTCTGTTCCCTACCTATAGTTCAGCAATCTTTCAGTCGCCTTTTGCTATAGACATTTTTGACTATCCATATGACATTTACTATCGATCGACATATTTATTTTCCTATCTTCTAATGTTTTATAACTATAATTCTTCAGAGGCCTCGGGCGGAGGATAACTACGTCCTCATTCACTTCTGGATCGACGGTGCAGTACGCTAACATGCTCAATAGTTTGTGCACTATTTCCACATGGTACACACGAATAGATTTCTGCTGAACTTTTATACACCTCATTTTATATCTCTTAGAGACCCTGACCCGGCGACGAACGGAAGTGCAGTGTACTGCTCTTACAGTGATCATAAGTGTATTTCTTTTTATGCCTGCTGACGATAATAATTAGAAAGATGAAGACATGACAATCTCTTTGAAAACGGCGCAGTGACACCAACCACGAAGTTTGTCGTTCTTTGAATCTTTCTCGTGCATTTGAAGGCTCAAATATTTTTATACACTGAGCTACATTATTAGGAGTAAAAAGTTTGCGTCATTGCGTGTTGAGCCTTCTCTCGCGCGAACGACTGTCCGACTATATTTTATCAGGGTACAGATCAAGTTTCCACAACTGTATCTAAAATATATCGGCTCTGACAAGCCAACTGCTCCAGCCTTTATAGCTGGCTAGTTACTTTGAAGTTCGAGCAGAATATGCTTCTTCATTTCTGCACTGTTTCCACACGCCTTGCACTAATTGTGTTCATCTGAAAATATTATATAACTGCGTGTTGTCAGACACGCTGATGTGGCTTCGAACAGTACGACGCTGCCGTTTGGATTATCATAAATTTTTTACTTTCTAATTTCACTGTTGCTGTTCGATACTGTTTCGTAGCTGGCTCCCTCTACATGGCAGTTATCAAGTACAGTGTTTCTGCATCTCTGATCTTAATTCTTGCACCATTTTCTCTGTCCCTGTTTACCTCATTAGCGTAATATTTATTAGTTAGTTTCCTCGTTTCTTGCTTCGCTGTGAATCATTGTTTTAAAGATACAGGTGCCTAAATAAGCTAGGCATCCATCAATATTCGTTTAGTTTCCGCAGTAGTCTATTGAAGCAGATTTTCCGAGCCTCCCACACATCTAATGATGCCCAATCCATGACTCCTTGTCCTTCGATTTTCCATGCGCCCCCTGTGTCTTCCAGGCCCTCCCGCGTTAGGTTCTTGTCTTGCCCGTCTTTAAGTCCCGTCTCTTCTCGAAGTTCGGAGGATCGTGATATTGTTAGCATGAAAAGTGTCTCGTTGCATGGCTAGGGTCTTAAGACTAGACTAACTACAAATGCATCCACAGATACAACAAGCTAGCAAATAAATGTTCGTGCTGTGTACGTTTTATTGTTTTACTCCTGTCTGTGTTACCTCAGTGTGCTCGAGATGGATTATTTCTGTTTTTTCACAATTTTATTTCTTTTAGGGAGTAGATGGCGAACTGCTGACACGCGAACTTTATGTTGCTTTGGGTTGGTGGGAAGTGCTAGATTATATGATGGTGAAAGGACGCACATAGTTTAACACTACAACGAATATATCATCCTGTATATTCGCTTTGGTGCGTTTTTAGCGCAATCAAACTGGCGCTTACCAGTCCCGTTGAAGACAAGTAGAAGTTGTCCCAGGAAACCAGGTTCCCGGCGTAAGATGACATGGTGATTGTGTGGCCTGGGACGATGTCCTCTGCAGTGAGTGATGGAGAAGTGACAGGTGCTCAGATAAGCGCAAAACTCCGTCAATTTAGGAAGCTGATCTCTCTGTTCATCATACTAAGTTTGGTTTTGTGTGTCGCTCATATAATGTCTGTTTGCTCACGTATTCCACAATTCCAATGAATTTACCGAACTTCTTTTTCACGTTATTTCAAAACAGAGCCCGATAACAGATGTGCAGCGTTTTAGTGAATTTGCAAAGCTATGCCCTTGAAGAAACGCCGTTTCTAGAAGCAAACAGTGCTTAAAAGGTGCGACCTTTTCACTAGTACTAAATGGAACATTCTTATGACAGTAGTTTAACTTCACGCCGCTTTCTCGCCGCCGCCGTATTTAGAGCATCAACCAAAACAGCGGCTTCAATGTGATCAGTGATGTCGCGCTCTCACCCAATTACAGCTACCCAACTCGACAGACCATAACGCTAGTGTTTTGATCGCGTGGCCGTCCTATTCGATGATGGCGAAGTTATTTTCAGTGTTAATTATTGCCGCATGTCCAAAATAATGACTGATGACGCTTACCGTCCCAAAGCTCCGAATGGGTTATGAGAGATGCCATAGGGGGTGGCTCTGCATTAATTTTGACCTCCTATGGTTCTTTAACGCATGCGGAAACATATTATTATCACTATTGTTTATATTATTGTTAATTATTATTATTACTATTATTACTACAACTAGTCTGCCCACTCTAAGCGCTGTTGGATATGGAGGACAATCCCAATTGCTGTCCCCCAGATTTTGGACCTTGCCGTTGATTGCGTGAGTTGGCCGAGGTTGAGGAGGACTTTGAGATGAAAACTGGAGGTTTATTTACATTATTTACACTGAGAGTACAAAGAAATTAACAGTCATAAAGTCATTACAGGCCGGCAGCAACTCGGAAGCTGCGGCCCGTGGCAAGAAGCTCGAAAGAGATGAATGAAGGAATGCTCTCCTACTGCTCCGGCTCTCTGGCTTTTAACCCCTTCGGTGTCTCGAGGTCACGTCCTGTTCGGCCAATCGTCGAGCCCGCTCAGGTGCCATCATTTTCGGTCAATCGGCGAGCCCCCTCAGGTGGCGTCATTTTCGGCCAATGGTAGGCGCCCGTGCGAATGTAAGTCACACCCGGCGCAGAGGGTCTCTCCTTGGGCTCCAATTGTCCGAGGGATTACTTGCCTGCGGTATGGCCTCCCTGGTCTGCAACTGCCGTCACAAAGGCGGACGGGGGGGGATTGCTCCCAGGGCTTCACGGTGCATTATGGCCGTCGTTGCCTCGCGGTTTGCAAGCGCCGTCACCATAGGCGGATGGTGGGGAGACGGGTTGTCTTCGAGCGACCTTTCAAAGCTGCAAAGCAGCTTTGTTCGGGATCCACGTTACCTGGAACCGTGCCAGGCTCCGGCTATACTTTCGGTAAGAGTCAAGCAGTGGGACAAAAGCTCCACATGCGGCGCACGAAGTGGGGGGCGCCAACTTGTTTGGACGTGCCGCTCCTCGGGAACGTGGCAGATGTGCTTCT
Source organism: Dermacentor variabilis (assembly GCF_050947875.1). Lineage (NCBI taxonomy): Eukaryota > Metazoa > Arthropoda > Arachnida > Ixodida > Ixodidae > Dermacentor > Dermacentor variabilis. Next base: position 1,866,123 of record NW_027460346.1, on the reverse strand, counting down.
GCGCTCCTTAATTAAGTGTGACGCGATTCGATGTGGCCTGGTGAACTCGAAAGAGGCTCAGGAAAAGGTCGCGTATCTAACAGCGCCTCGCATCACGAGGCCTTCGCAAGATCGGTTCTGTATGCAGACTTACAAGAGAATTCCCGTACCCCACTCTCCTTCCTCAAACTGTTCACATCCATATGCCTCCTATTACTTGAATGCGCCACAGCGGTCTAGAATAGCACAAGCGATTCAAATAGCATACTATTTGAGTGTGTAGAGAAAAAGTTCATGAGCATATTGACCCGTGTACTTATCTTTATCGGGCGACCAGGTTTCGCCGCCTAACAAATGTTATCGCACAGCGTGGGACGCGCCTGCATGTATACGAAGTTTCTGGAAAGTTATCTATGCTTCTATCCGCTGTCTGTTGTCGCCGAACCTTATGTTATCTGATTTCATCGCCTGACGCGAATGGTGTAGAACTTTGTGGAAGGCACGCGGGTCCCAGCGATTAGTCTGGAACATTCTACAATTGATGTATAAAAGCCGACGCGCTTCACCGGTTGATCAGATTTTCGACGATCGCCGACCGTGTTCGCCGCTATCGTTGTGCTATAAGTGTAGCCTTTTTTTGTGGGCACAGGTTCGCCCAATAAAAGTTTCGTCTTTCACAGTATTGCTACTGTGTTCTTAACGTCACCACCACGTGACAATATATCAACGTCGTTGTCCGACCTTTCTGATGAACAACTTTTCAAGTTTGAATAATTATCCTGCACTTCTGTCACTTAGCTGCAGATGTAGTCAAGAGGACATCCTCTTTTCATACAAAATAATTAATGCAATTGTTGATGCGAAAGCAATGGCCCACTGAGCGATAAAGTACGCGGTGTCTGTAGCTGTGGAACGGCACCTAAGTTCCTATTGGCTGCGACGCCACGTCACGAACGACTCTCGAAGGTGTAGAGAGGGTGAATCGGAAAACCTGCTCCCACGACAGCGCGCCAGGTGTTGCCTGAAGGGAGAGGGCATCGCCGCGACGCCATGTCACCAGCGAGCCTCGACGGAGCAGATACAGCGACGCGACGCCGCGTGCAGACGCTGTTCTCTGGTTGCTTATGTTATCCGTGCATTCCCTGTACGCGCAAGCTGTCGCCTGCCTTCTAACTGCACCACGGTAAGGCCAAGGGAAAACGCGCCTAGCGTCTCAACGCGCTCGTTTGCCCGCGAGGAGTTCCTAACTGGAATGACCACTCTGCGGCGTTCAATTGGACATTAATGCTATCGCATTCCCAACTCATAAGAAGTGCTTAGGTGCCCTCGAATTTTTACATGTTTGGATCTACTAACGTCTGGTTCACGGCGGTTTCCGCAGAAGACTACCAGGGGAAAAGAGACTCTTCCACCTTCCTGCCTGTTTCAGCAGACACTCGCCTCTCCACAGAGTGCAAAGTCTGTATAACTGCCATTTTCTCCACGTTTATATTTTTGAAATCATATTGTATTTTTTCTGATGCAAGCTTCGCACCTTCTCATTAGCCGTGTTTCTAGCTGCACTCCTCTCCTGTGTTCTCGTAGTTTCTTCCTCCGTATATGTACCCCGTCCCTCAATTGTGCGTTATTGTTGCTCAATATGTAGCTGTTTATGTATTTAATATTCATTTTGTTTATTTTCTAATTGTTTTGTAGCTCACAACTTTGGGTTTCAGTTCTATATTTTTACCTTTTGTTTTTCTTTATCTGTGCACCAGCACTCGGACCTCAGTGTTCTTCCTCGGCACACTAAACATTTGATTGATTGTTGATTGATTATTAGTAAGTTTCTATCATAATTGCGCTGCGAACCGAAGCCTTTCTCGAATTACCTCTTTCTTGCGTCAGACAGCTCCATCGTATAACTGGAAATTTTCTACTGTCATCAAGCCACCTGATTCACCGCCGTCATGAATGCAGATTTTTCCTTCGATTACAATTTTATTACTCTAATAAGCCACAATTTATCTGATCTATGGGTTACTTGATTTACGCAACTCCATTTCTTCCTTCGTCTTTATCTCAACTATACAATATCAGTTTCACCCATTTGCCCTCTAATCCATATATATGTCTTCATTTCTCTTAACGTTGTGCGTATAATTTTTGTTCCCTCACTCATTGTGAAGCCCTTGGCTTAGTTTTGTCATCCTCCAAGTAATGAGCGCCATAGTTTAATAATGGGACAATGCCGTGATTGCGGCATTGCGGAATCAGGGTGTAGACGAGCCGTATGTAAAAATACTGAAAGATATCTATAGCGGCTCCACAGCCACCGTAGTCCTCCATAAAGAAAGCAACAAAATCCCAATAAAGAAAGGCGTTAGGCAGGGAGATACGATCTCTCCAATGCCATTCACAGCGTGTTTACAGGAGGTATTCAGAGACCTGGATTGGGAAGAATTGGGGATAAGAGTTAATGGAGAATACCTTAGTAACTTGCGATTCGCTGATGATATTGCCTTGCTTAGTAACTCAGGGGACCAGCTGCAATGCATGCTCACTGACCTGGACAGGCAAAGCCGAAGGGTGGGTCTAAAAACTAATTTGCAGAAAACTAAAGTAATGTTTAACAGTCTCGGAAGAGAACAGCAGTTTACGATAGGTAGTGAGGCACTGGAAGTGGTAAGGGAATACATCTACTTAGGACAGGTAGTGACGGCGGATCCGGATCGTGAGACTGAAATAATCAAAAGAATAAGAATGGGCTGGGGTGCGTTTGGCAGGCATTCTCAGATCATGAACAGCAGGTTGCCATTATCCCTTAAGAGAAAAGTTTATAACAGCTATGTCTTACCAGTACTCACGTACAGGGCAGAAACCTGGAGGCTTACGAAAAGGGTTCTACTTAAATTGAGGACGACGCAACGAGCTATGGAAAGAAGAATGATAGGTGTAACGTTAAGGGATAAGAAAAGAGCTGATTGGGTGAGGGAACAAACGCGAGTTATTGATATCTTAGTTGAAATCAAGAAAAAGAAATGGGGGCATGGGCAGGCCACGTAATGAGGAGGGAAGATAACCGATGGTCTTAAGAGTTACGGAATGGATTCCAAGGGAAGGGAAGCGTAGCAGAGGGTGGCAGAAAGTTAAGTGGGTGGATGAGATTAAGAAGTTTGCAGGGACAACATGGCCACAATTAGTACATGACCGAGGTAGTTGGAGAAGTATGGGAGAGGCCTTTGCCTTGCAGTGGGCGTAACCAGGCTGATGGTGACGATGATGCCGTGATTGTGCACTTTTCTTTTCGAGGATATCAGTGAGCTGCCAGACATGACTTGGGAGTGCATGCCTGCCCTCTGCGACCCAACCGTCTCTATTCGTCAAGAAAAGTTCTAATTCTGGTGTTTTACATGTCAAACCCACGACCTGATTATGCTGATTATAAGAAACGCTGCTGTTGGGGGACTCCGAATTAACTTCGAGCACCTGTAGTTCTTTAACGTGCACCCACTGCATTGTATACGGGTGTTTTTGCATTTCGCACCCATCGAAATGCGGCCGCCGCGGCCGGGATTTGATCCCACAACCTCGGGCTTAGCAGCGCACAACCAAAGCCACTACGCTACCACGGTGGGTTAGAAATTTTTTTACCATGGTCCTCATACGCTGACTTGGCTGAGATTTATCTACCCTAGCGCAGCTTTAAGACTACCAACCACGAACTCATTTCCTTGCCAGGTTATTTAACATTACCTCCATTGTATAGTAACATTCAAACATTAACGTAAATCGTTTTACTGGTTGAAGTTCTCAATCAATTTTATAGGCCGCACACGCAACACACAAAACACACAGACAGACACACACGCACACATACACGTCTTCCCTGGTTCTTGCGAGCTCCGAGGAGCGCCCGCTAAATATTGTTACGGATGATTGATGTTTATTTACAGATGAATACCGGGATGCATGAGAGGTCGCTACGATGTCGACATCGAAACGTTGCCTTGTCTGCTACTCAGCTCGTCGTCATTCCCTCCTTCTATCTAATCCTCTTTGCCACGTCACAATCTCGCTTTCGCAAACGAAACCCACTGGGAGAGTCACTGTTCTGTGGCGGGGTAGTAGCGCCGAAGGCGTGCAACATGAGCAAGCTGGGTGTTCTTGGAACGCCTATATGTAGACGAAACCCGTGCAACCACGTAAGCTGGGTCACTAAGGCGATCTAAAACAACGAACGGGCCCACATAATGTGACAATAGCTTGCTGCACAAGCCACGCTTGCATTGTGGGGCCCATAGCAGCACTACGTCACCTTTTTCAAAATAAATGGCTTGATGGGAACTATCGTACCGATCCTTCGAGCGGTTTTGTGATGCCAATGTGCGGAGGCGTGCTGTTCGGCGGGCTTCCTCGGCGAGGCAAAGTGTCTTGGCGACGAAATCCTCAGTGTCCAGAGAAATCGGCAGAATCGTGTCGAGGAAGCTCCGCGGCGATCGAGCATAAAGCAGATAGAAAGAACAGTAATTTGTTGTCTCATGGTTCGCAGTGTTGTAGGCGCATGTTATGAACGGCAATACATCCTCCCAGTTCTTGTGGTTAGAGGACACATAGATGGAGCACAGAGATTGGGGCCAGGTGGTCCACGCCGACTTGCTCAAAAGGTGCGTGAGGGGGAATCAACGGCTGCAGAAGAGCTGGTTGTGCGGTTGAAGGTCGTTTTCGTGACCTAGTGCTGCTATGGACCCCACAATGCAAGCGTGGCTTGTGCAACAAGCTCTTGTCACATTATGTGGGCCCGTTCGTTGCTTTAGATCGCCTGAGTGACCTCACCTGTAGCGGCCGCACAGTATAGTTTCCCGACGGTGGTGGTGAGAATGAGCGTCGCGTCGGTGAAGGAGAGCGACGTTGACGAGCAAACAGTGCAGTGAGACTGCGGTCTGAAACGGGTGAGTCACTGCGGTGATTCCATCGTGGACTGTTGATGGGGAAGATCGTCGATGAAGGAAAAGAGCGTGGAGGCCAGGAATGGTCGAAGTTACGGCGTTCGGTGCCATAGGACGTTGGCTGTGACTCGTAGCACCTCGGTGCCCAACGACGTTGCCGACAGAATCGAGAGATATGTCCTGTGACACCGCAGCTATAACACACGGGAGGCTCACG